>NC_090945.1:34767015-35105944 GCF_040807025.1 Struthio camelus
TGGAAGTCTTCTTGCCCTTCCCTCCGAAAGTCCAGGACAAAGATTTGTGCAGCCCCGAATGCTGAAAGATTGGCTGAATATTTAAGCCCTTGTGCTATACTTCTTGGTACCCAAAGTTAGAGTGAGCGCTTGTGCAATTGTTTGTTGCTGTTTCTGCCTGGCAGTGTAGAGCCCTGCAGTATGCGCAGTCATTGCTTTTAATTTGCTAGCTGAGTGAAATGAACTGAAGTAAATTAACTGCAGTTAATTTACTAGATTAGAAAGAAAGTTGAGCCGTGTAATTGCAGCATTTCTCTGCTGTCTAGTTTACACCATAGTGTGCTGCAAAAAATGCAGCAGAGGTGGTGGGGCACTGCTTGGTACGTGCTTGGGAGCTTCACGCGCGTTTTTGTGGGTACCTAGTGCTGACTTTTTTCTCTTGTGAGTCTTGTGCAGGTAACATTGATGTAAAATTGCTCTTGTGTATGTCTGCGGCTCTGAAAAAGTCAAAAATAACTGAAGACAGAAGAGCCTTCATTTAACTGCAGTTGCTTATCCAGATCATCTTTCAGTGATCTTAAGCCAAAATCTGCAGGTTTATAACTCTTTAAATGCGAAGCCTGTTTTCCCGTGCTGTTAGACTGTCACGTTTCCTTGGTTGCTTTACAGATGTTCAGGCGGTTGCTTACGAAGAGCCGAAGCACTGGTGCTCCATCGTCTATTATGAGCTCAATAACCGTGTCGGGGAGGCCTTCCACGCTTCTTCCACGAGCGTGCTGGTCGATGGCTTCACTGATCCGTCCAACAACAAAAACAGATTCTGTCTTGGGCTGCTCTCGAATGTTAATCGGAATTCCACCATTGAGAATACGAGGCGGCATATTGGCAAAGGTGAGTTCTAGATCTGTGTGTTCCAAGTTTGGGGTTTTCGGGTGGAGGCAGGTAAGGTTGGTTGGTTTTGGTTTGTGGGTTGGTTGATTTTTATTTTATTCATTTATTTATTTTCCTCCCCTCAACCTGACAGTCTTGGCTGCTAGCCTCCAGGGCAGGCTGATCTTCCTAATGCATGTGATAAGTGCTTATTAGCATATTGGTAAATATATAATTTTCTGGCCAAGTGTTATAAGCAAAGTATTGTTCTTACCTGTTGTGTAATTACAGGAAGCTTTTATCCCTAATCAATTTTTATTTGCCTAAAGACTATTATAATCTTAATTAGAGCTTTAGGCAGTTTGTTTAATGAAATGTCTTGATTTATCTTGATTAATGGTACATGTGTAAATCCTAACAATAGTTCTTGGCACACACAATTTTTAGCTCTCCTTACTTCCAACATAAGCTAACTATTCTAACGTCTATTTAGAGACACTGCTAAAACAGTTTTTCCACATGCATCTTAGACTTCTTTCACAAGCTAGTGATTCTTTCAGTGGGAATCTTTGGCTTATCTTCTCTTTGATGGCTGTGACAATGTCCTGCAAAAGAAAAATAGCTTCTGTTTCATGTTAATATAACCTTTTCTTTTTTTGAGGACATGCCTATCCTGCAGATGACATGCAAAACTTACATTGCCCCCTGCAATGGGGCATTCCTGCCAGACTAGTTTTTTTTTTTTTTTTAAGTGCCTACGTTATTAATAAGCTCTGGATTTGCTGAAATAGTTCAGGGTCCAAGCAGCAGTTATAAGTACCAGTTAATGAATTATCTTCCTCCTCCTTAGAGGAGGAAAGAACTGAAGCTGAAGGGAAGAGTTAGGTCTTCAGGTTTTAGCCTTTAGCCTGGAAAACTTTCTTCTGCATGGGGACTTAACTCTGCTGAGAGCTGCACATCGCAGCTGTGCTGTGCCACTCAAGTCCTAATACTTGTTCCTCCTTTTCCTCCCTATCCATCGTACCGAGCATCAGGATATTTATTTAACACTTCATTCATTTTCCCTTTAAAAATGCAAAAGTAACCCAGCTGCAAGCAAAGTTCTGCTGAAGCACTTAACTGTATATGTACCAAAGTAGAGTAGAAAAGGCGAGGAGGCTGTTGAGTAAGTAAAGGTATACAGTTAATGATGACATCAAGCTGTTAGTCTTCAGGAAAAAGAAGTAAATCCCGAACTTGAAGGCAAAGCCAGAAATTGTCTTGCTGATCAGATAAGGGCATACACATACCCACACATGCACACACATGGTCACCAGCAAAATCTTACGTGACAGAGCACAGTCAAAGCTTTCTGACTTAATTCAGTTTAGTTTTCAAATTCTCTATTGACTTTTGACTCCTGACATTGTGGGAGGTGAACGGCTTGAACAGCAAATAACCCATTTTTAAACAAAAAGGGCAAATTTTCATGCTTTTTCAAAGCCTTTGGAATTGAGTTGTACTGACAGCAAATATCCACAGAAGTTCTCTGTATCTTATGCCATTCTTTCGGGGCTTGCTGCCATCAATGGCACATGAGGGAGCAGAGTAGAAGGGGAGAGAGTTGTAAAGTTGGTTTTTACCCTCATGTCGGGGATACCTTTGAGGAACATGAACACTTTTCATTTGCCAGCTTCCTGATGTTAAAGCATTACAATGAGTCTAAAAAAAATCATGCTAGCCAGAATGATAGTCAGGACTTCTCCAGAGAAACTGCTTAGGGTTGTTCTAGTATTTGCAAAGCATGCAGTAGTTTTCTGCTCTGTCTTCCTGCATTCTCATTTATTATTTCATATAAATATAATGAGACCAAACTTCAGGTGGTCAAGTCATCCGATGTACAGCATCAGAGCTACTGCAAACTACTGCTGATTTGTTGTTGCTGAATATGCAGGGTGAAGTGCAACAGTTACTGATTTTTCTTACACGTACATACGTACATACACGTGTTCCTTTTAAAATCACCTACTGATGAAACAGAAAAGTAAAAATCAAGTTTTAAGAAAGACTGATGATGGTCTGAAATGTAATTAATGTTTATTTCTTTAAGCAAAAAGGTATCGCTATGAAGACAGAGCATGAAAAATAGATATGCGGTTTGAATTATCTGACCTCCTAACATTAACTTTTTCCTCCCAGGTGTTCATCTCTATTATGTTGGTGGAGAAGTGTATGCTGAATGCCTTAGTGACAGTAGTATTTTTGTGCAAAGTCGGAACTGCAACTACCATCATGGTTTCCATCCAACCACCGTGTGCAAAATTCCTAGTGGCTGCAGTTTGAAGATTTTCAATAATCAAGAGTTTGCTCAGCTTTTGGCTCAGTCGGTGAACCATGGCTTTGAGACAGTGTATGAGCTTACTAAGATGTGCACTCTCCGTATGAGTTTTGTAAAGGTATGTGAAATTTTCCTTGTAAGCAAAATAAATTATTCTTTCTTAATGAGGTGATTTTGCATGGTCCGTTGTCTCTCTGCGTCAACCTGTTAATGACTGTTAAATTTAAATATTTACAGAATAATATTCTTTACATATAAGACATATCTTAAAGATATGCAGTTGTCTTTGTGGGGAAAAAAAATTATATTAACACACAAACATTTAAAACTGACTTCCAGAAAATATTTTTTCAGATCTCTTGCTAGTCAGTTTGTAAAGTGCTTCCATCATGTGTGTTAACTATTTTAACTTCATTGTATTACCTCTATTTTTACCATGTTGATTCAGTTGAATACCTGTATTTAAAAGTGTATATATAATTTTTATATAAATATATATAATTATTGGCATAATTACTCTGGAATTGTGAGGCTTGTCTTTTAATTTTGGGGGAATATGGCTTAATACAGTATAGTTATGTTTGAAAAGAGTTGAGTGGTTAGTTGCTTGGCCTAAAAGTGGAAAAGTCACCAGTCAGTTACGTAGTATCAGCTTTTACCCTTTTAAATTACACTGTTAGTCTTTGCCCATCTCCTGTTTTGTAAGAAGTCCTGCTTAATTTCATGCTTCTGTTCCTGGCTGGCATTTTTTTGAGAGGTGAGCTGAGACTGCAGCATAGGTGATCATAGCATTTGCTGGGACATAGATAGCATAATCCTCTAAATGTGTCTTCACCGGCAGCTCCCGAATTAGGAGTTACAGCAATTACTGGGAATAATACACATACCTGTCTGTTCTACAGGGCATGTAACCATTAGGTTATGGTTTGTTAGGGTGGCTATGAGCTTCAAAATATGCCCTGATATAAAAAGGCTGGTCATGTGTCTGGAACCAGTCAAACGACACAGGTAATATGCTCAAGTGCCCTTCTTGAGAGAAGAAGATCGGGAGATAGAAACTTTCAGTGTGTGTGTTAGGGCAAAGCTCCTGCACTGAAGGAGGTTGTTTATAGGCTATACGTCCCGTGAAGTGGTACGGGCATGTTGTCTGACAGGTGCACAGGAGCTCCTTGGTGCTGGATGTTGCACTGCACAGTGGTTAGAGTTGCTGCCAACTGTGCTGGGAGCTGAGTAACCCCTTCATTAGGGGGTTAATATAGGGCAAACTGTAACTGCAGTTAATCTTCTTACTGCTGTCTCCAGTTTCTCTCCCCACCTCCCCACCCGTGGTTTACTTACAAAATGATTTTGAATGTTGTACAAATGTCTGCTTATATCCTTGATAATTATTGTAACCAAATTGGGTATGAGCTGAAAGAAAACCTATCAGCCCTTGTCTCAACTTGGGAAATAGCCTGTTGGGGAATGACCGTGCCTTATTTCTCCAAAAAGAAGTGCCGATGTTTCTGGTTTATCCTGTCCATCCTGCAAAAGATGCTTTGCTCTTGTCCAACAGAAGCCTCACCCCCACTTCTATTATGTCAGTCTGTGACTGGTTGTTTATTAATTTATCAATCTATTTGGCAGCACTTTTTCCCAGTTTGGTCTATTTTTGGTTTTGGCAGAGACAACTTCTTCATTATCCCCCTCTGCAAGAGTCTTTATGGGACATCATGCAACTTGACAGTGAGGCATAGGGAGGTTTTGCACTGCCACCAGTTATTTCTTTGAGAATTTAAAAACTTTAGTCTAAGAGATCTCAAAATATGACTTCCTCCAAATTTTAAATTATTTTTTTACTGAAGATATGTTGTTGTAATGTGATAGTAGTTGGTGCATCAAGGGTCTTGTGTGACCCTGGTGGTAATCACTGTTGGAAGCCAAGTAATTCCAGTAAGAAAGATGGTTGAAGTATGCTTCTCATGTATTCGATAAGGTGATTTTTTTTTTTTCTTTCCCTGCTTATGATTCTGTTTCCAGGGTTGGGGAGCTGAATATCATCGCCAAGATGTAACGAGCACTCCATGCTGGATAGAGATACACCTTCATGGTCCCCTTCAGTGGCTGGATAAAGTACTTACTCAGATGGGCTCTCCTCATAATCCTATTTCTTCAGTGTCTTAAAAGGTCCCAAGCCTCCTGCATTTTGGAAACAATTGAGCCTTGCATGTACTTGAAGGACATATGAGTCAGACACACTTCCCCCCCCCCCCCCCCCCCCGAACTGGCAACAGCTGAATAAGAGCCATGAAAATACTTGACTTCTGTGACCAACTGTTGGATTCAGAAAAAAAAATAAAATAAACCCCTTTGACATACTGTTGGTATCAATAATTTTAGTTTACGTTGTAATGCTCTATTGCGAAGTTGCTTTTCAGGGCTTAGTGTAACAAGGACAACCAAGCCAAAAGCGCAGTCTGTCAGACTGAGTTCCCAAAGGATTTCCCTGTAGTTGGCACTCGGAGATTCTCTTTCTTCCTTGTGTTCAGCGTTCACTGTTTTTTCACTGTGTCCTATGGGGCTACGAGCCCCTGTTGGTGAAGTCTGTTTTCCACAGGCTTTCTACAGTACATCTTAAAACCGTTTGTCTAGTTGATGGTTGCTGTTCTCTTTAAAAGAAAAAAAATCATATGGTTTAATCTCCATAACTGTGTAATAATCTTTGAAATTGTGTCCTGACCATACTGCTGTAAGAATGTTAGGTATGTTTTTTGCTAAATGTATGTATGGTGTATCTGAAAGTTTGGAAATTAATTAGTTAGACCATAAAGGAGTTAGGAATATCTGAGTGGGGGGAGGTGGGAGTAGGAAGGGAAAATGACAACTGAAATGTAGAATATATTGTAAACATAGCTTGTTAGTTTAAACTGAGGTCTGAGTTTTGCTGTGCGTTTCATTTTTATAGTGGCTTCAACTTGTTAATTTTGATTATTTTTGCCTCTTCCTTTCCCTTCAAAACAATTGCGCAGCTGGTTAGTTCTTTTACCTGTGAAGAGGACAAAATGATTAAATCCTGCAGTTCAAAGGCTGCAGCTCTGTGTATTTCAAGACAAAATTGTACAGTGTGCTCTTTAACTATTGAGCGGTTTTATACAGTTTATGTAACAGAAGTAGGCTTTTAATTTTGTAAGAGAATCTTGTTTTGCCAAACCTAGTAACTGTTAATTGTTTGGAGGACTTCAAAATCCCTGTATGGGTCTATTTCAAACTTTTAAAAAAACATACATTTTTAACTTTTTTTTTTTTTTTAACTGCTTGGTTTATTTTCTTCTCTCTGATCTTTTATATTTACGTAAGCTGTAGTACTTTAAGTACCTTTATTCCAAAAGTAGCGGGTCCTCTTTACTGGAAGTTTTGAATAAAACCTGTTGTTAACTGCTTACATTTGATTAAAACCTTGTCTTGTCCACTTCTTAGTAGTTTTTAACAAGCCAGATGCAGAGATGGAGGAACAACTAGAAATGAGGAGACGCTGAACTTAGACGTTTATAGTTAGCACAGGTTAGTGACCCTACTGCTATGTTCCGTATAGGGGATAAATGAGTCCTCTAGAGAGGAAGACTTCTTAACTAGGCAGGATCAGCGTGGATGCAGTAACAGTGAAGTATCCTAACCACCTAGTAAAATTTCTCTGTGATTTCAACAGATTTCCTCAGGAGCAGAGCGTTTCTCTGCCTTTTGCTAAGTATCTAGTAGAATCAAATCTGCAGTGCTGTGTGAAAGCAATGTGTCAGTAAGCGCAGTTGCATACTGCGTTGAGCTCTGAGAAGTTTGGAGGGAAATGTCTATAAAGTAACAGGAGCTCAAATGAGAGCTGGCCTTGCTATGTAGGTATTACATCTCTTTGCGTCTGTCTTCTCTATTTGTAAAATAGAACTAGTGAGTCTGATCTCGCGTCAGGAAAGGTTTAGAGGTCTCCCTCAGAAAGCACCTCCCTCCCACACAGTATTTTTCATCAGGAGGGAATTGTTCCTTGATTGCCTGGGTTCCATTAGGAAAATATTTGGACACCGTTTTTGTGCATCAGCTTTTGCATAGTGTCTGGGCTGTTTGCCTTAGGCTGGTTTAACTTGTGGGCAGCGTTGCCTCTTTCTGGGCCCTGCAGCGATTTTGCTGGAGGCCTGCTGGAGCAAGGGCTGCCCCTTCAGCAGCTTCTGCCTGCCGTAGCAGTGGGAACCTCACGCTCCCTTTCCCCACACCTCCGCCTGGGGACTGTCCCCTGGCGGCTGCAGAGCCTCGCAAGCGGCCGGGAGAGCCTGAGATTTGGGGGAGACCGAGAAGCCCCTAGCTTGTGCCTAGCTATGAGCCCACTGAGGGTGCAGTGGGGAGAAGCACGAGGGGGAAGCTGAGCAATGGAGATGAACATCTTAGCCAGATATATGTGTGCGTATGGCACTGCGATGAGTAATATCCATTTTTGGAGAGTGAATCAATCCTGTTCTTTTTTTGTTGTTTTTAATCTTAATTCTATTGGCTCGGTATAGGTTTTTGAAATGAACCTTCCCCCTGCTCCCGAAGGAGAAAATTAATTGCAGAACGTTGAAGTTCCCTGGTGAGGAGAAACCTGGCTGGGAACCTTTTTTGTATATGTCAGTTTCAAAGACAGATTTGCTTGTTTGTTTGTTTTAATCCAGCTCAGCGTATATTTTCACAAAGAAGCATTCACAGACGCAAATGGAAGTCATAGAAAAATAAATAAAATTTAAAGATGACCAAAACCAGAACGAACACCGTTCGCGCTCTCTCTGGTTTTTCATCTCCTACCCCTGCCACGTTAACTTTCAGCTGTTCCCAACAGTTTCCTTCCTTTTATTGGAATATAGAAGTTGGGTAGTGGGTTTTGGGTTTTTTTAATCAGTGCTGTAACCAGCCATCAGTCGAGTCTTAGGAAATAAGAGTAAGACCCTTTCTGCTCTTCCTTGTGAAAGCTCTGGTAAATTCTGAAATAGCTTTGGAATAAGAAATGACAGTTTTGTTGTGAATGGTTTTGAATATTAGTGTCTTGTGTGTTTTGAGGCAGCCAGGTGGGAGAACAGAACAATGACAATTTGTTCAGATGTCATAGTTTGACCTTTTTGATCATCAAAGAGAAACTAGCGGACTTAGGTAGGTTTTTACAATTTTATATTCTCTTATATTGTTTGAGAGTGCTTTTGGGATAGGGGAAGGAGTTGTAAGGTTGGGTGGGTGGGTGTTTGTGGTTTTTAAACAAAGCTTTTTTCAGTATCCCTGAGGTCATTTTCTGCTTATAAAATCTTACTGTGATTCAGAGTTTGATGCAATCAGAAAATACGCACTTATATTTCAAGAGTCTGTCTCTAAATATATTACTGTAATTCCTCTCTGCTTTTCCTGACCTGGCATTAAAATCAGAAGGTCCTAGCTCTGTGCTATGTCAGAAACTTTTACTGCTAGTACTTCTGTGAGATCCCAGTTTTTATAAGTTCTCTTCTGTTACAATTTTTTTTAGTATGTTGTTGATATCTGTTGCAGTGCAGTGTACATAATACTGTCTTTATCTGTTATCTAGCTTTTTGTTTTTGGCCAGGGAACATGAGGTGCGCATAAAAAGTGTACCTTCCTGTGATGGCGCAGAATATCCCAGCTGGATTTTATTAGACGAGCAGAGTGGATTGGAGTAGCACCTGAGACTAATAGCCAAAAAAAAGAGGAGGTAGGACAGAAGTTATGCTGAAGGAGAAAACTTCTAGCTGAGGCTCTCGTGAAGATTTCTGGAGAGGCTTGGAGAAATTTGCTCGCTGATTTGCCCTGTTCTGGATAGCCAGAGTGAGAAAACCGGAAAAGGCATAGAACAAGACAGAAACATGAGAGGCCAGAAAGAAACTTCTAAAACACTGGAAGATGAGAGCTAGAAACTCGGAAGGGCCTGAACTGTCAGCTCTGTACCAGGTGAGTCCCTCTGGGCCTTTTGGTGTTATTTTCCCACAATTTCCTGGGCCTGATCTGAACATCACGGTCAAATTTCCTGGGCCTGATCTGAACATCACGGTCAACTCTGGAACAGGTTGCCCAGAGGGGTAGTGGAGTCTCCTTCCCTGGAGATATTCAAAACCCGTCTGGATGTGATCCTGGGCAATATGCTCTAGGTGACCCTGCTTGAGCAGGGAGGTTGGACTAGATGATCTCCAGAGGTCCCTTCCAACCTAAACGATTCTGTGATTCTGTGAAATACAGAAGAGACTAGTGCAGGGTGAAAAGCCTAGAGGGGTCCCCATTAAGAAAAAACAATAAGGGGTGGATAACTGTTTTTGACAAAGAACTGAGGAAGAGCAGTGAATGGTACAAGATGCTGAGACAAATATTTCTGTGGAGTTGAATGTCTTTTGGAAATTGTGCTTCAGCTTTTAAATTCTGGAAAGAATATAATTCTCCTGGAGCAGGGATGACTTTTAAAAGCCTTGGATGAACCTTTAAAAGCCTTGATCAAAGCCAAGAGTGGTAGTCATGGCTGCTTGTGTGGTTTTAGGAAGGGATGGAGAGAAATAATTCATGTCTAAACATATCCGGTATCAGAGAATCATGGACTTGATCTTCTAGCACTCGCTAACCTGACGTTGCTAGCTAGTTTGACAAAGCCATTCTCTTATTAAACTGCTTCTCTTGCTCCTGCAGCCGTGTTCTCACAACTGCAGTTGTCTTTCCAGCCTCAGAAACTACAGCTCTGTTAAAAAAAAATAAATCAGTGCAGAGATGTCTGAAACTTATGTGGCCCTTTCTTGGTGTGCCCCTCTCCCTGTTTTTTTTTTTCCTTTGTCTTGCCATACTTCAAACCATTGATCAATGCTTTAGAAGTTAGCTGTGCTTTGAGATTAAACTGCATCTATTAACTGCTCCTGGTTCCTTCATTCAGTACGCTGTAGCCTCTTACTCTGCTCTTGAGATTCGTGATTCATAACTGTGTGAACTGGCAGTCACCTTTTTCTGGATGTGTGCCTAAACATACAACATAACTCTACCATCACCAGTCATGGTAGAGCAATATATTTTTTCACATGCATCATCTCACAGTTCATTTTCTCCAGATACATTGATAATGTTGTGAGGGAGAGGAGTGAAAATGGCCCTTATTTTAGTTTCTCCCTTTCTGCTCTTGACTTAAACAGCTCAACCAAGAGAAACCCTCTTGGCATATTATTCTTTTAGGGGGCCGCTATCTTTTCTTTATTCCTCTAAGCCCCACCTACCCCTGAGTCATTTATTTTTGATAACTTTCCTTATTTTTCCTAGCTCTTTCCAAAAAGCCTTTTGTCAGACTCTTTTCTCATGCCTGCTGTACGGTGTATGTTTCAGTCAGACAGCAAAACTCTGAAGTACACTTGCCAAAGATGCTTCACTGCCAGGTGAAGAATTATGGATTGCTGTAGGCACTGGAAGCCACCCATAAAGATACGCACGTTTCACAGGCAACCTTTCCCCTCCCTCTCCCCTGCTTTCTGAAATGAAATGCTTTTTGGAGGAGGAAGGTGAAGTGAGACAGATCCATACTATTGGATTTCACTTTTGCTTAGGATTACTGTTTTAAAGACTTTGTAAGTTTTAAGATTCCCCCTCCCTCCTCTTTTTGGTGGTATGTCACTTGGTTTGCACCGGACTGAAACAACAGAGATTGTCAGCCAGGCTGCTCAGGCTGTGTTTGTGTTTAGCGGTTGCGTGCCCCGACTACTGCCTTCAGCTTCACAAAGCTGCTTTGCTCTTGTTCTTACTGTCTTTCTCTCTAAATGGATTTCCCTCCCCGTGGAATGAAGCGACTGTACTCTGCACCAGCCCTGGTGACTGGTACTCAGAGGGGAAACCTGTGCAGGACACATCAAGGTGTGTAGCTGGCACCTAGCTGCCGTGACCGCAGCCTGGGCTGCTGTGGCTGAGCTAAACGAGCCCTAATTCACAGGGCTGCACTACCCTGATATGCACTGCCTGCCTGAAGCAGCTGCTGTTCGCAGCGGCTGCCATCCTCACCAGGCACCATGCCTGTTCCTGAGGCGTTGCAGGTCACACGTCAGCGTGTTGCCGCTAACTGCCACCAGTTTGTTCATGTACGTTAGTTAACATGCTGTGAGCTGCTGAGGCAGAGGCCTCCGGTTTCCCACCTCTGTTGAATTTAGCGGAGGTGGCTGACGAGGTGGCTCCTGTTTCCTTCAGCCCAGCTGTGGGAGGTGACGCTCTCTTCAGCTGCAGCAGCTAAGTCTAATGAGGTAAATGTTGAATTGGTTTTCAAGAAGCAGTTTTAAAGGAGAGACAGCCTCCTGAGCCGTACAAGTCCACTATAATCTTACCAGAGTTGCTACTGTGTTCACAGGACAGGCATACCCTGAGCTTAACGTGGCTGCAATCGCAAGCAGTTCCATTGCAGTGAATGGAAAAGATGGGTGTAGTTTTCACTTGGGTCTAATAACTGCCTTATGGATAGGAATGGCATGGCAATCTCAGTGCAGGGAACTTGTCCTGTGTGGCCAATGCCATCAAAAGTAACGTCAAACAAAATCCCAGAATTTTACAACCAGTCCAAAAGTCTAGAAGATGATTCAACCATGTTTTTATAAAGTAAGAATTTTTATTCTAATGGGCACAATTTCCTAGGTTTCCCTTAGGAATTTGTTCCTGATCCCCCTTTTCATATTGCACTAAGGTTTGAGTTTTAAAAATCTCTAATTTCTCTTCATGATCCTTTCAGCTCATCTGAAGCTTTAAATCCAGAAAATTCAGAGGAGGCAGCTGTGTAGCCAGCAAGGTAAAGTTTCGAAGGAGAAACAAGCTCCTTCACGTGCTTCAGACCGTAGACAGGCCTTAGGATCTCGCATAGCACTGCTAAAAACCTGACACTTACAACACTTTACACTTTTACAGTAAAAGTTAAGATATGTAATTGTATTACAACAGGCACTCTGCACCTGCAAAACAGGCTTTCCTTGCCCAAAGAGTTTGGTTTAGCGGATGCATTACTTGCTTTGAATTTGGTAGGAACAGCTCAGTTTGCCTATGTGAAGAATCTTCTAGTTTTCCTGTTACAGCTTCTTTCTTTTCCAGTATCCCTGTAACATTTAGATGCTTTCTTTTATGCAAAGAAAAATAGTGCCTTTTCTACTTCCCTTGCTTTTATATGATTACTTTGGAATTCAAGCAGAAGAATGAGACCTGATGTGTGTGAGGCTGCATTAAGACTTTTTATTTTCCTGGAGGACTTGGTTCTTGGCAGGAAAGCAGTTTCTGTCTCATCTCCCAGAGCCTCTTGCTTCTGCCTTCTGTTGATACTTTTTGGGGTCAGTAATCCTGAGCACTTTCAGATATATAGTATGTGGTGACCGAAAGATGGCTGCTCTCCCATCAGATATTTCTTCAGACTTGTGGACCAGCCTCCTCTAGTCGAAAGCACCACAGAGCTTAGGGCTGGCAACAACACTATTTAAAAAATGGATCCAAGCGTGGCTTCATTTTGAACATGACTCAGGCAATGGTTTGAATACAAACAAACTGTACAAACAGCTCAAACACAGCTTGATCCCTGTGTCTGTTGGATTTGGTCCATGCCATGTTCTACAGCAATAAACAGAGAAACTACCTTGATCTGGGTGCTCTGAAGACTTCTGGTTCCAGGAGATGGATTTTTATCTTGTGCCGGGAGAGAAACTTTTTAAGTACTCTTTCATGGAATAGGCCTTGATTTATGTATGGGGTTTCTTTGCACCCCTATTGGTAATGCTTGGTTTGGTGCTAATTCAGAATATATTCTGGGCACTGTGGTCAGGTCTGTCTTCTGGCTTGTTGTATTGGTCTTGGACTTTCAGGAGTCGTGGGTTACTGCAATCAGTGCTCCAGTGATTTCCATAAGAGGAAACTTGAGCAGATACAGCAGTAGGGCTTAGTTTGAATTTGATAGGCTCAGGTTTAAAAATGCATGTATATGCAATTTTTAATCAAAATATTGAAATATGCTAATGGTGTAGTGGCCACTAAAATTTCTAGCAATTGATCATCTTCAAAATGTCTTCTAGAAAAGCACTGATACAGGTGCGCGTGGCAATTTAAACAATAGTATTACTATGATTTGTTGTATTGGAAATCCCCATGGTCTCACACACATATCGTATATAAGAAGCCCAGACAAAATTCATTATTTCTACAACTCTGTCTAGCATGCCTGAAAAATGTGACATGCCTGTCACGTAAACAGGAAACGGTCCTTGTAAGGAACGGGGTGTAGCTGAAAACCTAATCTAAATAACACTGTTAGTCATCTCCATATGGTAACCTTTTAATGCCACGCAAGTTTGGAAAACACAGTTGTAACTGGCTTCCACATGCTGGATGAATGCGCCAAGACCAGATGTTGCCTTATACACTTAGGTCTCTTTTAAATTGATCTGAGACGCAAATACCTTACGTACAAACAATTGTGGATGAAAGCCTGCGTGTAAGGTTTAGTATTTACACATGAGCCGGGCTGCACCTGCAGCACTAGAAGCAAGGTTGAGGTTTCTTTGATCATCCGAAGTTTTTGCTGACAAATCATAAGTAGTAAAAAATGAAGCAGTAGCATACTTGGGCTGTATTTGACCATATGTTCTCATTTATATAAGACACAGCTGTCATAAAGAGATAGAGTACAATGTATTTTTAAGTACTGGTTACTACATCAGTAAAAGCTGACTGCTTTTCCTCAAGAAGAGGGCCTTAAAATGGAACAATAGATGGACACTATCCTCTTTCAGCGTATACAATAATTATGCAGTCTTAAATACCATATTTTCATGAATATAATCTATGGCTTACAATCTGTGGGTTGTTTTTTTTCAAATGCAGACCAAGAACACCCTTTGTGATGTTCTTACCTCTCATTCCCTGTAGCCTGTTCTCCCCAAAGTGCTTGTTACCTCTGAGTTCTGAAGGAGTTTTTGAGGGCATAGTAGAAGTATTGTTAATAAAAGTAGAGTACAGGTTACGTGAGGTACTGTAAGAAGGTATTTGGAGTATATCTGGAAAAACAGTTTTAAAAAGTGTATTCTGTTTATTGGTTGCAGGGAATTTTATTTTATTTCAGTTTATTTTCTCCTGGAGCGTAGCTTCCAGACTGCAAGTCTGGCGTACTTAGCCTGGCATTGCCAGTTTACTACTAAAATAAAAATTCTGCAGTTGGAGTTTAATTTTAAATTACTTTGCTTATGGAAGGCAGAATCTATAAGACCTTATTTGAAGGGGGTTTTATTATTTTAAGGTTTTTTTTCCTTAATGTTCTCTAGCAGCCTCTGTCGCGAGAGGTGTATATGTTTTCCCTGAATATCAAAACGGTAGTGTGCCTGGAATTACTCTATCTGAAAATGGAACTCAGTCCTATCTTTGTAATATCCATGTAATATCCACTATGAAATGGCGTAGCCGTAGCGCAGAGGGCACTTCTTCATGCAGTGCTGGAGTTCTTTTGCACTAGAGGGCCTTGCGCTCTTTAGATATGCTGTAGTGCCTCTCAAAGTGATAATGGAAAAAACATGAAGAAACTAAAGTTGAGAGACTGCTGTCTGACAATATGAAACATGCATAGTGTGTGCAATCAAGCCAAGGCTAGGTTGGAAGCAGTATTTTTACATGATGCAATGATTTGGAAATATACAATGTTAATGATAGAAATGAGCTTGGGATACTATCTTTTTTTTTTTTTTTTTTTGGGGGGGGGGGTCTAGTCAAATATGCTTAAGTGAGATAGACACGTACACACACATATATAGTCTTAAAGGCTATGGGAAAAGAGGAGAGAGATTTTAGTCCTGACAAAAATGTACAGGTATCTGCCTCCTTTCCTCTCCCCCAGCTTCCCCATCTGCTACACAAATTCTGCCTCAGTGGAGTTTACAGGAGGAAAGGGGAAAACCTGGATCGACCTGCTGCATGTGGTTTTCTCCTGGTTAAAGGAGACGTGCAGCAACACGGGCAGATCTTACTGCAGAACAGGTACTGTATTCTTCAGAGAAAGTATGAGTTTCTGCCTCTAAAAAGGTTGGTCTAAAAGTGTGAGGGTTATGAGAGAAGGGAGAATGAAATGAACTTCCTTGGAAGTGCAATGCAGAAAAGGAGCTCAAAAACTCTGTAGGTCATTTGCTTCACCTCCAAGAAAAAGGCTGCTCAGACTTCGGCTTTCCGGCCCACCTGGGTGGGCCTGCCTCTGGCTGCTTGCTTTCCTGAGGAGGCCTTTGAGAGCGAACTTTCTGTGGGGACTGCCCATCTGTCCCTGCTGCGTGAGAGGTGGCATGCTGCTGGCTGCTATGTACAGCCCTTTGCCCGATCAGTTTTCCTGTCCAAGTTTGAGGAATGCTAAAGCGGGAGGTCGGAAGAAAGAGCAGCACGGGGGCGGGGGGGGGAGCTGGTGAGTTGCTAGGTGCAGTGGCAGCCCTCTGGTTTTGTGAGCGTGCTTTTCAGATTCAGACAAGGAAGAGTCTGCGGATGGAAGACAGGAGTATTGGCTGCCTAAGAGCAATTCTTTCAGGAATGCTACAGGTGAAGTGTATTTGAGCTTCATTCATATAATGCATATGCAGAAGTGTAGTAAATCCCAGTCAGGTGATGGGTTGGCCACATCCTGCAGTCTCGTTCACATGGTATATGATCAAGACAGAAGGACTGAGCAGAGCAGACTTAGACTAGGCTAGATACAATTCAAATGTAAGATATTTTACAGTCGCTCTGTGTACCTTGTTCCAGTTCTTAATCATCTTTGTAGTTAGGAATTTTCTTCTACTACTTAGTGTAAATTTACCTTTTTACAAATGAAACTGATTCCTCCTTAGCCTGCTTTGGACAGGTGATACAGCAAATCACTGTTGTCTTTATAACGTTATGTCTACAAAGAAAGGTATGTTCCCTCCCCTTCCCCTACTCTTTCTGTTCTCTTGTTCAAAACCTCATTACTTTAATTCTTTGTTTTCCTCTACTTCCAAATGTACTCGATGAAGTTTTCCTCCGGGCTCCGGTTTATTTACACCCCTTTTAGAAAGGAGCCCAAAACTGAACATTATAGTCTGGTTGAGGCCTTACCAGTACTGCAAGGCTATTGAGTGGAGGGCTGAGTAAAGGAGAATGATTACTTCATTTCTTTCTTACAACACTTTTCTTAATACCTCTCAGAATCACATTTTGCAACAGAATTTCCGATCTGTGGTTTCCAAACCATTTTAGTAGGATGACTGACTAGCCAAATGGTTTTGTTTTATAGTTGTGTATTACTATTTTTGACAAAATATTGTATCTTGCACTTGCCTTTTG
The DNA here is from genome assembly GCF_040807025.1 of Struthio camelus. NCBI lineage: Eukaryota > Metazoa > Chordata > Aves > Struthioniformes > Struthionidae > Struthio > Struthio camelus. Next base: position 34,783,490 of record NC_090945.1, read on the forward strand.
TGAATGTCACTTTACCAGAAATAGAGCAGGGTTCCATCCTATTTTCCTGGGAATCTTGATGAATTACTAGTAGTAAGAATTCTTACTCTTGTCATTGGGCCAAAATATGAAGTTGTGTATCTCATGGAAATTGCTAAAAGAACGTACAGACTAGTCTTCATAAAAAGATTGATTAAGCTAATTGGCCAAGATAGTTCCCCTGGATGAAACTTTTTTGTTGTTCTTCTCTTTTGACTCAGTTTCTCTGATATCTTTTAAAATGAAAGCTCTTAAAAGAAACAGTTTTTTGGTAAGTGTTTGCTGTTCAATTTCAAGTAAGGGTTGAAATATTTTTCCAATAAACTTCTGAGAGTCATTGTTTAAAAAAAAAAAAAAAACTTCAACAGTTACATTAAAGTGAGGAACGGAGATAAAAGACTTTTTTCACTTCTCAGTTCATTGGAAAATGCATGTACTTTCACCTTTTTTGTACACCACTAAGAACAAAGTGAGTAATAACTTTCTTTTACAGGTCAAGCTTTAAATTGTGATCTTTTCGATTTAGAAGGTATGAATTACAAAAGCGTGTGGTTAGATAACAAGCATTAGGTCTGCGCTTGTAGTCGCCTTCCAGAAAGGCCATCCATAAACTTTGCAAAAATAACCTTCACTAAAATACATGTAGCCCTGTTGTCTGGGCTTCTGAGACGCTGTAGTCATTAAATAATCTAGGAGTGTTTGTGTGTGTGGTGAGAGAATGTGAAGTGAAGAAACTGCCTACCAGAGCTCACTGTGCTTATGATATTACTAATGCTATTTATGAAAAGTTTTGTTCTAAAACATAGCTATAAATAAATATGATTAAAAACGAGCTGAAAAGGTCAGAGGAATGGCTTTTGTCTTTCATGGATTTGTGACATATAAAGGAGGTCTGATTATTTTATTTTATTTTTTTTCTCCAAATACAGTTCAGTTCTGCTTGGTGAAGAATATTGGATTAGGGCTATACTTATTTAGCTGCAAGTCTTCGAAAGCTCTGGTCAATGAGGTCTGTCTCTGCTCTTAACTGAAGAGTTTGGAATTTTGTATTTTGTGGTTAAGGAACTACTTAAACCACCTGTCTTGGCATTTAATACCGTGTTAACAAAACTAAACCAGATTTAGGTGTTTAAAACATTTAAGTATCTTTATGATCTGTCTTCTTAGTTTTAGGTAGTTTACTAGTTTATTTCTCTCCTGTAGAATAAGGGCTTTGGCCAACCAGTTTTTGCAGGTTTTCTAGCTTCTCTTTTATAAAGATAATAAAACATCAGCTGCCACACAGATTTCTAGGAAAAAACAGCAGGCAAATTCTGATGTTTATTGAAATAAAGTAACAAATATTTGGAGGGGGAGGGCAGAGAAGGGAGAAAAGCCTCTCTTTGTAGTAGCAAGGACCAACAAAATTAAGACCAAGAAGGCCAGCCAGCCGCCTTCTTGCATTGGCTATTAAACCCTTGAGGTACTGAGACGGGCAGCTTTGTAGCTGAAAAAAATAGATTGCTATTTAATAGGGATAAATGTGAGGTCTTACGCTGAAGCAAGGGTAAACAACTGTATGAATACAGGAACTAGGTAGGAAGCAGCTTCCTCAGTGGTTGTAGCTGACCTAGTTGACTTGTATTTGCACATCTCTAACAAAGGTGGAAGTGAGAGGGAAGATGTGGCTGTTACAGGGGGAATACGTAGCCTCTGCCAAATGTTGGGAAGGTTTTGTCTTGAATAGAGTGTCTACTTTGGCATTATGTATCAGGAGAAGCAGAGATGATTTACAGAATCTCCAGAAGAATCACTGTGAATGGTGAGAAATACAGAAAATGTGATCAATGAAGAAAATCTAGCCCTCTCTGCCCTTAAAAATGTGTTTCTTCAAAGATGACAACTAGGGGGGAAAGGGAATGTAAATGTCTTAAAACAAGCATGGAAAGTTAACTCTGAGGAGGAAGAGTTCAATCGCTGTTCTCTGCCTTATGGGGAACGGGATAAGAGACACTGGGCTTAAGTTGTAGAGATTCAGATTAGTTTAGTATTAGGGGAAAAAGCCTTCCCAACAGTGAAGTCAGTAAAACGCTGGAAGTAGTTACCTAGATGAGTTTTGAAGACTTGGTCACTGGAGATTGTCAGTCACAGGCTGGAAGAGCATGCTTCAGGAATAGCCCAGGTGTCCTTTCTTGGTTTCTTTCCTGCTGTAGTCTGTGACTGAATGCTTAGGGCCTGGTCTGAGCATTCAAGAACTGAATGCTGTCAGAGATGGTGATGCTGAGGAAGTGATTCCTTTGTCCCTTATGTGTTTTTTCATGCCTGTTGAGACCTACTGATTTGATATAAAACGGGAAAGGACTTTTTTCTTCCCTCTCCTTGTTGTTCTATACTCCTATGTAGTTAAACTAAGTGAAATTGTGTTAAAGTTTTCGTGATTTGCACAGCTATCCCACAAACCCCACTTTCCACATGGGAGTGTGTTCTGCTAATAGCATTTAACCTTCATTTGGAACGAGTGGAGTAGGAATGCCTCATATGAGGCTGTCTGGAGAAGAGCTCTTCCTGAGGTTTATCAATATTCCACACAGGAATCTGCTGAGATTCTTCACTCTCCCAGCAGCAAGAAGGGAGAAGGGGTGACAGCTCTAATGGCAGGGCACTAATGACTTTGGAGAAACGTTACTTTTCTAATTGGAAATGATACAAACAGTGTCATTAAAACAGATTGTTGATGTAATTTTTATTCTTGTCATAGGCTTAGTTATAAGAATAGATCCACTCTAAGGAGATGACATCAGAATTTTTATGCTTTGCACAATTAGATGGATAGATCATAAGCATTTAACTCGTGAATTGCTGATTTCCAGAACACCAGTTAAAATAAAGTGAGGGTTTGACAAAAAAAATAACATTTTAATTTGAATAACTGCTTGCTTTTCCTCCAGCACAGAAGAGCTGGAATGTCATTCTGAAAGATGTGGGTTAAGAATTGAGAGCTCTGATTTGAAAGGCTCAGGCTGTAGTGCTTTAGCAAAAAGGTCTTTATAGTCCAGTGTTTGGTGTAAGATATGAAAACTTATTTAAAGACAAAACCAAGATCTTTTCCCTTACCCTTCAAGAAACTCCTCCTCATTCCCTAAGTACATCTCCTGTTCTAATCCTTTTAGTCTCCACTTATTCAGTCTTTTAGAAAAAGTAGATACAAAAAGGCAGCAGGAAGGGATGGCGGTAGGGAAGAGACGCTTCAGCAAAGGAGGCCTGGAATACTTTTAATGCAACAGTTCTTGCTTCTTTCTTCGCTTGAAGTCATTTATATGATCTATTTCACATGTAAGGCCTCTTTTGGACCTCTACTGTTGGTGACTGTCATCCTAACTGAAGTACTCAACATCAGTTTATCATATTCTAGTATCAGTCTTGTTACATGACAAGAAAATAGTACTAAGGATCCGTTCTCCTGGAACAAGCAGAGAACAAGGAATGCTATGTATATATGTAACATAGCCTTCTCTGTGGGTATTCTTGCATTCGTCTTTGAATGTTTTGCCCATTTAAAGATTTGAATGTGAGCGTAGTCCGCCTCTGGCTGGGCAGAGTTGAGGGACGGAGCACTCCTGGAAGTTGGAATAGCTGCTGGCCTCTTCCAAAATGGGCAAAAAGCCTCAGGCTATGTCAAACTAGGGACGTGTAGATATAAAACTGGAAAATTTGGTAAGAATTTGATACAGCTTTTGATGTTTGACTGCTGATGTTTCTTTCTACAGCCCTGAGAGAAGGGCAATCTAACATGGCTAATAGATTAGCTATAATCAAATAAACAGCTGTTTCTGTTTAATGCTAAGCTGAAATAAGCTATTTGATCAGAAAAAGAAACTCAGTGGGTCAGTCTGTCTCCTCCTTTACTAAAATTGCGGAACATCAAATAAGTGCAGTTGAATTTGGTCTAAAAAGTATGCAGATTATCATATACAGCTGATCATGAGTCATCTGAGGTGCATGTTGCAGTTTTCTCTTTTTCAGTCTGGACAATAAAGCATAAAGCTTTTGAATACCGATTTATACTACAAGACAACTCTTGCTATCTTTCATATGAAGTTTTCAACTTGTTCCATATGCTAGAGTTCTGAATAAGCGTCTTGACATGGAAACAGAATTACTGGTTAAAATTATGTTTTGTGTTTTGTTTCTGCTTTTATGGGAAATAAGATGACAATGCCACACAATACTGTATATATTTCTGACTTATTGCAGAGACTATAGAAAGGGCCAACAGCAAAATTCTACTAGAAAGTCCGAAACTCACTGTAAAGGATTCCTAAATAGGTTTACACTCCCTTGCTGCTGGCCTTCTGTGAGTAGCTCTCTAAAATACAACTGAGATAGAAATGCTGGTAGAGGTGTGATTTTTAAATTTTTCTACATTCTGATTCCTACTAAATGCACTCTGAATAAACTTTGAACGTGTTTAAATTCCTTCAGTTGTTAAAACTCTGCTGTGCCTGAACAGGTTGGATTTACAATTGTGATGATGAAGTAATCATAGATTCCACTGTGTTCAGAATACATCCAAGCTGCATGACAAAAATACATGGTACTAGCTTCCCCTTCTGGCCAGAAGGAGTAGTGATCTTGAAGGCAAGATACACACACATTATTCCTCAGTTTTATTTCTATTTGCTAAAGATGTAGATTAGAAACACTGGTTTTCAGAGAACAAATTAGTCCTTTGCTGCCACTGAGGAAGAAAAGTGCTGGTGAAACATCTTTACTTCTGGTAACAAAATATAATGAAATACCAGAATGGGGTTACTAGTGGAAAAATACAGTTCTTCTCTAAACATGGACCTAATCTGACAAGTGATTAGGTAAAAATGCCATCTTCCAAACAGAAAGATTTCCAGTGTCCTTTTAGACACCTATTAGCTAGTGCTAGAAACAAATATTTCACTGCTTCTTATATTTTATATGCTAATTTTCCCCATTCAGCAGCATCACTTATGGCTGTAACTTTTTTGGATTTGGAGTTTATTTGGGTTTTTTGCTTAGTTGTCTTATTTTAAAGATTTTCTCTCTTTTTAAATCTTTTAAAAGACTTCTCTGTTTTAAAGATTTTTCTGTCGTTTTAAATCTCTGGCATAATATTTTGGTAGCGTTAGCAAAAGCTTTTTAAATGCAGGTGTACTAGCATGAAAAAAAAAGCATTTATTTTGTGATATAGAGAAACAATACCCAATATGATCACAAATGCTTTTTTTTAACTTTTTTTTTTCTCGAACTGCTTTTAAAAAACTTTTCTGTATAACTATCCTTTTGGATGGCTTGATCTTAAGAGACTGAATCTTAGCAGAATCTTTCCTTTGTCATTTTCCCTCCTCTCTGCTATGGCTGCTTAGAAGATGGGACACTTAAGTCACTAAATATTTTGCCTTATAGGTAGACCAAGGACTTACTTTTGTGAGCACATGGGAGAGTAAGCGTGTAAACACAACACACGTACACATAGATGCATATGAGAGAGAAGAAAATTCCTGCATGATTAGATGATAGCCTCATGTTTAAGATGCTTAGATGGACTGTGGGAAACCCAGGCTTCTCAGTTTATACCAGGAGTTTGGTTTGAATTGAAAATATTTAGGTTTTCCTATATCTCAGCCTTGAATCCTGATTATCAGATTTATCGTGGGCTTGGTCTTCCTCTCCAGCTTGGCCTTAAATGTCATCCTGCACCTGAAAATGTTTCTTAATGTGTTTTGTTGCAATTGTTATGTTCCTATGGACACTTCTACCCACTATCTCATTTCCACCAATTGTCTTTTTCACCTGCCTGTGAACTCTTCAGCGAAGGGGCGTTGAAACAAAGACCTTTGTGTGTTGATGCTATTGGAAATGCAGGGGAAGCCACTTGAATAGATTAAAGATTGCATCTTTATTCCTAATGTTCAAATTGTCTACTACTGTAAACTGAGTTACGCATTTGAAATAATTCATCACTAATTCTTTGCCCAGTCTACTCTGCAGTTTGTGACGTAAGGTATTAAGTTCTTGCTGTATAAGATTATGCTAGTTTCGTATCAGTCTGATAAATTTTTTAGCACACCTGGCAGGGAAGGGAGATTGTATTAAGTCACCTGAAAAAGTCAATTGAAAGAGTCCCTTGCTCCCATCTTTGTCAACTCTGAAGGAACTTGGGAAATCATAGCCAATTCTTTCCTTAGGCAAAAAATAGCTAGGAATGAGGATAAGTTATCAAAGTTAAAATTGTCAGGTTGTACTATGCTTTTTGTTTACCAGTACGCTTGATATGGTTTCCATGTTGTTCTGAAAATAATCGAGGAGGCAATTGATGGCTTCCTTTTCAGCTCTGCAATAAAGAACTACGTAAGAAATATTTTGATAGTTTGAGTCAGCAGCGGCCATGGAGAAAAACATACCCATTAAGCCAAGTTTTTAAGCACTTTCCTAATTGAAAGAGAAATTAATATCTTACTGGAAGTGAAGATCTTGCCCTCTCAGGCTTATAATTTTAAGAATGGATCAGTCTTGGAGAACATTATTTAATTTGCTTTCACAACCAGTAGTCTATATGAATGACTTTTTTTTTTCTTTTGCCCTGCATAGTCATGTTATTTTTATTTTACTAAAATGTGAGCAATTGTGGAAAATATACTTGCTTGTAGAAGATCTTTTTTTTTTTTAATTGGTTCCATTTGTATGTCACTTTGCATCAGGCAGTTCATTACAAACAATTGAAAAACTTCTACCTAAATAGTGGAAAATTGTCCAGTAATTGTCAGTACTGTTTCTGACTAATGTGCAATGATATCTCCGTTCATACTGAAAAGTACATGTTGAAGTCATTTCTATAAAGTTTTGTGAAGAAACATCAGCACTTTTGTTCATAAAAATGTTACACAAATATAAACCATAGTTGTTTAAGATGAGTTTTTCTCTCTTCTTTCCTCAGATACTCTCTTGTAGGTCTCAGCCAATGTTCAGAGAGCAAATTTTTTTTCCAGGTTCACCAGACAGCTCTAGCAGCTCGGACAACCTTACAGCTCCTTGCCAGCACGGATACAGTGAATCCGCTGAAGTATTGGAGTCATCCTCTGTTTTTAGGTTGCTGAATCTGGAAAGCTGTGGTAAGACTTTTATCTCCAGACCGATCTGGAAAAGCTGACTTGCCACTCTGTCTAGGCCTTTGCAGTAAAACTTTCTAATGCCTCTACACAGCAAACATCTGCTTATATAGCTGTTACTGAATCTTTTTAGAGATTTTCTTCATTATGCTGTTTCCTTGCCTGAGTCATGGATGCAAAACCTGAGGTCCATGATATGTTTAAACAGGCAAGCTCTCAGATGTGAGTATACTTCCTATTGTTTTAATTTCAGTTGCCCAATTCATCTTTAAGATGATGCAGAAGGAACTTTTTGTTTAAAGTGCTAAAACTGAATTCTTATTAAAAGGTTAGTGTTCTGTACTGCAAGTAAGGCTTTCATCATCAGTTACATCCCTCAGTGTTGCTCTGCAAAGGTTAGATCGCTTCAGTCTTCTCTATGCTTGTGTGACAAGTGAAATGAATTGAGGGATGTCCCTTGAAATAAAGAAGAGATGGTGATTCAGTAGCCACTGCAGTTTCAGTTTGTACTGTAACAGGAATTGTAGAACTCTGTAACTTGGCTAAACTTGATATTCAGGTAGGATTTAACCTGCACCACAAGTTGACGCTTACTTTTTGCTCTGGTCAGCTGTTGTAGGTTGCAATTGAAGACGCTTGATTTCTCCTGTGCTTTGGGAGGTGATGGATAGACACATCATAGAGAAAAAGGGAAGTGCTGTGATGCTGGTTCCTAGGACCTGGGGGATAGGCATGCGGTGTTCACAAGATGTACCCTGATAATCTGGATATTGAGCTTGGATCTATGTTATGTCAGCCAAAATTTCTAAAGCTGTTTAGGGATTTTTTTTTTCTTGAACTGCTTACAATAGCAAAAAAAAACCCCACTAGGCACTACTACTGCCACAAGTTATACTAGCAGTTATACTAGCAAAAAACATTCATTTGCCAGTAAACAGGGTGGACTACTAGAGGCAGAATGGAGAAATGTTGGGGGGGAGAGAGAGAGAGAGAGAGAGAGAGAGAGAGAATGAAGAAGGCCAGATGCTACACTGCAAGTGCAATGTGACTAGTTAGCACTGGAATTGTCACTACATTCGTATTCTTGAATGAAAAGGGGAGGAAGGAATTTGGGAGCCTCGCACAAGGCCTCCTTATACACCATTCCCATCCTCGCAGGTGAAGAGGGCAGCAGGGGGAGAATGAAGTGATGAAATACAACCTCTGTGCTCTAAGAAATGATCATATAAGTGATGTAAATTCATTTCATGTAAGTGATGTGAATTTTATAATTCTGTAACCATAACCAGTAGGTACTGTAGCCACACCAGATCTTTTAACATACAAAGGGAGGGACCAACAGATAGTTCCAGGCTATAGTAAATGTACATCTATATATTTTTGGGAAAAAAGGTGATGAGTTTCAAGCTGAAGCTGCTCATTTAATTTCACTAATTATTTGTCCTCTCTGTTGTAATTTCCTTTTAATATTTTCATTGAGGTCACAGACATTTTGAGCTTGAGATTTTTAGTTTCATACTTGCCCTTACAGCACATTGCTCATTGCGATGTCTGTGAACATAATGAATATTGTAGTGATAAAAATGTGCACAAAGATTACTTCAGGACTTCTTAAAGAGGAGGTGAAAATCCTCAGTGCAAATGAAAATGCTGCCAGAGAAAGTAGGAACAAATATATCCAAATAAAACTGCAAGGGGAAGCTAGGTAGATGGAGTGTAAATTTGCATGGTGGAATCTGGCAAAGATGCTAATGGTAATAATGTGTCTGTTAAGCTCTTTTTCTATTATTTTATAACGATCAGGATTCAATTACACACTTTGTCCAAAGATCTGTGCCTCCCCATACCCTTACCCTATGGCACACTGCTTTATAACACTTTATAAGATGTTTGATTTAGTTTTGGCTGTGAAGGGAGACTGCCACTTCTGAGTAACCAGTAGTACACTTTTCTGTAACATTTGGGGTGGATTTGCCTCAAGGAGGTTGAGTTTAAATCAATTTTCCTTAAATCCTGGACAAGTTCAGACTGTGGTGGACTAACTATAGCATATTATAGATAAGCATTTTTATTTTTCTGACACTACTGGAGATAGTAAGCAGAGAGAATAGAAAAAGAAGATGACTTAACTGTGAATAGCAAAAAGAAGGGGGAGGGAGGCGAGAGAAGCAAGCATGAGGCTGAAGAGGTGTGGAGGGCTACTGAAATATGTCCCAAGTACCTCACTTGTGACAGTAAGTGAATTAACAGTGACTGAAAAAAGGAGCACATTAGCCAGTAGAACTCCGTTTGCTGGAGATCAGAAGGCAAAAAAACAGTGAGAATGGCCAAAAATCATTGGGCTATGCCCAATAAAGACCAGGAAATATGGGTTTTGATCACATACATTAAAAGACCATAGGGGAGAAAGAGTGCAGTGTAGACACAGGAAAGAATGTAGATTAAAGAGAATCTAGATATGGTCCAAGCTTGAAGAGAACACGTTGCCTATTTTGAATAAGGCTAGAGCGATATAAAATGAGAGGTGATAGGAAAACTCACAGTTTAGAGGGCCAGCATAACCTCCATTCCAGAACGTTGAAAAAATGGGTGTGTGTAATTGACAGTGCACTAGCAAGTCTTTTGGTCAAACTGACATGGAGAGATTATAGCCTTTGACTGGAGAAAAGCAAACTTACTCATTGTAAGAACAGAGTTGAAGGGAAGGGTTGGAAAAGAGGGGACTTCCTGAACAACTAGGATTTCCTAGTTTAACCTCAGCAATGTGCAGGGTCTTGAGAGAGTTCCTGTAGGAAGAGTACTCTAAAACATGGACCCACATGTTCATGGGCGTATCAGATTGGCAGAGCAACCAGTGAGCCACGTAGAATAGCGGAAGCTGTGTTTTTAACTACTGAATACCTGCTTTAATATCATGCCTATGATTCTGGCCCACAAGATTATCATATAGAAAGAACTGAACCATCTACTCTCCCCTTCAGACCTGACAACACCTGCAGTTTTGCATCCCCATTCACCTAGTCCTTGCAACAAGGTCAACAACAAAATTATTCAGGATGAAAGCATACAGAAAGTGGAATAAAATGCAGGATGAGTGATCTGTGATGAAAGCATAGCAGAATGACTTCTTTGTTGTTGCTGTTTTTAAAATAATAGTGGAGATGTGCTCTCTAGATTTAAGCATAGCACTTGAAGCAGAGACTCTTAGGAAACTTGTTTAAGGAAGAGATGATTGTTTCTGAATAAAGTGACTACGCAAGGCTATTTCGAATGGGAATTCTCATCTCTGCCATGGTTTCCTCACGTGGTAATGGGGACACAAAACTGTAGATCTTGTCAGATCTGAAGAGGAGAGTGCATTATTCATTATTTTCTGTACGATAATCTTGTGGGCTGGAATCATAGGCATGATCTTAAAGCATGTAGTCAGCAGTTAAGAAAACAGTTTTTGCTATTTTATATGGCTCACCAGTTATATGCACATCATATGCATATTTTGTGCATTTATTTAAAAATATATGTATGTATTTTAAGTAGAACAGGTGCCGAAAAGTGCTGGTAAGATGACCAGAGGGGGAAAAAAATAATCAGGCTTGTTTAACTTGGCACAATGAAGACTGAAAAGGAAAGTGATTTAATAAATGCCTTTGGGGTTTAAGCATTTTTTTTCTTCCTCTCAGCTTTCACTTGTCTTGCACAAAATCAGTGAGTATGAAAGGATCATGCATAAATTTAGTCTGGAATTTTTTAAGATTTCAAACCAGAAGATGGGTTTTGCAACAGCCTTCCAGCCAGGGACAGAGCAAAGAAACTATTATTTCAAGATGAAAGGAACAGATGTCAAACTTGAGGGGATTTTCAAGGGAAGAACTTGAAAGGACATTTTGTTTTCGCTATATCTATATTTCTATTTCTGTATTTCGCTGTATCTGTATTTCTTTAACCTTCCCTTACAGAGTTTATTTCTGCTCCGACTAGGTCGATGACTTGGCTTGTGGGCTCTCGTCACCAAGCTGTTGGATCACAGTTTAGGGTCAATTTTTGGGGCCCAGGAGAGCACTTCTCTCACGTTTCATTAGGAAAGGCCTCCTTAGGGAGCATCGGTGGAGCAACTTTCCCCTCTGAGCCTGCAGGCTCCCGCCTGCCAGGGCAACGTCTTCCGTTTCAGGCACGGTGGGGAGGAACCGAGGCACCGCGTAACGGTCGTGCGTAACGGTCGTAACGGCCGCCCGCCGGGGGGGCGGGGCCTGGCAAAGGTCTCGGTGGCGCATGCGCAGGCCCTTCGCTCGGGCTCCCGGGACAGAGGGGACCATGGCGTCGCGGGGACGCGCTGCCCTACAGGTTCCGGCTCAACGTGAGGGCGTCACTTCCCTGCGGCGGAGCAGGGCGGGGGAGGCGGGGCAGGAGCCGGTAGGTGATGGCGGCATCCGAGGAGCGGGGCTCGTCCCTATGGCAAGGGGGTGGGCGCGCCACCGCGGCCGAGCGGCGCCGCCATGGCGGGGGGAGGGGGAGGGAGGGAGGGAGGGACGGCGCGCTCCCGCGGGGCTCGCGCGCGGGGGGCAGGGGGACCCCGCAGCGCCCGGGGCTGCGGGGCGGGGCGGGGCGCGGCCCAGGCCCCCTCCTGGCCCGCTGATTGGTTGGGCGGCGCGCGCCCCCCGCGGCCGTTGCCTCGGCGGGCCCTGGCCGGGGGGGGGGCGGGTAGAGGGGAGGAAATAGGATTTAAAAATTGGAGTCTGTCCTGTACCCTGAAGTGGCTGTAGCTGCTGCTTTTATGAGGAAACGCCCTCCTGCTTTTAGTCGTAGCGAAGCTCTACCGATGAGGGTGTATGTGTACGCGAAGCTTAAATTGGTGTTGGCCTTGTAGCCGGTGCTGGGGTCGGTCAGAGCAAGCGCAGAGAGCGTGGGGGTTATGAGCTGATGCTTTGTGCTTGTCCTCCCTTAGGTTTCAGCTCGCTGAGTTTATTTCTAAACGGTCGTGTGTCTTGACTGCTTTTTTTCTGGAAGTGAGGTATAAAAGAATAGCAATTTCTGAGTAGCGGTGTTCTGAATAGCAATTAAAAAAATCCCTGCAGGCATAAAAGTAGAAAACTGGCATGGCAAATTCAATGAACATAAGGGCTGGTTTGTTTTGTTTGTCCCCAGACTTTGGATCAGTACCTACGCTCTTGGTGGCTGTCTGGTACTTTCTATTTATCTGTTTATGCTCTTAAAAATAATAGCTTTAGTTGTTGACTATGACAACAAAGTGATGCCATGGTGTTGAAAATTCTCCACCTTCTTTCTCTTCTGTTTTTTTAGTGGGAAAAGAGAACCATATTTTGTGTTTAAAACAGTAGGTACAGATGAAATAAAAACTAATGATTGTCTGTGCTTATTTGTTTCACTTAAACGCTTACAAGTACTTTGAGTATTTTGGGGGAAGTAATGTCTTTTTCTTTCTCTTTAGGGTGTCTGCCGACAGAAGTGAATTGATAACCTCTGCTACTTTTAATCCCAAACAAAATGAAGATCCCTTCTTTACTGCTGAGATTCCCTCACTGTTATTTTTCTAGAAGGACTTATTTGAAGAGCTTTCACTTCAGTTCCAGATCAGATTTTCTGTGCGCTGAATCTCTTACGCCAGTGCGGTTATATTGTACAAAATGGATGCTTTCATCAAAGGACTTGAAGAGAAAGTTGTGTCATCAAGCTGCCATTGACCAGCAGATAGAGGGACTTTCTGATAGAGAGCAAGGGCTTGTAGACAGACTTTACAATGGACTAGTACAAGGTCATAGAGCCTGTTTAGCAGAAGCCATTACCCTTGTAGAATCAACTCACAACAGGAAAAAAAAAGTAGCCCAGGTGCTTCTTCAGAAGGTATTAGCCTACCACAGGGAACAAGAAAAGTTGAATCAAGGAAAGCCACTTGCCTTTAGAGTGGGTCAGTCCTTTTATGTCTGTCCAGTAGTTACTTTGATCTAATTGTAATGATCGCTTCTCACTATCACTATTGTTCTTTAAGCAGCACTGGTTTCTTGTGGTTTATAGCAAATCCAGATCGATTCTGTTGTCCAGTAGAGTTACATCTTGAGCTGGACAACGGTCTTGGGAAAACTCTAAAAATAACTGTTGCTTGTTCAGTGTTTTGGGAGGGTTTTTGTTGTTGCTGTTATTTTGTGTAACTGTTAGGAGTTGAAACGTTTTGCAGTTTGCATGATTGTTCTAACCTATTACCTGCACTCAGGGAAGGGTGTAACTAAGCAGACCGTTCTTCTTTTCATGAAGTATGTGTTTTTCTGAGTGCTTCCTGAATTCCTTCATCAATCCACAAAAGGAAAAAATATGTACCTTCCTGTTCTGTGGCCTTAATTTAAAGCAGCCTGCTATTCAGCTGAGGAGAGTTGAACCTGATTCTCTTGGAAATTATGAAATATTTTTCAATGATAAAGAGATGGACTACGAAGTCCTGTTACACCCAGCTGCTGTCCCTCATAAACAGAGTTAGCAGGAAGAAAACTTAGGTACAGGAATGAGAAATATTTGGTGCAGGTCAACAGGCTAATCTTAGTGTGGACGCTTTGAATCGTATGTAAATTGCCTGATTTTTGAAATAACAGCCCTTCAAGGTAAGACTTTGCTTTTAAAGCATGTCTTGTTTAAACAATCAGTAAATCTGAAAAATACAGATTTAGGATCTTACACTTGAAAAGTTTTTAAAAATAAGCTGTTATAGATGAATTTCTTTTGAGGTGAGGAAATAAAATTGGATAAACAAAGTGAATGTTGGAATGGATGGGGTGAGCGATGGTGAAGCGAGCCCCACTGTCTTGGTTGAATTAATGGATTGTATTTCAAGTCAGTTACAACTGCTCAGTTGAATGTGTCAGTTATAGCTTGCCCTTTTATTTGCCTTTGTCATGGTATTGTGATAAAGAACGAATTGTTGTCAACTTCTTAATAGCAACTGTGTTCCTATGATATATTATTTATTTGACTAACAAGATGTTTCTTCTTCCTGTTTTCCTAATGTGTTTATTTAGGGTTGTCTGGTCCTCCCGGTGCTGGGAAATCAACTTTTATAGAATGCTTTGGGAAAATGCTTACAGAAAGAGGACACAAAGTGTCAGTGTTGGCTGTAGACCCTTCCTCTAGTACAAGTGGTGGTGAGTACGTGTCAAAGTTTGAGTCAGGTTGCTAATGCCTTGTCAACTTACAGGAGTTCCCCTTTGAGGGGAAATAGTGGAGGAGGAATCTGGGGCTTGTAAAAGCAAAATGATTAAAATGAATGTTGTACCATTTTTCCCTTTTTTTCCACGTGATATGAAATTAGGAATTAAGGATCCTGGGTTTATTTATTTCCAAAGTTTGATTGTTGTTTTACTCTGGTCCTTTTTGGCTGAAACTTCAGATGGCCACTGTTTTCTCTCTCAAGATATATATATATATATATATATATATTTTTTTTTTTTTTTTCTGTGAATTAAGGAGTAGAGGAGTGTGCATTTCTGCACAAATTTCAGCACTAATAAGGCTGATCATTGGGCAGGAAGCACATGCTAACTTCATTCTGTTTAGAGGACGCTGCAATCCAAACAAGTGTATCAGCTTAGAACGTTCGTTATTTCTTCTCAGTAGGAATCTTTTAATTTCTATTGACTATACTGATTTCAAGGTCTCCTGCTGTGGTCTCAATGACCATTTGTATGATTTGTGGCACAGGCCACTGATTTTTTCAGTTTGACATTCTTCAAAGTTGTGTGGCTCACATCTGTCACACTCACTTCCAGAATATAGCTTGTGAAATTCTAGGCTGATCAAGCCTGATTAATGAATATGTCTGATATAAATAATAGAACTTTAATTTTAATCCTTTTGTAATGGGCAGCTGCCAGCAAACATCATTCTTTTTTCAAGACTTCTAAATCATTAGAGAAGACCCTACAATACAAGTACATAAATGAAACAAACTGCAAAAAGTCACTGCAATGACTTACGGCTAGGAAAGACTGTATTGTCATACGTGTATGCTCAAGACACGTCAATAGAGTAACAAAATATGTTACCACGACTACAGCAGTTATATACGAATTGAGCATCTCTTATCTTTTAGAATGTGCATCATGCCTGTAAATCTCGCTGAATTTGTTTTGAAGTTTGTATGAATGGGAGAAAGGCAGGGATGCATATCAATTTTCTTAAAAGAATAAAAACAACGTAATAGGAATCATAAGGTACCTCTTTCTTGAGGTTTGTCTATTTGGAAAGAGATAGCAAAGATTAATTGTGTAGCCTGCTGTGCATAGGCCACAAAAAGCTGTTCAGTAATTGTAGAATCCTTTCTGACCTAGAGCAAATTCTCCGGATTTGGAAGCAGTAAGATCTGCTTATGCCTAGGCCTTTCCAGCTGCTGGTAGGCCGAAGAGCCAGCCAGTAACTTGCTAGTCCTCAGCAAAGTCTTCAGCAGCTGTTACTGGGATGTTTTCATTTGACTTCTTTCTTCCAAGAGATCCAACTTTTCTCATACTCATTTATTGGAAAAAAAAATCTGACTGTTTTGCCCTTTTGAAATAATTTAGTTTTAACTGTTTAAGGTTCTCTCTTGGGTGATAAAACACGGATGACTGAGTTGTCAAGAGACATGAATGCATACATCAGACCATCTCCAACCAGAGGGACATTAGGAGGTGTAACAAGGACCACAAATGAAGCTATCCTGCTTTGTGAAGGAGGAGGCTATGATGTTGTTCTTGTGGAAACAGTAGGTAAGTGTTTAGGGTTTTCTTCTAATTGCCCTGCTGTGATATCTGCATAAGGCATACTGCCAACTACGTACTTTCTGTCTTCTTTCATCTTTGTTTTTGCTCTTTTTCTTTTGTATGTCGTCTTTGGTTGATATATGTTTTTTAGTCCTGCGCAGTTTGTAAGTATACTGTGTTTCATGTTGGCTTTGTTTATGTTAATGTTTTTTGTTCACTTCAGAAACATGATGCTATACTGGGATCTCTTATAACTATTGTCATTAACATGAAAGTCTGTCATGAATTCTGAATTTAATTTTTCAGGTGTGGGACAATCAGAATTTGCTGTAGCTGATATGGTTGATATGTTTATATTGCTGCTACCACCTGCGGGTGGGGATGAGTTGCAGGTACTTTTCAGTTTCTGTTATTAAAATACTAACTAGGACCAAAAAGAGCAATTTAAATCCAAGATGTAGTATCTATCTGTGTGGTAAATTTGTATCAATTGCCTTTTATTGATTGCTGTGCTACTATTGAAGTCTTTTCAGAGCCTTACCAATTTATTGCACAGTTGGGATTTGAATTTTTCCAGGTTTTGGAAGTATTAGGATGTAAGGTTTTGATTCTCTCTGGCTTACTGTGACCTATTTCTAGTTATGCTTTGATTTCTAGGGGAAAAAAAATCTTGTGAGTTTTGCAAACTTGGTCATGTTTCAGTTAAATCTCTATCGACAGGTTTATAAACATAAAACAGGTTCTCATGTTAAGTGTGATATCCACATTCAGTGTCCATGTGTCAGAGCAGAGTAATAACTATTGATGAAAGGCTACTGGTACTACTCTTGCATCCTCATCCTTCACACCCTCACTCACTCACGCCCACAATTGTCAGGTGCCACCAAAAGCTAAAAGGCCTGCTTTCTGTGATAAATCAGTGTGTCGTAGTCATTCTGGGTGTTCATGATTTTTCTCCGTGTTGTTCTGTTTAGGGTATCAAACGGGGTATAATTGAGATGGCAGATCTAGTTGCTATAAATAAAGCTGATGGCGATTTAATTGTGCCTGCACGGAGAATACAAGCTGAGTATGTTAGTGCTATGAAGCTACTTCGCAAGCGATCAAAGGTTTGGAGACCAAAGGTTTGTGTACCTCTTTTAAAAAGTGCTGATCAAGTCAGGATTGTTATTGTCTCATCTATCCACGTTAGTCTCTCAGGGCTGTTTTGTTTTAAAAAAAAAAAAAAAAAATTGAGTTCTTTTGCTTAGTTTTATACTGCTAGAGATTGCTGCTGTTTCTTTTTCACCTCTGGTCTCAATGTATGCCACATGAAACACTGTGCAAAGCCTATGATTTCTGTCCTGAGATACAATCTCAGCCGTGGCAGAGCTGTTGCTGACATGAGTAGTGGTACCAACTTGTCTTTCTTTTTGTAAATTACGCATATCTTAAAAAGTCTGATAAGCTATTTCTCCCCCAGTCTAACTCTTAAAAGTATGGTATTATCGTTGTTCTTTCACGTGTTTCCTTTATTCCTTTGCTTTTTTTAATTTCTCGCATGAGAAAATATGTTCTTCTGGGCAAAAACTTCATCTACTTGCGTATGCAATGTCTAGCCTATTGGGATTCCCATCTTGAGGGCCGTTGGTACTAAGGCAGTGTTCCATTTACTAAAAGGTATAGTTAATTATTAAGGAACAGATTCTTCAGTACTAATGTTATTTTGCATGCACATATATATATATATATATATATGTGTGTGTGTGTATGTATATATTCACACATACACACACATTCACTATTTATATATACGTATATATAAATGAGGTTGCTGTAAACTGGTTGAAATGGACTGTTGAATTAAGTTAAAACAGCTGGGCTGCCTGAGGTTCAGCCATGATTTTGTAGTTCTTGTTTCTAGATCTAACAAGTGTCCTAGTTAGAGTAGTTTGAAAATCAATGACTGAAGAGTTAATGCAGGAGAGAGTGTCTAATACTGAAATCACTCTTATTTCAGACAAGATATTTAGCGCTGTAGCTTGTCATCTTTTATCAGTTATGTGAACAGATACATCTCCACCAAAATTTTACTTTTCTTTGACTTTCTTGATTCCTTTTGTTGCTGGAACATATTGTTTTTAACATATTCATATAAGGGGTACATGGGTTTTTTGCTTTCCATTGGTTTATGTTTAGTTCATCACTGTTTAATAGGAACTGATACATCTATATACCTATTTGTTCAACTTGATACATGCGACCCAGAAGAATTGTTTGGGACAAGTGATTTAAGTAGTTTATCAGAAATCTGTCTCCGTTTCAGTGATGGCAGTGTGTGACAACTGAAAGCAAGAAAATATTAATATGAAGGAGCCGTATTTATTAGATTGTATATAAAGATGTGTGTGTGTATATTTATTTATTTATTTTACCAATGTCGTTTAAAAGGTCATGTGGATGCCTGGAATATTTTAACAAAATGAATTTGTAGTCTGGAAAGCAAATGCAAAAAGAAGTAGAAATACCTCCCTTCTAGAACATTTAAACTGCAGAAGAGTAGCTACCAATGTGTATCTACCAGAATATGTAATTAACACTGCATTTAAGTAAGTTAGCAACACTATACTCTTTATCTAAAGGGCTCATTAAAAATGATTTTCAGTTGTTATACAAACAGTTGGATAAGCCTCATTTATCCCAAACACTATGGGAGCTGAGGGTCTGCTTATATTTGGCAGTTGGTAGAATTTCATTTTTCAGTTTTTTTTTTTAAAAGAGTGAACACCATGAAACTGCTTAGAGCTTCATTAGATGAGTATTTTGAAGCTAGTTTGCCTTCAGCCTATCCTAATTTCCATGAAATCTAACTGATGCAGTGATTGAACCCTCAGGCGTAGTAATTACATTCCTTTAAAAATTCTTCTGAATCCAACAGGTAATGCGTATCTCTGCCAAAACTGGAGAAGGTATCTCAGATATGTGGGATAAAATGACAGAATTTCGTGACCTCGTGCTCGTGAGCGGTGAGTTGATTGCCAAACGACGGAAACAGCAGAAAGTGTGGATGTGGAATCTCATACAAGAAAATATGTTGGAACATTTCCGGACTCACTTGGCAGTCAAGGATAAGATTCCACTTTTAGAAGAAAAAGTTCTTAGTGGTGACTTGTCTCCTGGGCTGGCAGCCGACCTGCTACTGAAAGCATTCAAAGATGGTCTCTAAGCATATATATTCTATTGTGTTCTTGTTAAATACTTTATGTAAATTTGAACATTAAATCCAACTTTTCTGTGTGTGGATTTGAATGTTTTACCACAACAGACACTAGCAGAATATCCACCCAATACTCTGTGAATGTAAATGAACTGACTTGGGAAAAAAGCATACTGTAGGATTCTTTGTATGAGAAGAGAATGACAAATCTTTAGACAAATGCAAACACTGCTTTTCCAAACATACTACAGATTGTATTTGGACAAAAGTACGTTTCTGAATCCCCTGTTTGTACACAGCATAGATTTGTTGGTGGGTTTTTTGTTTTTGTTTACACACATATGAGGGTTTTTCTTTTTTTTTAGTGAACATACTATTAAAACTGACGTATCTTTATTGTAAATAGAAGCCAGCACTTGTCTTGTTCTGCTTATCAGGAAAAAAAGGGTGTACCTGTCTGTGTTTCTGCAGGCATAAAAAACCCAGCATCCTGTTATCTCAGGAAGCACTGTTAATATCACTGTAAAATTTTGCAGAGTGATCAAGATTATGTATTCAATATAGCAAAACTTTTTTTTTTTTCTTCCCCTAAGGGCCGAAAATGTGTTAGTGTTGTAACACAACTGTCTTTGGGTGGGTGGGAGAGAAAAGAAGGGTGTTGCAGATTTTCATGGTAATGGTCGGGCCGTCTTAGAGACTGTTGATGCTACAGGTTTCCACTGCAGTACAGCATCAGCTGTTGCCAGTATGGATTGCCTTTTCTTTCCTCACCTTGAGTGACAGCAAGAATGTTGGACTCCATGGCAGTACCTGACCACAGTCTTAGTTTTAAAGAAACAGCATGCATATAAATAGAAAAAAGTGTTGATAGAGCCCTGTTTAGAAGCTGTAGTTTTTCATTAACTACTATGAGAAAGGATTTGGTTTTTTTACGATTCTGCTTTCTAAATAGATGTGTTAATACAAAAGCAAAGTTTAATTAGATTACATTTTAAATGTAGACTTCATGTGGAACATGGGCCATCCACCGTGTTTTAATAGCAAATGCCTTTATACTAGAATAATTGATGTCTAGCAATAACGGTTTGAGGTTTTTCAGTTCGACTGAGGTAAGTCTTTCAGGTTTAAACAGAATATCCCGTGGTTTTTTTTGTCCCCTGTAGAAGATGTGACTACTCAGGACCAAAAGTACATTTCTGGACCTCCCTCGAGAATAAATTTGGAGACATTTTCCTAATTTGTGATCTGGAAAATAGGATTCATTTGATACCAACTAAATATGAACAATAAAGTAGAAATATGCTGATTTTTGGAGACTTGGCAGAAAAGCAGTAAAATAGCAGGTGTTTTTGTGAGCCTGCTGTTGGTTAGGTAAATTGAATTTTAAAAAAGCATTGACAGTGATTTGGTTTTTTAAATATTTTTTATTTTCTTGACGCATTAAATGGGAAGGGCTAGTGTCTTTTTATATAAGCTTAATTTTACCCATTTGGGTCTGTGTTTCATACAGTGATTGAGTTCTGGCAACCTGGGTCTGAATTTTTGAGACAATTCCAGGGTAGGAACAATTGACTTTATTAGATTCTGTTTCTTTTTTCCTCCTTTTTTTTTTTTTTTCCCAGAGTCATTCTTTCTCTTCTCCTCCTTCTCCCATCCCCATCGTTATGTGCACAGTAAATTTAGTTGTCTTTTTAGAACCCCGTGGTTCAGAATTTTATGTCTTGGCTAGATATAGTTTAGCAACTATCAAAAAAGATGAATGAGCATTGAAAATGCTGGGGATTTTGTATCCTTTGGTTTGATAAACTGACGTGAATTAATGCAGAAGCAGCCTCCATTGGCAGTGCTAGGATTTTAGTTACTTTTCCCGTTATATGGTTGTTTCTGTCTTATTGCCTGTATGTTTTCGCTCTAAAAATACAAAGCAAAAACAGGAAATGAAAAGCAAAATACAATGCAAAATAAAAATACTTTGTAATTAGAAGTAGGGATCCCCATGTATATTTGCAGTAAGATGCTAACAAAGAGCATTGTGGTGGTTTGAGGGGCATGGAGCTGAGGCATCTCTTTATGAAGAAATTTTGCAGCGGTGTAGTTTGTACGAGTGGTTTCTACCACATAAATTGTAAGAGCTGCAGTGCTCTAACCCGCTTATCCCTATTTTTTGAACTCTACATCCCAGATAACTAATTTGAGATCGCTGTAGTTAGTTATGTGGAAGTAGCAGAAGGGGTGTTGGGGGTGGCAGAAACACAGGGACTCCGTTATGACCTTACTGAATTGTCATGAAAAAACGTAATGCTTACAGTTTATTTTCTATTTAAAAACAGCTTAGATTTCTACTAAATATGACAGAAAATACTCCAAGCCAAAAGCTATGTCTTAACCTCTCAGCTCTAAAAATCAGCTGTATTTTGATGGTTCCTAGTAGAAGGAATGACAGTCGGATGGAAAATGAATTCATGAGACAGCAGCATTTCACTGGTATGTTCTCAACTTTTTAGTAGTACATTTGTTTCTGGTGACAGTTTCTGAGGTGAGATTATTTGTGCTTATCTTTTAGATCAAACCCTTGTCATTACTTTTTCTGTTGTCAGGGACTGCTGTTTTCCTTATCTGTTATACTTGAACTCTCAAGTGAGTTAGAACCTGCAACCTTGCAATAGAACCTGCAACTTTGTTTAAATGAAGGCTGTTCTAGCAGAATACATCTTGCCCCTTCTTCAGGATTTGTTTTCTGGACCCAGATCCTTTGATCTGCTCTAGCTGTGGGTCACCATTGTTTCTTCATCTTGTTGCTCCTTTTTAAGTATAATTATTTTACTAACAAACCCATAGGAGGGGATAATACAGTGGCTTAAGCAGGTTCTACTTTCCATTCAACTGCATTTTTCTCTTACTGTAGAACATTGAATGACAATTAGATTTGCCTTATTCACATCTTCATTTGTGTCTCACACTTCAATATACAAAGAAATACTTTTATACCAAACTGGATCTTCAGAAATGACATGATAGATGGGGTTTCCAGTTTTGTTTTTCAGGGATTCCCTTAAAAAATTGAAAAGCTGAAGTGTTGTATCGCATAACCTGAGAATGAGATGTGAGAATCAAATTCTTTCTTTTCTGGCTTGTAAACTATTGCTGTGAAATGGTTTGGGGTCAACTGTTACTGAATTAGTAGTGCAGTTTCGTTTATATCTGACCCCTCTGGGGAAACGGATTGTTTTCAGAAGGACTATATCGTTTCATTTGGTGGGCTAGAATTTAGTAAACAATTAGGCATTTCCCAAGCTGGGGAATGGCATTTGTAGCTCATCACTTCTAGCTGTAGGGGATTAAATGGGGTGAAACACACTAACACATTGTCATTCACGTAAACAGGCTTCCTGAAAAACCGTAGTAAGCAAATCTGTTGAGTAGGAGGGTGACATGTTCGCTAGCTTCTAGAATTGAGTTGTTCTCACGTTAACATTGTAAACCACAGCTATGGTGGTTTACACCATAGAGCAGGATGGGAAAACATTGTAACTATATGAGAAAATAATAGCAAGATTAAGTTTATAGCTAGAGGTATGGTAAACTGTTAGACAAATTAGCATGAGAGGTATGGAACAAACTTTTCAAGTATGCAAACTCTTCTGTTCTTCCAAGTGTTGCAGTTGTATGTAAGCATGAAATTTTTGCCCAAGTCCCTGTATAATAGATGTTGCTGATGTTTCACAGCTGGAAAAACAAGTATGGTGAGATCAAGTGATTTACCCAAGACTCTGAAACAGGTCAGTAGGATATAAGGGTTACAGTTCAGTAGTCTTTACTCTGAGCCCCATGTATGTTTACGGCCATGTTACTTAAGGTTGAAAAAATGCTCTTAGCAAGTTCATGCTCTTAGTGTGACTTATTCCTTTCATATCGAATCTCTCTGTTTTCAGTGACGGGACCCAGTGACCCTTTCTTGACTACTGTTCTGTTGTAATGTCCTCCTTTAAGTAGCAGAAAACTTTTCCTTGATATCTGATCTGCCCTTGCCTTTTGTAAATTCATTACTTCCTGTAAACATGCTTGTTCACTCTTTGTACAGACTCTCATGAGTCTCTCATGAGTCTCGTGTATATTATATTTTTATTTAGGAAATCCACAGCGTGTTAGCTATCTTTTTGTGGGCTTTGAGGGTTTTTTCTGAGTTAACGTAAAGAATACAAATTAACTTTTTTTGACCTAAACAGCTCCTTTCCTAAAGTTTGCTTTCTTAAAGTAACATGGCAAGACTGAGTTATTGACTTGCTCCGTATTGGTGTAAGCATAGTCATTTCCTCTATATTTTTTTCTTGCTTAGCGTCCTGTTTGTTCCTTCTTAGATGCACAGACAAGAAGTAACATCATTGTTTTTTTCCATGAGTTGAAATAAGAAACTATTCTTTACAGAGCTTAATGCTTCTGTAACTATTCCCGCTGGATTATTGTAAAATAGATGTCATTTGAGGCATGATAGAACATAGGAGGATAAAATGCCTATTTAGAGAAAAATTGGTGAGTGCCCCTGAACTTGCAATTTTAACAGTCTGCAGTGCTCGAACTACTAACAGGGTTCCTCTTTTAAAAAGTAGCTCAAACATTCTGTGATTTTACTCATTACCATGTCTTTAAAAAATAATTCCCCCCCTCGGCAATTGGAACATAAAATTTGTTGATTGAGAATAAACATTTTAAAAGGAAAAGTTCTTAAGCAGTTACAGTGCCTTTTTAGAATGGAAGTAAACATCATAATAAACATCATTCTCTGCTGCCATAGATATGTACAGTAGGTTGACAAAAGAATAAGGAAAAGAGGAGCTGACATTCATGGCAGTCTATGGAGATGGCATGTTATAGAGCAGAAAAAATAGTATCTACTCTTCTATTTTTTTCCTCTAGTGGGAACATAAGCATTATGTTGGACAAAGATAAAGCCAATTCCTTTTTTTAACTTTTTGGATCTGTATGTTGAGAGGAACTAGTCTAATGCAAACGCTTGCCATTTGGAACTAGACGGTTTTGTTTGGGATTATGCTCTAAGTGGAGAAATAGAAACTAGTATGTTCAGAAGTCCTTGTAATTTGAGTAAATGGTTGTTCACTTGTAATAAAAATGAAAAACTTTACTTTTCAGAATGCACTACTTTTTTGCGATATCACTTGGCGATGAGATTCCTGTATTTCTCCTTAAAAATATTATGGCAATGTGACTTTCTTTCTGTAAGTTAGTTACTTTCAATGTCTTCATTTTATCTTATGTTCAGATCTCTTCCTGGTAAAGTAGTGTGGAAAAACTGTGGTTTATTGTACTGTTTTTTTTTTAATTTTTCAAATATTCAATATTAATCCCTGATTAACATTATTCTTGCTTTGTTTCTCCTAATGAAGGTGACTACTATCACCTAAAGATTCTTGGGCAATGAGCTGACCTGCACTTTGACTGACAGCGATAGCTGATGATGCGTAATGTACATATAACGAGAAGATAGTCTTTGCTTGTGTGACTTGTAGCATTATAATGTCACACTGCTAAAGGTTTCCCTAAGTCCCAGATCTATGACATAAAGATCCTGTTTGCAGTTTTCTAATTGCAACCAGCAGAAGAGTAATGTTAGTTCTTATGACTTGTTGCTTAGCAGCATTGATCAACAAAAGTACAGCCTTTTCTTTTCCTGTCACCTTGGTGAACCTTGGCTTGGACAGAGCTCACCAGCAGAAGGCAATGACTTCTGAAGTCACGCGAAACAGTTGTTCAGTGTCTGTTAGCAGCATCTGTGGCCAACCGTATGTTCTTGCCTCCTTTATTACCTTTGCCCTTTGGTCTTTCTCTCTCTTCCCAAGCCTTTGAAGAAATTGGGCAGCATGCTGGGAAAGTGTGGAGGATGGGAAGCTTAGAAACAAGCCAACTGTGCAAAAGACACATTCTGCTACGGATAGGGGAAAGGATCTGAGCTGCTCCCTTAGCTGTGATGTGAAACCTTGCTCTCGTAGCAGGAGAAACAGACTTCAACCACCAGACTGAGGCTTATTCCTATTTAGAGACGCTTTCCCGGTACTTTGGGGTAGGCAAAATATTCCACCAAGGAAAGGGAAATTAGGGTAGAAAGAATTTCCTGTTTTACGCTTCCTAGGAGGGAACTGAACTAGAAGGGAGATTTGAATGCTTGTGAAAAGGAATAGGGATTTGTAGTGAGGGTAGAAATCAAGACAATATTCCCTTTCTTCCCTTTGTTCAAATGTGGCAGAACCTGTTGAAAGAGTAAGTTGCATGTTTCATCTTTGTTTCACCTCTGTTTCATCTTCATTTCTAGACTGCGAATTGTTAGTATACAACTGGACAAAGCATTTTTAATGATATCATAAACTGCAAGAATTAATGTGTCTTGTAATGTCAAAAGCTTAGACTGAGAATTGTTTTACTGCTACACAGATGCTTGTCTTTTAGTTCTAGATCTAAGCAAAACAGAACTCAGCATTGGTATGCTTTTTCTGCCAAAAGTGTTTTGATCCAGAGACATCTGTAAGATTGTAGGCATTACGGGGAAAATAATGCCTGGTCAGACAGGCTATAGGCTTTTTCCTTTCCTCTCCCTTACGTCCAGTACTGACTTCCTCCGTCTGCCAACGCTTCAGGATTTGTTAATAGCTGCTAATAGCAATGGGGATATTAAGAGATCAACGTATGTGTCACAGGCCTGTTATACACTGGAGTCCTAACTGACCTGAACTTCAAAGAAGAACTCCTGTTCAGCTACCTAATCTCGTACAATTCATGAAGAGGACATTCATGTTGGTCTAATTGAGCAAAGGAGATCAGATCCTTGTTCCGGAAAACATAGCCATACGAGAAACTGGTTTCTACCCTGTGTGTCATGTCAAAAGCATTGCCAGTATGGCATCTAACAGAACGCAAGTCAAGTGAAACGAACATCAAACTATAATATGAACAACTCTGCAAATATTTGTATGATAAAAATCTCTTTTTACTGAAATTGCACAAATATTAGCAAAGCGTAGTCTAAGTAGAAACACTGGCTGGTCCTTGAGACTAAGAGAAATGATTTTTCCATGCACTTGCTTGCTGGACAGAGCAAATTTTGTTCACCAAAATGGTATTTTTTTTGAGCTGTAAATGTGATTTATCTGGCTGTAGTGGACAACAGCTCAATAAACTTTTGTAAACACTCAGTTTCAGTAAAACACGGGGGTTTTTTTGATATTTAGAAACTTTGTGATGCAGAACACCTGACTTTTTTTTTTCCTGTGTGCAGTGGCAGTAGAAACTAAGTAGATTCGAAAATATATGTTTCAAACCTCAGATAAGTAAAATACTGTTATCTTTCACCTTTCCTTCTAGCTATGCATTGGAATGTGTTTTCTTATATGCAGGAAAATGTCTTTACTGTGAGACTCCTTAGTGGTGTCATCTCCACATCTGTCACAACTGGGCAGAGTATGCCCACAGCACAGTAGCAGCGCAACTGAAAGCCACTAAATGTTTTATTTCCATACCAAGATAATCAGTTCTTTAGATTTATTACATGTTGAACGGGAAAGTCCCGGGTTTGTCTCTTGCAGGATGCACGTGGCTTTTGGTTTAGCTCGAAATACTGCTCCGCACACCCATTTCCAGCCCACGCTATTCCTTGCTATGCATTTGCTCATACTAGAAATGCTACCGTTTCTCCTCACCTTGCCATCAGTAAAGAACGGCATGTGAGCATGTGCCCAAGCGCGACTGAATAGGGGTCCTAGAAAGAAGGCCGTTTGAGTTTTATCCCATGAGTGGGTCAGTTTTCCACTTTTGGGATAGGAAATTTGATACACAATGAGGCAGGAAATTTCATAGGGAAACTGGAATAAGTTAAAATAAACTTGTTTGGTCCGCGGCCAACACTTTCATCTTAAAATAATGCTCTTGAGACATGCACAGATCCTGAAGTGAATCTAGTCTGAATATTTCTCCTCTAACATTTTGAGCATGTATGCTTGGTGAGCATCTGAAGTGCAAAGGCATTTCTGTGGGACGTTTTGGATGGTATATGGTTTCATGTTTTTTTCTTCGTTGGATCCTGCTTGAGACTAAGACTGGACTAAGTGGCTCCTCAGGTTAGTGTGGTGTTTTCTCAAATAGATTACATCATAAAATCGCCCAAAACTTACGAAGAAAAATAAGATTGCAGTGAGAAGCTGAAATGCAGATATAAAATCTTGCCCAAGCTGCATGGAATTAAAGCTACTCCTGTTTTTTAGTTTTATAAATCTAAAAGCCATAACATATTCTCTTCTCCTGTGTTTAATCTAGAGTGTTTATGGTAAACTGCCGCCTTCGCATACCAAGAAGTTGCAACAGAGATAAACAAATTGCTACAAATGAGAAAGGTAAATCTTTTTAATCTGAAGATTATTTCTCAGGCAACTTTGCAGTACCTTTGTTTTCTAGCTTCTTGTTGATGAAACAGTGACAATGATTTACAGAGAAAACAAAACTGCTTGGTTTTCTTATGATGAGACTGCAGAAAGGGCACATAATGTGACATGATATTTGAAAGCTAGCTGGGAACAACTGCAGTTTTTATGTCTCAGTTGCAATATTTATAGAGAGCCCTTAGATGGTGCTGTATAGCAAAGCTCATCGCCTCTTGACTGTTCAGCATGTGAGGTGGTAGCTGCTCTACAGAGACAGATACGTTAGGGCTGTGTTTGCCCCATCCTGAGGGTCTGCTTTAAGAAAACGGTAAAAGGCTCCCTTAGCAACTGTCTGGTTTCTTGACCCACTAATCTTGGACTGCTGCTGAAATTTAAATTTTTTTCATGAAGTTGTCAGGTAAAAGGAAGTTAGTTCCCAAATGCTATATGAATAAGATGTAGAAGCAAAAGTGATCATCAGAGCCTGTATAAGGGTATTCCACAGAAGCCAAAGCTTTTTGTCCAGTAATGGAAATGTCCTATTTTCTTTCCTAAGTGTTATATTTAGCCACTTGCTAGGTAATGCCTATTCCTGTCCCTTTTTTTCTACATATCCATGGATCCATAACCCAGGTCTAAAATTTCACCTTGGTTCAATCCTGAGAACATGAATTAACTATCCCTGGGCACTGTTAATTAAGAGTGGTAAATGCAATCTATCAGTAGAGACAATTTAAGTATTAAATAATAAATTCAATCTAGATGTCAGTATATATGCTAATTATATGCTATAATTTAATGCCTATGAAACTTAAATCCTGTCATGCTTAAGCTCTATGTCTAATAAGTTGCCTATCTGGCTGTAAAACATAGTATTTTTAAATAGTGACTGAAGAGTTTATTAAGGGCATTTGGGAATCATTGCGACAGAAAAATTGCATTTACCCTCGTAACTTCCTAACATAATTCTGGGTGTGCTATTGTGGCTTTCAGGTTAAATCTTCCACACTGCAGAACTCACTTTATTTCTAAAGAACTGCTGGATTGGGGGTGCAGATTTGGGGATTTGAATTGTGGTGTTAGTTGTAAATAAGTTGAAATGGAATTTTTGTTCAGTGGGACAGATCTCAAGCCATGAGTTAGGTTTTGTTTGGAAGCTGTCTGTGAATTTGTGGAAGGAAATTATTAGATAACTCTCCAATACAGTATCGGTAACTGACTTTTTCTTTTATAATGAGGCAAGGGAGAAATGAGATGTTGAAGATGACTTTATTTCTGCAGATTGGAAAGGAGCTTAGTGTTTGTTTTTTTTTTTTTTCCTGAAGTTAGATGTATAGCCTTCCCATAGCTTTATTGTGTGCTTATATAGATTTCTGTACTTTGGAAATAGATGAGATTATTTCCCATCTTTTCCCACAATTTGAGAGGGTTAAGCCTAGGAGTATTCCACCAAAGCAAATGAAATAATTTCATGTTTTCAGCATGACTTCATTTAGTCATAACTATTATTTATTTTGAGAGAGAGAGCAAAAAAGAGCTAGTGTTCTTACAATCTCTGCTGTATTTTTTAAATCTTTGTAACTTGCTGTGACACAACTTTTTTTTTTTTTTTTTTTGGGGGGGGGGGGGGGGGGGAACCTTTGAAATATACCATGCTGCGTAAACTGAGTATTCACTGTGTGTTCTGATTGTCCCAGTAACTTTCATCCTATGGTCTCTGCATGCTGTTATTTTAGGTGTATTGTTTACCGTTACATGAGTTGAGTTAACGTTACCACAAATTCTGCTGTGATATAGCATGAGTCTTGCATTTTGAGCAACTCTGTAGCTAAAATCACTGATAAGTTAAATGTTGCTAAGTATGACTTGTAGCCTAAACATAACGGCTATAAATTCTTGCCTGTGCAAAGGGAATCCTGTAGCTGTGCTCAGTATGTTCTTCCAGCTGTAGCTGAATTTCCGTTGGGTTAAAACCCTTAAGCCGCTGTAGCAATGTTTCACATTGATCTAGCACTTTTCACCCTCAAAGCTTGTTCAAATATTTGAACTCAGTAAGGCACTTCAGTGTTGAGAGTAGGCAAGTGTCACTACAAATTTACAGAAAAAGGAACAGCCACTGAGAGGTTAAACTGACTTTCCCTCACCACACAGCAAGTCAATGGTGGAGCTGGAATTACAGCTGGGGAGGTTCCTGGCTCTTGCCACACTACAATGCTATGTAAAAAGGTCATTTCCCAAAATAGTACATAAAGTTCTCATTCGTTATTGATAATAGTGCAACAAAGGACTCTAGCTGTATTAATAGGTCACTGTATCATGTCCTTAATAATCCATAATTAGCAACCCTGCAAAAATGGCAGCACTGTATTGTTCTGGGCAGTATCACTTCCACAATTAGTTTTGTCTACTCTTGATACTTATTTTTATTTTGACTCTTCTAAAAACAACCTTATTTAAAGTAAATGGATGCATTCAAAAATTAGGTATAAATATCTTCTCCATTAAATATCATACTGAACTGCATATTAGACTCCTCCTTCAGATCAATATAACTCCTCTACCATGGTCAGTACATGCCTGTGGGCCCAGGAGCAGCAGGGGCAGGCACTTTTCTCTGCCGCTTTGAAGCCGTTGAGCAGAGGTTCGTCTGTGTGGGAAGACACAGGAGGGAACTCCTACGTGGGCCTTTGGAGAAGGATGTATATTGCCTCCTTTCAGGCTAAGTGAGTGGCAGTAGAGGATTTTGGTGGCAACATTTTCTCTGTGTTGTGAGAGAGGGAGCCAGGGTGAGCATAACTGCCAAGCCTAGGAGGTGAGGTACAAGTGTGTGTTGGGGTGCCTAAGGACGTGCCAGATTTGGTGATGGTCTTTTGGCTGCCCAGGGAGGAAAGGCAAACCTCATCGCCACACAGCGAGGCAGGGGAGAGGGAGCTGAATGGTTGTGAAGGGATTTCCATGGAGATTTGTTCCCTGCTAGACTCCATTCTTCAAATGTCCCCAGGGCAGGGGCATCTGGTAAGGTGTTACTTGGTCCTATGGATTTTTTTACTTTGACATTTATAAAATTTTGTAAATCTCCTTTGAACTTAGAAGTGGTAATCAGCACTTTCATTTATTGGCTTCAACTGGAGGCTCCAGTTTCGTGTTTTCTCTCTAAACAAATTATTTGAACTGCCAGGTAAGTTAGAAAATTCAGAATAGACACTGAGTGGTAAGTATGAAGCTTGAGTTTATTTTTTTTACTGAATCTAATTTTTTTTTTTGCTAAATCTGTGCATCTACTATTGACAGAAGAACAAAATGGTATTTTGTCTTAGCCAAGTCTGAAATGTTAGTGTGAATGACAGGGGGAGGAAGGACATTCACAGAGCATCAAATCAATTTACTCAGCCCTGTTTTGGCCTGAGTTAGGGTGAAGTATTTCAAAACAGGCAAACACAGGAAAAAAAAAAACACTGAGAGAGGACGAAGATAGAATATTACACAAAACGTGTAAGGAAAATTAAGAAAACAGAGCATGCAGAAGTGTCAAGTAAAGGAGATGGGATGTTGTGCTCTCATCTTTACAGTAATATCTGCAGATATATGTATTTGAATTAACAAAGCAGTAGGGGCTTTTTGTGCTGCATTTGCTTTTTAATATTTGTTGGTTGAAGTAATTGGATCTATTGTTGTGGGCACTGGGAATGCCAGCTTGGCTCTTACGGTCACTGACTTGTGAACATAACCTACTGGAGGTCAAAACACTGGAGAGCCTGCTCTCAATCATTCCCAGGAGTAACACTCATAATAGTTATTGCTTTGGAAAAACAACGTAGATGGTCCCTGCCTTTATCTGGTTTGTTGCTTGTATTGAATTTTTTATGTTTTAAGTATTTTTGCACCTACTTAACTATTTTTGTATGGATTCAGAATTTTTGAGGGAGTTTATTTTTAAACCATGATTCAGTTTACAGCTGAAGCTGGTCAATAAACTTTTCAAAGATTGAGCTGTAAATGTTGGTCAGTATTTTTGAGTGATATTTTGGTACTTGATCAGCCATCCTGCTTTCATTCTTCTTGGTGATCAAGTCAGACAGACGTGATCGACCAGTCCCACTTAAGAAAAACAGTGTGCTTTCAGCTAGAGGAAAAAAAAAAATCTTGTGATGTCAAATGATTGTGAGCAAATGCTGATGGTTACATAATTTGAGCACTGAATACGTCTGCCTTCCCCATGTTGGAACTCCAGAGGGAGATGGGTAAAAACATCCTACAAAAAGAGAGAAATGATCTCTTTATTTAATGTCATAGTTCATGCTTCCTGGTTTCACGATTTGGGCAGTGCTAAGCTTGAGTCTCTTTGGCAGGAAGAGAGGTTTCCAGGTCTGTACGGTTTGTGTTTTCTGGTCTCAAATGGCTTAGTGGTTGTCTTGGTCTGAATCCTTTCCAAGAACTAGAGGGGCTGCTGTCAATCCTCAACTTTCTTCCTACAAACCTGTCATAACACATAGTATTTTAACACAAAACATGACATAAAACAGCCCGTAGATTTTTGTGATCCGTTACCAGATCTGCTGAGGTTATAGGAAAACAGTCGGGGCATTGGTAACTAGATCACCTTCCGTAAGGTTTAGATTCTTGCGGTTTTTGGGTGGCAGAATCATACTTCCTCAGAATTTCTTTCTCTCTCCCTGAAACCCACCAAGATGTAGGTAGTGTGGTTATCCGTATCAAAGACTCAATTTGAACTGGTTTGAAAATTGTTTTTTAATCATGGTGAATAGCCTTCTTGCAGCACGCTGCTCCTGAAAAATGCTCACATTACTAGTTGCAATATGCATCTGCTATAGGGCTGTTTGGGACCTGTAGAATAGACTTACTTTAGCAAGGTGATAGTGGACTTTCTCTGGAATTAGGAGAATTCAGACCCCCTTAAAATTGGACTCCTGTTTGCAACAGACCTGTGTATTTTTCCATCTTGTTAGAGCACCTTATTTTTTCTGTGCTACTCTGTGGCTTGATCAGGGCAAGCTGCATGCTGTATATCTGCCTGCACTTGTTTGGAATTGATGCAGTGCACTGTGTGTTGTACTCAGATTTATAGCCAAGGTAAGAACAACAACCACTTGTTACCATCTTTTTTTCTCCCCCCCGCCCCGGTATGTCAGACTGCTCTGTGTTCCTTCAGAAGCCCATTGGGCTACTCAGACCCGGTGAAGATGTAATGAAAAAAAATGGTAAGATCCCCGAATTGACTTCTTCAGGTCTCGTTTCCTTTTTGGTTCTGTATTTCTGGCTTGTTTTCAACCAGGGTTTTTTCACTGCTTTCTGGTGGGACAATACTAGTGAGGATGTGAAAGGTTTTGCAGCTGGAAGAGAGAAGCTACAGAGGAGGCAAGATCAAGGCTCTCAACTGTTGTGTAAATAACTTTAAAGGCATAACTTTTTAGAAGAGGCCTGTTTGTGGCTAAGTAGTGCAATACATCACCCTTAGGTAGGAAATCTTAGTTCTGGAACCCCAAAAGATTCAAGTCCACTCGGATACCTTTGGTTTTTCGAGGTATCTTCTCTTTACATGGTTTGGACTTGCTAAAACTATCCCCCAAGCTTTCCTTTGGCTCCTATCTTTAGATTCTCATAAAGATATATTTCTGCCATCTTCCTGGCAGTAGATTGGACTGCCTGTTGTTCCTGATCTCCTAACTTCTGTCCTTAGATGGAAAGCTACTTTGAGCTGGTGTGTAATTCATGCTGCTTTTAATAATTAGGAGCAAAATCCCACTTTTGCAAAGCTCCTCTCCTCTGTTTCCTTCCTGACAGTACCTTTGCGTCACTGTCTTCTGACTCATTTGGCAAATGAGAAGGCAAGAAGTAATCCTGGCACTAAGAGGCACCTGACAGATGTGGCCGTCTTCACCACTGTTAGATGTGATAAGGGAAAATGCATTTTTCAGCTACCGCTAGAAAAGGATCCTCACTAGTTCCTTGCGCAAACTGCTAACTGTTACCCTTCAGTAGATGTAGAGCTTCTGTCAGGCATCTGAGTGGCTGGTGTCACATTTTGAAGTCTTTTTTTATAGATGTGTATAAAATCTAAAAATCAGACTTCCTCTATAAATTAGCAACTTGCCTCTCCTGAAAGGTGGAGGCTAAAACTCTGGAGTACATAAGGGAGTCTGTAGAAAGAGCCCCTTTTCCTCAGAAAGACTTGTTTATTTTAGTTTGGATTCTGACTTGGGTTGTCTGCAATTTCTTCCTGAAAAGAAGAAAATATTGCTGTTGAAGCATTTAAAAAAAAAAAAAGTCACTGCAGTGTAGTTTTTAATATGTTTATATTACTTCATACTGAGTAAATCCTGTATAGTCGAGAGGGCATATGATATTGTGGCAGCACAGACAAAATAAGATGTGTTTTCAGGAGATGAAGAAAGACTTAAATAAGGTTTATCATTTGTGCAGGGAAGAAGGTGGACTATTGTAAAACCCAGTGCCCTGAGCAGCTGGTATGGCTGGCCTAGTTCACCTTTCCAGGACATGGGTTTAAATTATGCCATACTGTTTGATCATAAACAGGAAGCATGGGATGACATACAAAGAACCGTATTTTAGACTGGGGGTACCTCGGGGTTGACTTCTGTACCTTAAAATTAAGAAAAGCCAATCCTTTTGCTTCAGGGCCAAACTGTGATCCATAGCAGATGCACTCTCCGTTTCCTAGTTAGGTTTGCATTCATCTCCTGCCTTCTGATTCCTCTCCTGTCCAGAATAAACTGCAGGTTAGGTCAGGGTGCAGCTATATTGAGGTCTTTGGTCAGAGCCTCAAACTCCTGCCTCTCTATCCTTGGAGAGTTTTGCCGCCAATCTCAGGCGATATCATCTGAGGCTCAGCGCGTCTCTTTCCTGACCTGGAGCCCGGATGGGGTCTCGTGCAGGCCTGATTGTCCATAGTAAGATAAACCTTGGTTATCAAGAAGAGAAATTCCATGGGATATACCAGTATGGCCAGACAGGGGATGTGCTGTCTGGTGTGCAGAGGCTGCTGTCCTCTCCTGGGTTTTCTCTGCCCGGTGTCCCAGATTGCCCCCTGCTTCCTTCCTCACAGCTTCGGAGCGCTAGGCAGCTGCCCCCGGCTGTGCCCATGGCTGGGAAGCTTCTGTGTTCGCGCACCTTCCGGAGTTTTCAAACACCTTTGAATGGGCAGGAGCTGATCTGTCCTTGAAGGTAGCTTTCTCTGTTGGCTGTCCTGTTTATTGTCTGGGAGGAAAGGGGAGACAAGGTCACCATCAGAATTCACGTTGAAAACTTCCTTGTGATGGGGTGAGATTTCAGATTTCACCTGATTAACAGCACTAACTAGTATATTTTGCCCGTGCATTACTGGGTGTTGCAAGTGTTCTTTTATTTTAAGTGATGTGAAGATCTCTGCGGTGAGATTTACAGGACTTTGCAAGCTCACTGTGGAAGCAGGATAATTGGTTAGAATTTGTTATGACACTGCAAGCTGCTGTGGTAGTTTGGCCACCCTCCACCAGAATGTAGCAAAAAGAGGCAGGACGTGCATTTTTTGTGAGTACTGTTGAGGTAGAAGCCTGCTGGCTGTCAGTGTTTGCACAGTAAATTCAATGTCAATATATGTACCGACAGCAGATCTCCAAGGAGTTAGAGGTAAATAGCCTTTCTTTTTGAGGTTTCTCAAATGAGCTGCAGAGCTAAGGGAGTTCTTTGAGTTTTTGCCCAGTGATGAACTGGCAGATGACTTGGGCAAGAGGTAGTCCCTGGTGGTGGGGCAGTGCCAAGAGTGAGCTTTGAAACCTGCAAGCTTTTGGCAGCTGGGGAGCATTCACACTAGAGACTGCAGAGTCCCAAAGTCTGTATGGCTGCCAGTGAAGGGCTTTGGTAATCTACTTTATTTCCATTTGGTCGTTAAGAGCAGAAGCTAGGTGTCTCAATTCCTTTGTCAGTCTAGCCCAAGATGCTAAAAAATCCCATGGAAAAGGCATTTTCTGAACTATAAAAAAGAATACCACCCGTTTGGTTTGGCCTCTCTGGAGGTAGAGGGTTCTTGACTCCTTACTACCAAATAAGAGTCTGAATCTCGAGAAACTAGTGAGTAGGTGGCAAAAAAACTAATGACAGGACTGCATGTGACTTGTACTGACGACAGCAAATACAAGAACTGACTGTTACGGTGACAAAATTGAAAATTGTTATGCCCGTAATGAGACTCTGATGGAAAAGGTCCAGTTTCTAACAAGTCCTAAGGAAAAACCTCTCCATGTGAAGGGTTTGGGGAACTGAATTCAAAGGCTGTTGGTCAGGACATGGCTTTAGCGCTCATCAGGAACCACAAATTCTGCTCAACAGGAAATTCCTGTGTTTGTTTTTAAAACAGCAGTTTACTGGAAAAACCTTTGAGCAATTCTAATTGCTGGATATTTCTTTTTTCCTGCTTTCTTCTGAAGTGTTAGTTAGCAGTGAGAGCAGGATACTGGACCTGAGGAATGAATGGGCTGATCTAGCAGGGTAGGCCCTTTTACCTCTTATGAAAGAAAATCGTGTGCAGAATGAACTTTTCATGTAACTGCAGAAGGTCCAGAGGAGGGTGGCAGGGATGATCCCAAGTCTGAAATGGGCTCTGTTCGTGGTAACAGTAAACAGACTGGGGCTGTCCAGTTTGAGGGCCTTTGGCAGGCAGATGTAAAATAGCTTGGGAAAGGCAAATTGGGAACTATTTTTGTAATGCAAGTTGTGAGGGGACAACTTAGGAAATTACTGGGTTGCAGGCTTGCAGCAAACAAAGCACTTTTTCACCTAGTGGGTTTACATGTGAGTTCTGGAACTCATTGCTAAAGATGTAAGTGGCTTAAAAAAAAAAAAAGCAGCCAGGGCTGCGGTTTCCTGGGGCATTGTGTCGTGTGAGGGGTGAGGACTGCGCTGAGATCGTCCAGCCAGGGCTGCTGCGGGCCATGTGCGCCCTGGTGGGCTCGCTGTGGCGAGGCAGAACTGCTGCAGTCATGTTTTAAATAAGGTACTTGAGCCAACTCGTGGGTACACGCGTTGTATGTGTGCAATAATCTTTTATAGTGTACTTGGTATTGTTTTCCTGTAATAATTGGATGTAATTTAAATTTTATTAAGAAATTATTAGGTTAATAGACTGGCCACAGGAAAGGAACAATGCATGTATCACAAAATGCATTTATCCATAAAATATGATATCCCAACATGTCTGAATTTTGGGAAGCGATGGGCTTATACACCTTTAATTATATTTTCCTGGTTTGAGTGGCTGGAAGACTGTTCTTTCTGGCTCTGTCTACCTTAGAGAAATCTGTCACTTTGAGTAAGAATGAACCTTGACTGGTGGCAATGAAATCTTGACACTATATCACCATATAACTGGATTTTATTTATTTCTAATTGAAATGTCAACTTAAAAGATATAGTGCATATTTTTCAATCACATTAACATTACATTTAGATTTTTTGTCCATTAAGTTCTAGGTATGCAGTCCCATTAAAAATAGGTAGCTAGATACAAAAACATGAAGTCCTAGAGCTTGCTCACTAAATATTCAGAGTGCAAACAGACCTCACTGGTAACACAAGAAAATGGAGCTATCCAGTTACATTTAAAAAGTGTCATTGGCATGAGTGACAGGCATCAATATATGCATAGTATTATATCAGCATCACGCTGATGGAGCGAGCAGTCCTGCAACTATTTATCTGTACTTACATTTCCATGCCATTTAATTTTTTTTTTCCCTCAATTTCAGGAAAAAAAGTGCTGTGATTTTTTTTTTTTTATTTTTTCTGAAACATCTCCTGCTTCCAACTGTAATGTAAGGCAGTGTATGCTGTGTACCAGTGTGTCTAGATGTCAGGAAAATGGTAAGCCCTACAATACAAGAAATGCAAGACGTATAGTTTCTAATAATTTATTTTGCTGGTCCTAGCAAGAAATTTTGCATTAATATACTCATACAATTTTAGAGAATTTATTCCTACAAGGGAACCAAATGACTTTTTGCTGTCTCCTGAAGCAGCAGTTGCCTGCACCGGGGTGCTGAGGGCTGCCTCTATAGCACCACACTGGGCCGTGCACGTGCTGGGCTGGGCTGGCTGGGGCGCTGCAGCAGCAGGGTGGGCAGGTGGTAACGGCAGGCCTCTCCTGAACAGGATCTGGATCAGGCTTGGGTGGTTATTTGCGGTAATTGTGCTATGACAGCAGTGGTGAGAGCAAGAAGGAGAAAATGTGTTCATATTCATTCATAATATAGGTTCATGTAGTCATTCATAAATAGGGTCTAAAGTCCTAGTTAACTATGAGCGATCACGTTAGTTACATCTTTGACTCTCCCGACTGGCTTCCTGTTAAACCTGTTACAAAACAAATTCCTTGATCTAGTCTGTGAATGACAATTTCTGTCTTAAACAGTAGGTAAAGAATCAGGAAAGCCTTTGATATTTATTGGCCAGTGAGCCAGCGAGGCCTGTTTTTGGTTTGAGTCACATTAGACCATACTGAGAGCATTGGCATGAGGTTTTAGGAGCTCAGTGACAGAAAGCATTCTTCTGTTCTTTATTTAAACAGACACCTTCCCAGAAGAGTAACAATCCAAAATTTACACTTCCAATGAAACATTGTCTGAGAAGAGCTGGAAAAGAAGGTATGTGATAGAAATTAGAGATTCAAAAAGTGAAGTAGAGCAGAACAGAAATAGATGCATACAACAGAGGATAATACAGGAAATCAGAAGGTCTTTTTAAGTAACACTATCCTAAATTTGAAAACTGTTTTCTTTTTAGAGTTGTGCCATATGTTTTATTTTAAATGCAATTGAGGGGGAGGGAAACGGAGCAATTACAAAATCTAGCATGGAAACTCTTCCCCCCCCCCCCCAAACCCAAAGCATCTTAAGATAGACTGCAAATCCTTCACACAGATGCACAAGGCTGCAAAGAAATGCTCTTCCCAAGCCAGATTATCACTTCCTGCTTTTCCATTGCACAGGTTTTTTAAATTTAATAAAACATTTCCAATTGGTTTCCCACTCTCGCTACTTCTCTGTTCCTGCCATATATTATCAGGCAGCCTTTTTTTGAGTGGTGGGTGCTCATGAGAGTCATACGTGTAAAATATCCACATCCAGGGTCTTAAAAGACAGCTGTTGTGCACATGTGGAAGCACAACAGCTGCATTTCTGATGTGTTGCCTGATATCCAACATCTGGATGTTGGCCTAGTATACATAGCGTCATTTTCCCAAGAGCTATACAGCAAGACCACAAGCCAAGTAAATTCTGGTTTTTGTTTCAAACGTAACCTATTAACTCAGCCTAGATTTGTCAAAACATTTGTGATTTCTGAGCAGTCCTGGCTGGCTGTATGCCAAAAGTGCTGTACTCCAACTGACATGCTCTCCTGGCGAACCTGGCAGCTGGATGCTTCAAACTTCCCATCAGGATTTTAGGTCCAGGTGGTGATTGAGGACAGGATTTTTTTAAAAAAGGAAGTAATAGATTTAGCCATTGAAGATGAGTTGCCTTAAAAAAAAAAAAACCACCCATCTTTCAGGGGTGTGAACTCAAGGCACAAAACCCACCTCAATCCCTTTTCCAGGGGCTTACGCTGGGCGCTCAGGCCTCAGCCTCCCCACAGCAAGATTAGCTGTTGCTTTTGGAAGTCTTTGCTTATCTGGAAGTTTCTAAAACTTCAGAGGAAAAGACCATGCAATGTCCCTTGCAGACTGCTTGAGTGCAGCTGTGATGAGCAGGTGACATGCCACTTACTGCAAGTCCACAGACCACTGTAGTGGCTGGCAGCCCTCTGGTTAGAAGCTTTATTAGCGCTTAGAA
The DNA here is from genome assembly GCF_040807025.1 of Struthio camelus. Taxonomy (NCBI): domain Eukaryota; kingdom Metazoa; phylum Chordata; class Aves; order Struthioniformes; family Struthionidae; genus Struthio; species Struthio camelus. The sequence goes on from NC_090945.1 coordinate 34,822,826, forward strand.
AATACATAGCGCAGACGAGGCTGTGCAGGCTCCTGCACAGTCTGCCTGAGCTCTGCCCCCTCGGGCAAGAGGCTACATTGCTTTTACAGCCCATACTTAACCTTGCTGCTGGGACTTGTCAACAAGGAAGCCAATTAGCAGCAGATATGATGGTGGTTGATATAATGCAGATGTCTGTTTGTTAGGAGCACAACTGATATTTTTAACACAACATCTATTTTAAAACATGGCTCTGCATAAATGATGGCATCTACTGCAAAAAAAAAAAAAATCTCACTACAGTTAACAATGTTACAGAAAATTCTAGTTGACTTTTGGAGGTTTCCAAAGTCTCCCCTTTAAGCCTTGTTCTGCTGGGCTCATGATGACTATGGCAGGTGCAGGATTATGAGAAATGAGTCCACTTTTTAAAACTTTCTTTATTTATATGTGTGCATATATATATAGAAAGAGAGAGAGAGAGAGCGAGAGAGTGAGCACGCACGCGAGAGAGCGAGGGGCATATTCAAACTATATGGAGATGCAGAATGAAAGCAGTGCATTCTTGCTCCTGTGAAATTTGGGGGGGGAGGTGGGCAATACACACACTGAGAAGTTTTCTATTACCACACAACTGTATATGGGTGTATATGTCAGAAAAAAATAATTTAGGGAAACCCAAGTTCCTTAATTAAAATTGCACACGTCTTCAAGCACACTATAGGCACCTGCTGTAAAGGACAGTAGAGCTTTATCACGTATCAGTATGTGACACTAAGTTTCTGTTTGGCTACCTGCAGCATTCCTTTGTTGGACATAGGGCTTTTGGGAAAGAGAGGCCAAACTTCAGAGGACCGTTGCTGTTTTTATTTGAGATGTGGCCTAATCGTGTCTTAAACAAAAGTTAAAGTAAGGCTCAAGGGCTGGAGCTACAAAAGGACTTGTGCTTAACTGCTACCTGACTACTAACATAGGCAGGATAAGTCAAATCCTCTGCTCAGCGCCCTCCTAGAGGAATTGTTTTCCTCTCTGTATGATACTGTGTACCTGGTGGCAGAAACAGACACATTTCCCCTTGCCTCTGGCAGCCAAGATGCTCTCTGACTCATTCCCTACCCCTTCCCTGCTTGTTTTGCTTGAATTATTTTTAACAGTTTGAACCTACATCTTAAACTATTTTCTCAATTAAATGAATGGTTATAATCATTTGCAATAGCACTTCAACAATTTACACAAGTGGAGGGCTGTCTTAAAGCAGTCAAGATGATACAATCAGGACTTGGTCGCTCACTCACTGAAATACCTTTCAAAATTATACTGGAGACCTTGCATGATCATCTTTTAATCGCTAGGATCAATACTTAGGTACAGCTGGAAAAAACCCATAAAATCGAGTCTAATTGCACGTTTCCTGTTACAGCTCAAGTGGCGAGAAAGATCACCTCTGCTTGAGCATGACTTGCTATTCTAATGTCAAAGCCAGCGATGCCTTCCCTTTACGTAACTAGGAGAAGCAGAGGATCCAGCACACAACAGGCTAAGCAGCCCAGCACAGTCTACAAGGTACTGATAGCAGGCCTGAAAATTAGTATCCGCAACCTACCGCAGTAGAAATAAAAATAACAATTTTTCAGTTGATTGGACCTTAATACTGTCCTGACTGGGGATGATGAGCACACTAAATGTTTCAGGTTAATGATGTCAACAATTTCAAGTATTAATTAATAGCAATTATTACTACATTATAAATATAAAACAAATATTAAAAATAATGTTAATTAGTAATTAATATTATTTAATAATTAACCTGAGGATAATTTTTACTTAGCAAATACTCAGAATTGTTTTCCTTGGTTACTGTTTAAATATTCTAATTTTCTTTTAAGATATTACAGATAGTTTCTTGTTCAATGGGGCTAATACCATCTTTGCTTCTGGGAACTTTGTCTCCCCTTAGGGGTTCCCTCCTCAGTGTTTTATCTGCATTTTTATTACTTCATTAGCTTTTAGTGGAGGGGGGAAAAAAAAAAACACTTTTTCCAAGATGTTGAAAAATGCATCATGGTATTTTTGCTATAAAAATTCAGATTTCTACTAAAATCTTTTAATACATGATGTACCTTTATTTTGTGTAGCTCCTTTTTATGGGATGATTTCTCCTGCTTTCCTTGGGGGGGGGGGGGGGGCTACTTCTGTGCAAGGCCAGGCTAACCAAACAACTGCTTAAGGCTCCCATTTTTGAACTGCAGGGCCAAGGAGGGTAGGGCCTATGAGCTCCATCATCCTCATTTCTGAGCAGGCTCCTCAGAAAAAGCATTATCCTCCCTGCAGAATTGCCTTGGCAGCTGGTACGAGTGCAGGGCCCGCAGAGGGAAGTACTGCAGGTATACAAGGAGTATATGCTGCGTTCCTTAATCAGTGTTATTAACCAGAGCTTTTCTTTTCAATTTGCACTACTGAGAACATCTTACCTTTCTTCTGTATGCCTTCTTGTCCTGTAGGAAAGTACTTCCTCTTCTCTTGTTCCCCCCCAAGCCCCAAACACTAAATCTATTTAAGGTGGAACAAAACGGGGGGGGTTGGGGGTGGGGAGGGGAGGAACAGAAAGAAACAAGAGTATGGCCAACTTTTTTAATTAGAGTATATTGTACTTCCAAACTGGATACACTAGAAATTTGCAATGCAACGTAAGATGCAAAGGAATATACCAGTTACTGTCAAAATGACCCTGTACAGCCTTATAATGCAAAAAGCTTTATACAAATACAAATTTGTTATTAATGTACACAAACCTTGACAGATTGATATTTGAACATAATACAACAAGTTAAAAAAAAAGACAGAAGAAAGAAAGAAAAAAGTGCTGAGAGCTTTAACTGAATTACTGAATGGAGAAACATGCTATCTTTCATTAAAGAATGCATAGTGAAAACCAGTATGAAATTTGCTTTATGGTGGGGGGAATTTATCAGAACCATTGGTCTTCAGTATGTAGGAGCATATTCGTTTCTTTAGCCTTGAACTGCAAACCAATTATTTTAATATGCATGAACTCTGATAAATACTGGGTTTTTTCTTAAAAGAAAAAAGAAACTCCTAACACACTTTTTGCCTTACAGAGAAAACTTTTAGAAGTTACCAGAAAGAATTAATTGATTCTTTCCAAAGTGCTAAACAAAGTTTCCCAGGTACATTAAACATTACTATTTCAGATACTGGTACAGTGGAACATTGTTAAACATGCGGCATTAGTATGTTGATAGCTCGTTCTTGGAAGTTCCAGCCCTATTTATATTGCAGTGTGGTTTACGTAAAGTATCCCATTACGATTCCTACTTCTTCCTTCTAGACAGCTGTACTTCACCTGTTGGTTTAAAAAACAAGCCTTTTGATTTGGAAGTGTTTGCGCTACTATGGTGGGGTCAGAGATATGCATCGAGTGTATTTTATACAACTGGTATAGTTCTTGGATGCAGATTGCATATTTCATGCTGCTGAGATACTTGATTTTTAACAGTTTTTATACTTTGAGTATTTACTAATACAGCATTTTCTATCTCGTCTGTACTCCTAGGGGGGTTACCAGGAGTTCTGATGGAGTAAAGCAGGCAAACAGGGCCCTGAGTTAGTTATGCACGTTCTTTACTAAGGTTTACACACACAATTTGGAATAGATGGCTTTTCTTGACTGCTTAGATAGACAGAACTGCCACATGCTCAATTGAACCAAAACTGTCTGCTGGAATGTAAACAAGATGGTGGAGTTCTCTGTCTTTTTAGTTACTAATTCCAAATAATAACCTGCTACTTTTTTGGATAGTTCCCCCTTGTAAATAACTTCCAGTATGTAAAGAGGAGTGCACGGATAAGGATGTCCTCCCCAAAGCTCTACAGGAAGAGTTTGGTCATGACAGCGGAGAATGGTTGGCCTTCTCAGTGCAAAACAAAGGTAGGAATCTTGCAACTAGGTTAAATGATGCAAGTTTTCAGTCAAAAAAGTATTTCTTCACAAGTTTCATTTAAGAAACAATGGAGATAGAGATTATGTTTCTAATTTTGCATAAGCTTAGAGCCCTTACGGACCAAAAATGCCTCTCTGAATTGGGACTTTGCTTTAGTGCTGTCACAGACAAGGGGCTGGCTCCAGCGGCCCCTGAAGCCTGGCACATCCCTCCTCCCACAACCTGCAGAAGAAGCTGCTTTGAGATAGCACGAGGGTGGGTGGATAACACATTAAAAGCGAGTCAGGGCTTGGCTGAGGGGGAAGGAGGAGACGCTGCAAAAAGCTAGGTCAGACAGATCTCTCATACCTCATGAAAGACAGCAACATCCAATTCCAAGATACACCATGGATAACAATAGTCCAGTCATGGATAACAATAGTCCAGTAAGAAAGCATTCCTGTAAGTCACATGATTATGCTGAAATGTTTTATATGTTATACTTCCAATTTTAATGCAGAGTTTTTTTAATCCTGATCTTTCTTCCTGGATATCAAGTTGTCTAAGAAATGCAAATCAGTTAACAGTCATTCAATTTCTCCTCTTTAAGATCATTGTTGGCATTTTGAGATTAACAAAGGTTATAAAACCCATCCACATTTGCTTCTTCCTGTAGTAAAGTGCTACATATAACATGTCATTTTAATGACCACAAAGTAAGAGCATTAAATAAGTATAAAGTAAGTTAGCTTCCTAGCGGTGTACACTCTTTATCAGCCATTAACAAAAAGGAGTAAAGTATTACTAATAGCATGGAGGGTATTGATAGGTCTGTAGAATCTGCAAGTACAATTGAAATAGTGAGGGTATAAAAGAGAACTGTAAGGTTACAACAGCATCTTTTTATACCTTTCTATTTCAGAGAAGTTACTGGTACCATTTCAAATATACAGTCTTATTACCTTCATCCCACAGAATTTTTCTTTCTTTTTTTTTTTTTTTTTGCAAGTGAGAAACAAAGTAGTGCAAGACTAAAGCACTGTGCAAAACTGCCTTTTTTTTTTAGTCTGAGTATTTATACCCAGAATTTATCCATACCCTTTTTTTTTTTTAAATCCCCTTTGTTGGATTTTTCCACCATAAAATTCTAGTTATACAAGTTGTTCCTGCAAACTAAAAGGTAACCACTGCATTAATACAGTGTGTGTGTGTGTACATATCTATATATATGTGTGTGTGTGTGTACACACACGCACACACATATATATAAATCTTTATATGCCCTTTTAAAACAAAAGATGTATGCTATGGCCCAAACTCAGGTGTTTGTTACACCTGTGTAGCAGTTAAGAATTGGGCCTGTTCTGTGGGTGTGTTGCCTGCTCACACTGCATCTGCCTATGTATGTACTTACACACCCTTTTCATCGTCATACTCTCATGCTGCAGTGCTGAAAGCAACTTCTTCCTCATCAGTTCTACCCAAAAATCCTCAAACCTTGACAGATGAGTACAAGGCATCAAACTAAAGGAAGCTGCAAAGCAGCGCTGAAATAATACACCAATCCACACTGAACCAAGCATTACTCCCTCCGCAAATCTACAGTTCATGGGGAGACAGGAGGAAAGGGTGAAGCAAGTGTGTGAAAAGGGGGGAAAAAATTAATAATAATTAAATAAGCCAATACAAGGGATGTGCAAAAGCAATATCATGGCACGCTACAGACAGACTCTCTTTCACACACCCACCCACCCACACAGACCAAAAATAAAACGCATCAATATGTAGTCTTACAAGTGCTGATTGCCATTAAGGACACTCGTGTTCAGCTTAACAAGACAAAATCGTTTCTTAGATAAGAGTACTGGGAACATGCCTCTGAAGGTAGAAGTATGCAGTAGGTCACCTCTTGAAGATTTAATAAAGCAGCTTTCATGTCAATGCAATAAGTATACACACAGAGCCATTTTTCTAAACCTTACTAATGATATATATAGTACAAGTGTTCGTTACCTCTTCGGTCTATGTTTTGCAGCAATACATACCTGCTGGGTTTGTTGGGGTATTTTTGGTACAGAATGTAACTGCCCTCAGACAGTTTCTGCCCTTTCTATTAGTCCAAGGTAGGCAAGGAAGGAGTGTTTAGGTGAAGAGGCACCTCCTGGTGCAGTCTGAGGTCTGGGTGGATGGAATGTGAGATCATAGTGGTTTTTGGGGAAAAACATTGTTAAGGGAATAAGGTGAGCAAATTCAGAGTTCCAGTATTTATCAAAGCACAAGGAAGTGCCGTTGATGGCCAAGGCCTTCATTGCCAAGTTTGGCTCTGCCCCGCTGCTGTGTGCAGCTGACATAGCCACTGTTTGCAGAGCCTGGGAGGCTGACATAACTGAGAGGGGTGACAGGAGGTTTCTGGAGCTGTTCACTGGTAGGAGTGGACTGGCTTCCTTGGAGGTTGAATACTGGCCCTTCTTCTCCTCTTCGGAGCAGTCCCCATTCTGGTGCTTCTTCACGTGGCGGCTGAAGACAAAAGGGTGGGTAGTCTTGAACAGGCACTCGTCACAGCTGAAAGTCTGGCGTGGAGCATGCTTCAGTTTCTTGTGCAAGTTGAGATTGTCTTTGCGTTTGCAGCTGTAGCTGCACTGGTCACAGTGAAACGGGCGCTCACCAGTGTGGACACGCACGTGCTCAATCAGCTTGTTGGCAGTCTTGGACAGGTAGCCACACTGGTCGCATTTGTAATGGTTGCCAAGGCGGTGTTCTCGGATGTGCATCTCCAGCTCCAGCTGATTTGCTTTCACTGTTTGGCAGATCCGACACTTGTACTCCATCTTATAGTGAGTCTTCAGGTGGCACTCCATCGCTGCGGGGCGGTTCGTGGAGTAGATGCAGAACGGGCACCTGGCAACACAGCAAGGGAGGGCAGGGAGAGAGAAGCAAAGAAATCAGTCAGCTTGGAGACCTGCATTCCTGGTTTAATCCTTCTCATTCAGCCCCCTTCATACCTACTAAAAAGAAAAGAAAAAAAGGCAGGTTCTCCCTTGTAGGACCTCTTAAGCATATTTAGTTCATCTTGACATATATTTCTACTTGGAATAGGATTGTCCATTTAGTGGCAGTAGGGCTCACTCAGTCCTAGAAAAACACTGATTCACTCTGAAGGAGCATCCCTCAAAGCTTTTGGCTTTCCTTAATGGGGAAGATACTGCAAAGCCTGCCAGAATGTGCAGAATGGGTGACTGAGTCACAGGTAATTTGTGTAATGGCATTTCTAGCGTTTGCACAAAGTCACTTTTGCCATTTTTGCCATTAAGAAGTGGTTTAAAGCAAGTTTTTACAGGTAACTATGAAAGCAGCTGTTTAAGTAAAAATGGAATAAACTTGTAAGGCCATATGTATAGCAAGGGCTTAGGAAATTCCTTTTATGTGACCTTGAACAATAAGCATGTTTGCTGGGTATCCTGATGGAAACAGCTGAAAGGCAGTGTGTTGGGCTGATCTGTAGGCATACCCTTTTCTGGGAGATGAGCTAGTCACGCTCAAAGAGCACATGTGTTTGGCAGTGTTGGCCTGCAGCCCACCTGTGCCACAGCAGGAATTGCTGACGTGTAGGAACAGGATGTGAGCTCTGGTTACTCACTGCAGGACATGTCCCGAGTTGGGGGGAGGTGGCAACAGGCCTCACCCCCTGGTTTCTGTACCAGGGAGGGCCAAGATGGCTGGTGGAAGGAATCTGGAAGGCTTGAAAGGAAGCCTGAGACGAACAAGCCTGGGCACCAACGCCACCAAAACACACCAGCTTTCTTTTTGTAGTTGAGACCATGTTGGTGAAGTCAGCTACTTGCCAGGGATCTCTGCCATATTAAAGAAAGCATGTTCCATTCCAGATTTGGCTGATGGGCTAAAAGCAAATCTAGATAAAACGATAAGCTAAGGCACCTGGCTACTGTATTGCAGATGTCTCCCTCTCCCACTGATCTACTTTCGCTGGTTGGCAGGTCTGAGGCTTATGCTCCATCATTTAAGATCATTTCTAAGCAGAGGGCCTCTCTCTCTATGCTTATTTTCATTTGCTAGAACTGGACCAGCAGTTGCACATACAGGTTTAATTTTATCTAGCTGATGTACAAGAGATTCTTGAGCACAATGAACAATACAGGAGGACAAATGGATAGTAAAACATTCAGATAGTTTTCCTGCTGTACGTGAAGTACTCTGATCCAGAGAGGCAGCCTGGTGTTGAGGCTGCTAACATGATTAGCTCTATTAAAACAGAGGACTCAGCCATCTATGCCTATGCACACATACCTCTCCTGGGCTGGGAGCTCTTTGGATCAGAATCTCAGATTTTGATCTGGAGCTGGAGGAATCATGTTTTTTTCTCTTCCCTCACAGCAAACAGGAGATAGAAAAATACAATTTACTTAGATCTCTTCAGGCTCTTCTGGATGCCTTAAAAAAAAAAAATCAGAGCTTTTTCTTAGGTACAGCCTTCAAGGTACTTAATTATTATTTGAGTGAGGCAGGAATAACTTATGTAGACTGAGAAGCCCATTCTGTCAGGAAGGTCTGAGTCATAGGTCATGGTTTTTCCTTGGTAAATAGAACAGATTCTATGCAGCTTAAACCCAAACTGCAATAGACAACTGGTCTGTATGTCCAAGACAGACATCACGTCCCTCTGGCACGCTATGTTTCTCAGTCTGGTCTTCTTCCCAGATTCAGTCATCACATCACAAGTGATCACAGATCCCAGCTCATGGAACTACTGAGCTGGAGACCAGACTCTGCCTGGCAAACAGAACCAGTTTTCCCAAACTGCAGTGGAAACTGATAGAGCTACTCGTGATAACGTTAAACATGGTGCACTAGTCACATGACAGTTAGTGTACTGAAATATTAGTTTACTTAGCAAGAGCAACACAAGCAGGGAGGTCTGCTGTGCTGAACCCTTGCTGGGCTTGATGTGGTTGCAGCCGCTCTTCCTGCAGCAGCTGGAGCAAGCGGAGACCAGGGACAGGCATCCTTGCATAACGTCACATTGCCTGCGCACAGAGAGCAAGCATATGGCTGCAGCAGTCACTCTTTCCCTCAGGGGTCCAACTTTGACATAAGAGCATGCTCACTTTCCAGAAACATTGCTCTGGACCAACAGACCTTAAAGTATAGGACCTCAGGTCTTAAATAAAGCCCTTCTTTTAAAAGGAAGGCTTGTAAAAAGGAACAGTGAGTCCAACTCGGACTCTGATGCAGAAAGAGCAACATGGACTTCTACTTCCCCTACATGGTGATGAAAGATTTGCATTGCATCCTGAATGACAGCACAAAATATGCATTGCCTACACTACAATAGCAAACGCACTGCAAGTAGTTCTACCACAGAGAAGGAATTCCAGCAGATCGTCTGTTATTTTTTAAGGTGCCCCCTCTAATCAGGCATCTGTTACAGCTCAGTCAAAGATCAAGGGCTTTTGTTCTTAAAGAAGAGTATATTACTCATTACCTGTTAATTTATACACTAGTATAGGCATGCAAACCAAAGCAGTAAGCATCAAAATTATTATTTCCTGGAGAGGACTGACTTTATGCATTAGAGTCCACGAGGGTTACAAAGTAGTTGAGAGAGCTGATTCTGAGAAGCTGACTTCATACTTAGTCGCACAGATTGTACAGGGTTTAGTTTATCTGAGCCAGGTGCAGAACGGAGAATGTGGTGCGTGCTCGCCTTTGCTCTGATGGCTTCAAAAAAAAACCTCTTAGTTTGCCAACACCTTTGTATAGCACTGCCTCAGTACCTGTAGGACCCACACTGCCTCAGTACCTGTAGGACCCATCATATATTGTCTCCTACTTGACTTGAAAAGGGAAAGGACGATGCTTTGTTACAGCTCTAAGACCAGTGGACGCTAGGTCTACAGCTAGGGTACCTACCTGCTATGATGCAAGCCTAACTTAAGGGAACCTTAAAGGACTGTAAATGTTTTAATCTAGTTAGAAGGAAGCCCCAAATCTGGATTATCAGACATAAAACTAATCTTCTCTAATTGACTTCCTTTTGTCCTATACCCGCAGTATTAGAGGTTCTTAACACAGTAAAAGTTTGTGTACTTGCTTTCCTTACTTGAGCCCACCGGTGGGGACAGTGTGGCATTTCTTGTGCTCCAGTAATTGTTCAGGTGTCTTCATGAACTTGTGGCACACATCACACTCGAACATCCGTGTGATCAGGTGGATTTGCAGATGGCGCTCAAACATGTTTTTTGTTTTGCAGACAAAATTACAGAAAACACATTCAAAGCCTGAAAAAAGAAACAAAAGGAATACTTACTGCTGACACTTTGGCCAGATCCACTGCATAGAAAATGACTGTTTGTATTACCTTTCTCTGACTTCTCTTCAGTGTTCAGTGAAGTCTGACTTCCAGGCACTACGGAAATGACTAGCAGGTTGTTTGAACCCTTGTTTTTTTGGGTTATATCCGTGTCTTCTTTGCTGTTAGCAGAATCACTCAGTGCTGACAAAGATGATGAAGACGGGCTGTTAGATTCACTGGGTGTCTTCCTGTCTTCAACTGAAAAACAAGAATAAAGAGCACTAATTAATACAGCAAACTAGATGGAAGCCCCGTGATCCTGTTTTTAATTTCAGGAAAAATGTTAATGTATTTAAAGTTAATGCCAGGTTGCTTATGAACAAGCCTGAAATTAATTGATCTGTTTGGGAAGCATCAGAGTTACACCTCCCTCCTTTTTATAGGCATTCCTATGTTTACAACAGTACATCTGTCAGTTTATCCCAGATTACATTCCGTCTGTGATGGTTGTGGGAAGGGAGCGTGCAACTCTACCTCATTACCAGGTAATCCCAAGGAAGTACTTTTTGCAAAAATCCCAAGGAAGCACTTTGATTAGCACAGAGTTCAAAATCAATACAGAATTTGTCACTTAGAAAGGAAACAGACTTTCTGTACATTTGGGCTGCGGAAACCAAAAGCGCTGTCCACGGCACACTTCATTACTGGTCCCATCTAAGCTTCCCCCCACCTTCCTATTTCTTTGGGTCTATTGGGTAAACTTGGGAGGAAAGGCAAAGGAGAATAATCTCACTCATTGTACTGAGGGTACATCCTCAATAATGACTCTAAGAGCTAACAGCCTGGTCTCAAGATTTATCTATTGTTATTAGGACATCTTAATGAAGAAAAATTAATTTAAAAGAAAAACTTAGTTAACTGGATCTGAAGTTGAAGCCCATTGGAGTTTCCTCATGTGTGCAATAAATGCATGAAGTTCTAATCCCAAACTGCACCATACAGCAGAAATGAACTAGAATGAGAGTTCTCATATGAACTCTAATCCATTTTAATCTGCCATGAGCCAAAGAGGCAGAACGGGCAAATTATTAGCTCCCACCTGTGTCCTGGTTTAATCAGAGCTGTGCTAAAAAGTGACTTTATTAAAGCTTCATATTATATATATGTGATGAAGTCTCCTAACCAAGTACGCTGCAAACAACAATATCTATGTGCTTAGCTCTAAACCGATGAATGGCACCTTTAAGTCTAAGTTAAAAACGTAGGAATGCACTTATGAAATCTGATGACCCAAGCTGTCAATAGGGAGGAAAGCTGGGATGTCACACAGAAAGGCTCACTGACCTTGGGACCAGAATAATAGAAATGGAATGAAATGTAATAGTACAGAATACAAGGTTATGACCTGGAGGGCCAGTAACAAGAATTTTTGCTACAAATGAGGAGTTTCATATAGGAAACAGTCAAAGCAAACAGAAAAGGAATTTGAGCAGGAGATGGGATGAATATGAGCAATCAGTGCAATGAGGCCTCCAAGGAAGGTAAATATGATCACAGAGTGTATTGTGTGAGCTATTCCCAGTAGCTGCTGCTATCTTACACTGCCACCGCTACTTATTACATCTCACGTAATACGCCATGTACAGCTGTGATTGCGTATGCCGAAAACAGGAATTTTAACAAGAATATATGCAATGAGGGATTGGTACAATGAGAAAGGAGTGTTTCATATGAGAAAAAACTCAGTGAAAATTTAGGGGGGGGGGGGGAGGGGGTTGCTATCCATAAATATATTAAGGGAATAAATAAGAGGAAGGGGGGAAGAAAGGCAAAGGAAGCAAGAGTGGGGACTGCTGTTTTAGATGAAGAACAGTGCTGGCACAAGAACAAAGTATGTATGTCCTGATTATCCGTAAGACACAGGCTGGAATTTTTAGAAAGGTCCTTCATCTTTACAATAGAAAATTCTGCACCTGCCTCTCTGTAAAAATAGCTGGTTCAAAACAATTCTACTTGTTTGAAGACATATACCCATACCTGTACAAACAGGCCTTTTATGACCTGGTAACCTTACAGGGTAAAGGACTGGAGTCAAGTGACCCAGAAAATCCATTCTTTTTTCTCTCTCCCTATTTTCCACGTGTGCAAGCATTTGGCTGAATCACGAGCTGAATAGCTGAATTTGACAGGATGAATGGAGAAGTATTTAAAAGAGAGGCTTTAAAAGACAAACAGCAGCTCCAATCTCTGAGCCACAATAGCAAGAAACAGTGGACTACAGCTCAGTTTGAGTTGAGTCTGATGCAAACTTTACATGTCTCTATAGATGGCTGTCTCCATTTGCCTTGATCTCCTATATGCAAACTGGGGCTAGATACAAAGTTAGCGTGAAGCCAGGGTCATAAGTGAATGCAAACGCTTCAGAGAGCAGGGAGATGGGAGCTTGCACAGTAATGCTGAGAGCTGTGCTGGCACAGAATCCCATAACGGCCTCCCTATACTTTGTATTTCCATAGTTACATTTAATTCATGTATTTGTAAGCACAAACAACTGCATTCCCCTCTCCTTTCTCCTTCTCTAACCCTCCTATACATTTTCTCAGTTTTATTCCTAGTAGGACAGGAAAAGCAATTTAGCAATGGAAAAACTGAGCTGGACGCGCTCCACCTTCAACATTGTCAACACAATTGTCAGCAGCTTGTGACAGCAAAAATCCTTCTGCCTGGTGTTATGAGAGATATTAAAAGAATTCTAATTTTCTTCTCCTTAAATTATGCCAGACTTCATTAGTTGGACTAAGCATATGGAGCTTGTTTGAAAACTGCTATTGCTCTTATCTTTGGCTATTAAGTGAACAGGACCAGAAGAGAACATATGACTTCTTCTGTTATTTAATATAAAGTTACATTTATAGTACTGCTGAATCACAGTGTCAACTAAACATCAACATGAAATTTCAAACTGATAGACTGTGGGGGCGAACAGACCAACAGCACAGTTCAATATATTGTGTATTACATACCTACAAGCAGGTATGCACAATTAATACCCAAAGTCACCTTGTCACCACTAAAGTCGATTGTGATTTTGATGAAATAGTAAACCAGTGAGAAAAACAAAACATGTATGCAACGCTGTCTTCAACAGCAGAGGGGATCTGGGGGGAGGGGAGGGAGCAGGACTAAGTAGTCCTTCATTTATTTCCCTAAGCTTGAAAATTGATCTGCACTACCAGACCATCTGCCTGGCAGGAGTCCAACTCACTTCAACTTTGCAAGATCAGGCCTTAATTAGCAAGCATTTCAGTGAAAGTAACGAGAGTGCTGATGAGAAGTGTGAAGGTTGCACCTAAAAAGAAAGGGGGAGAGAGATCACTGCAGCTGGGAGAGGGGGATCATCACCTGTGTGCTTGCTGTTGACATGAGCCTTCATATCTGCCTCTTCCATGGTGACAAAATCGCACGCTGTGCAGCAAATTGAGAACATCCATTGCTCTTTATCCACATGGAGGGACATATGACTGACAAACTGGACGTTCATCTCTGTCTCAAACCCACATACGTGACAGCTGCAGGTAGAAGGGAATTCAAGAGCAAAAAACATTAAAAAACAAAATGCAAACATAAGCATATTGCCCTTCCCTCCGTTCTGCAAGTAGAAACTCACTGCGCAGACTTTTCTTCTTCCTCACTGTTGAATGTTTACTGTAAAATTCTTTTGTCTGCTGAACTGCCTTTGAACTGATGGCCATGCCAACGTGATTAAGGGCAGGCACAACGCAACAATCCTGTACATGCTATAATGATGCTAAATAATCATAAAGTTAATTAAAAACTACAGATTCCAGATGCTGCGCATCACCTAGCTGATTCCTTTGGGCAATAAGATGCGCTGCAGCCTTGCCAAGATGTTTAGTAGGGCTGATACACTGACAAACGGAGAGCTTGCTGCACACTCCAGGAGTTATTTTCAAGCTCTGGAATGGTTCCCATGCCAAACTGGGATCTTGTGCAAAATTGCCTGGCAGATTCAGTGTAAGCAAGTAAAAATGGGTTCAAACATTCCTTATGCTTGACTGGAAAACAGCAGTCATCAGCTATGCGAATAATTAGCAGGGATACAGATTTCACAGCCAGTGCATAAACAGTGATATTTAGAAGCAATGGAAGGGACCCTTTAATTTAACTTTCTATGCAGAGTCCTCCTCTTGCTTTGATTAGGCCATTAACATTTAAAACAAGCCAAAAACATTTGAAAAGGCATATACTCTGGGGCATGATTTTGCCTTCCCAGGGGGATGGACTAGATAATCTAATACAGTAGGTCTCATTTATTTCTTACTTCTATGATTCTGTAATTAAATCTGTTCTTGGCACTTTGACTAAAAATAGGAGTGATTTTGTAATCTGGCTGGCCGCTAGGGTGCACAGCACGGCTTGCAGAGCGCACAACAGTGCATACAACAACAAGCATGCCCAAGTAACAGCTTTGTCTGGGCAATTCCTCTTACTTTTTAAGGCATATTTTCCTAATGGTCTTCTCTCTCTCTCTCTCTCTCATCGTGTTGGTCACTGAATCCTAGAACACATATACCTCTAGCAAATAGAGGAAATGTGTATGTGGAGATTGTAATTAATTTGATACATTACCATTTGATTTCCTGGATTTGGCTGAAAATAATGGAACCAACAGAGGCAACTGGAAGCACTGTGCTTTAGATTTGCCACGAATCTGTGTACACAACGGGACTCGTCCATACACAAAACTTAATGAACACTGCATAAAAAGTTTTAAAAAGTTTAAGAGACGTCTAAGAGCACGTCTGCCTCTCAAAGCTATTAATAATAATAAAATTTAAAAAACCCCAAAACACAGTCTTTCCCAGTGGCTAGCCAAGTCAAACAGCATGAGGCAGCCAGCTGGGTTTTGCTGCTGAGCCCGAAGTCAGATATGGGCAAGCCAAACACTTTCGGTGCAATTCCACCCTGGAAGGCCAGAAGGGTGGCCCTGTAACGTGTCCTTAGCAGGCAAATGAGACATTCAGATGCCCGTGTCTTGTGCACAGCCCTCCACTGGGTCCTCACCTGTAATAATAAGGGTGCTTCTTTCCATCACTGCCTTCAGAAGTAACAGCGCTGACAATGTCCTCAGTGTCTGTACTCACCAGCTTCACAGAATGGACGGTCAGGTGCTGGTTCAGATTAGCACGGCACTTAGCAGCATAGGGGCACAAGTGGCATTTGTATTTTCTCTCTTCTGAGAAAGAAACAGAAAACCTTAAATGTACACTTCATTTTGAAGCAAACTGTTTTTAAAGCTTCCAGCAACCAAGTATGCATTCCTTTGGGTTTCTCTGAGCAGCTTTCAGAATGAAGTACTTTGGAAGCTTGAGACTGGAAAGTTACAGGAGTTCACAGCAATTACTCAGAAAAAAAATTCATTTGGAGATAGTTTAGGGGTATTTTTTAAACTTGGGCTAACATCTGTAGTCAGATAATATAAAACTTTATAAACTGTAGAAAACTGGGGTAACTGCAGCTCTGAGAGCTGCAGCAGAGGCAGTACAGAATCAGTTCACTAATTTACAACTACATCCTTTACCTAGCACCTATTTGATTTTCGGGTCTGGTTTAAGTGTTTTTGAGGTTGCCCATGTGATCACTTGCAGAGAGTTTACGTTTGATTTTGTATTGAAATCTGGTAGGGTGGAGAGGAGCGGGAAGGCTGCATCATTAGGCCAGTTCTGAACACAAGCCAACGCAAAACCACTCAGAAAACAATTAAACAACCCAAACAAATTCATCATCTGTTTTTGATGCTTCACAGCTTTTAAAATAAAAATGATTTTTTTTTTAAATTAAAAATTTCTAAATCCTGGCAGCAGAGTTCTTGTACATGCCAGACTACATTTTGTAAAGAGCTGATTAATAAAAAACCCAAACGTTACATTACATCAGCTTTTACAAGCTTTCCTGTTGAAGATCTGCTGCTCTAAATTTGAAATATACCACTACAAGTGTGTTAGGGCAAAAGAAGTTCAATAGAGCAGTTTAAGATTAAGAAAACCCCACAGGGTCATGGAATGGAGCATTTAAACTTTTTCAGTGTGACTCTACTAAATGGTACAACATTTACTGGCATTATATCAACAAGATTTTTCAGCACTGCATCAGAAATTCTTGCTTTCAAGGTTTATTTTGTGCAGTGTGCCTCAGCAAGCTAACAAGGTGCATCTTCCATATAAAAACTCTGTTAGTCTCAGCTGATTTGAAACCGATTGACTTTAAGGAAGCTGGTTCCTTTCGGAACGATGAGAGTAAAGGCGAATTACAAATATTAAATCCCTTCAGTTTCACCCTATCTGAAACCCCAAGGCCAGATCTTTTGGTTTTTGTTGTTCAGGAGGGTTTAGAAAGCTCATCAGATGAATGCAAGAAAGGACAGACAAAAGTTGCATCTTCGCTTCAGAGCTCTGTTAAGAGGCGTGCTTAACCAATTGATAGCTACAGACTGGCCTGTTGGAAATTGGACAAACTTATATTTATACATTTGGTAAAGAGAAATTACAAATTTTGTAAAGATAAATTTATTTTTCTGTAAAGAAAAAGAAAATGTTAGTTAACTCCCTGAATGCCACTCCTATGACAATCTGGCCTGCTGCTGTGCCTGGCTGTGCTCTTAAGGGCAAGAAGCTGAGGATGGCTCCTTCCACACGTACTCTTCTGCTTACCTTCATCCCCTTCCACCTAAACAAACCATGATGAATAAGCAGATTTGCTCAGTGCTGCAAAGACAGACACCAAAGCATCAGATTACCTGTATGCAGTGAGAGATGCCGGGACAAAGTCTGCTGTCGGCCAAACACTTTTCCACACACATCGCAAGGAAAGAGCTGGTCGTTAAATTTCCAAGATGGCAATCCATTTCCTGCCTCCAGCCCTAGCTTTTCTGTTTCTACACCAAAAAATGCACAAACAGAAAGCTGTATTTTAACAACTCTCAGACTTTCAGATTTCACTACTTAGTAGAGTCCTGTAGGTGTTGTGTACAACACAACACCTCGACTGCATGCTGTGTGATGTGGCACAGGAGTTTAGGTAAAAAAAACAAAACAAAACAAAAAAAACCCCAACCCTTCCCCACTGATGGAAAGGAAATTAATATTTCATACCGCATCTTTCATATGTACTCCAGAGCAGAATGCTTTAGAGCTAAACAAAGCTGAAGAGTTAAACCAGATTATATAAAGAGAGAAATCAAGAGTGAGCCCGGCAAAGCATTAACCTCTATTTCTGTTTCTGTGGAGATACCATTCCTTTGGCTTTCTAATCACCCGCCTTCCCTTCCCTTGGTGCATAAAGAGGATCAGGTCTGAGGCAGGAGTTTGTTTTATCCTGGATTATCATTCACAGCCGAAGGAAAATTTTCCAACTTTTTCTTTTCTACTGACTCAGGAACTTTCGGTACCTGAGCAGTCTTCCATCGAGGGAAAACAAAAGATTGCTCAGACAAAAGTTACACCAAGAGGAGGCAGAATGCCAGTGGCATCCGGGGTAGACCCGTTGTCCTCAGGCATCACTATTCCCAGCAGCTTGGAGGGCCCTTCCATTAAAAAGCTGAGACCTAGAGATAGCCATTATCTTTAAGCATTTTCAATTGTTTCAAGAACAGAGAGAGTCTCCTGTACAAAAAGACCACTCCACACAGCATAAAACAGAGATGAAGGCGCTCTGTAAGGAAGTAGAGAGAAAAGGACAGGGAGCAAGGAAGAGAAAACAGATGCAGAGAAACAGTATCAGCAAGCCCTGTGTAAAGAAATATCCTCTGCGAGTGTCCTATTGTGCCCGAGGCGAAGGGATCACTGTAGTAAGAAGTACACAAAACCACAAGGACATTCAGCAGCTTTCTAAATTTGACATCCGGTGGGCACGGTTTTGCTTTGCAACTTTCTTTTGCTTAAAGACCTCCTGTTTCTACTTGAATGAAAGATCCAACATTCAGAGCACCTTTCTCTCATCCTACACCCGCTGTGCAACCGCTACACACAACTAGCTCCACTGGCGCGTGTTTGCATGGTGTGATGGAGGAACACCATTTGGCTGGGATTTTCTGGTAAGCAGGAGGAAATGAACTGATGTCCGTACAAAAATATCATACTGAGCTTAAGTTACTATATCAGAGGTTGGAACAAAATGGTAAACCTTCTTCCTGCAAAGCACTGAGGAATAACCCCCTTGCCTGCACAGACAACCTCCCACTGACACAGTCACCTACCACTGCAAATTTGGCTATCATGTCTGGAAGAGTCCCTCCTTCACAGTTAGGGGCCCAGCCAGCTCTATTGTAATTTAGGCAAATAGTTGTCAACTATTCTAATTAATTTAAGCAATAAGAAAACCAATTCAGAGATTGGGGCAGAGATCCCACACAGCAATCTCAGCAAGTTTAGGGATGGTCATGCTTGCCAGCTCCCTTTCAGCTGCTGTTACTTTCCCTGATCACCCTCTACATATACAATATTTAGCACAACGGAGGAATGACGAGGCGCCTCTGAGTGCTACTGTCCAACAACACATTTTTCCTAAAGAATTTCTAGTGAGAAAACAAGTTCTGCATCTTCCAAAGTAGCCATTTTTTAAAATTTAATAAAGGAAGAAACAGCCCCCACAGAGCCCTAAGGGCTGGTAAGTGACCCTTAACCTCCAGGAACTTCAATAACAAATGACTCTTTGTTAAGATCCTTAAGTTCTAAACAATGGAAAATTTGACTCTGTACTAATACTACAGATACTTTAGCAGAGCTTTTTGAGTACATAATCAAAACAGTGCTTCAAAAGAGGAATATGGTAATAATTGTAAGAGAAGGTCACAAGGGTGCATGCTGCTTCAATATGGTCGCAACAAAAATGAATTAATTGGGACATGTACCAAACAAGCAGGTGCAACTAAAAGTAATTAAGTCTCTTAACAATTCATTTCAGCATTAGTCATCAGCCCTCTTTTATCTCTTAAGAAGGTGAAATATAATATACCCTCTTCCCTATGGTGGATTTATATCTATCAGTTCTAGGAAGCTCATAGGAAGCTGGAAAAATATTAATTTTCTGATTATCTTGAGCTGGTGAAAGCCAGTCCCTTGCAAGCACCTGCATATTTTTTCGTTGATACAAAAGAGGATACTGTGGGTGTTTTTGAAGTACTTCTATCTACTCTGAAGATGTATTCCTGGGGTCCTAACTACAGTGCTTCTTTCTTCTGTTTCTCCTGAATCTTCTCTCTACGGCAAAGTGCTTTTTCTATTCAGCAAGGTTCCTAGTGTGTTCATGGCAAGCCACCTCCTTCCACCTGCCTCACCTCTGAGCAGCTCCGTCGGCAGCCTGAAGCTCTCCCTCCGCTCTGCAGTGGTCCAGAAATCTTTCTCAGTAACTGACCCCACGAGTGACCTGAAGAATCAGGTGGGTCAACACCCACATTCAATCCTTGGGCTCTAGCTCTAGTTAATGCCTGGGGGGTGGTGTTTTCTGAGATGTGAGTACATGTCCAGTGATACAAAGACCATAATACTAGTCTGCACAAAGCATTTGCTGTGTATCCCAAAGCACTTTACAGAGACAGTCAGTATCCTTTACGAATGCCTTAAATAGAGGTCACTTGGTGTCCAGAAAGAAGGTGGACTGAGACTAACTAATGTTAAATAATAAATCACCATTATGAGAGATGTCCCTACAGAAACTCATCTTTCACCAAGGTATGCCTATACTAAAAAAAAAAAAAAAAAAAAAAAAAAAAAAAAAAGGACTTAGTAGAGGATTTCTGCTTTAAATCAATGTTCAACAGCAAATTCCAAAGCTTTAATGTTAAAAAAGTATCAATGACAAAATAATACTTAAATGATTTTAAAAGTAAAAGACTGCATTCCTGAATGGGCTTTGGAGTTTAAAACAAAATATGCCTAGTAAAATGGAAGGCCTCCAAGTTCTCCAGCACATCATCAAAAAGTAATACAAGGTTTTAAACTCGGTATATTATAGGTTACTACCAAAACTATTTTGAAATAGTTCTACGTAAAAGCTTTAAGAATTAAGAAGTTTTCAATGTTTTTAAGCTCAACAAATTTAGTGAAGTAAAACAAATACATTCTTATGGTCACCATTCCTGTCCTTCTGCCTCACTGCATATCGTTTCCCTACTAACCCCAAGTCAACCTCAGCACGAATAGCTGCTTAGAGCTGATCATCCAGGACGGGGCTAGAAACTCGTGGGACTGTCACCATCTCAAGTTTCCCTGAGGTGAAAATAAAGCAGACTGACTACAGATATGTTGTTCTGTCCCTCCCCCTGTCCCGCCAAATAGATTAATTTCTGGCAAATTAAACCCAGCAACGTGAGAGACAGATACTATTCACCCCTTTCCTAAGCTGTTAGGCACAATTCTGAACATGTACATATCTCCAGTTTTCATATTTAGTGGTGAAGGGTTTTTTTTGGTCCTCAAACCAGTAATATCCATATGGCGAGCACGTTCCCCACCCCTTCTGAAAAGCCTGAAAAACCTGACTTTTGTCAAGAAATGCTGAGAGAGGATACCACATCTGGTTGAAGCTGTACGTAAAGAGGAGAATGAAACGTGACCTGAATACATAAATAACGTCACAGAGTCACTAAGTCAGCATTGTGATTGCTAGAAGCCACCCCCCTCCCCCCCAAAAAAAGTTCCCAAGAGACTGGATTTGGACTGTGGTGTGTGGTACTTGTGATTACTTATTTTCTTGTATTTAATTATTTTTTGATTACTGCTTCACAGTGTTTTATACTAAATTATATTTTAATCTGTTGTTCAATGCCATGCCTAGCTTTATACCTTTATATAAATAACTAAAAGAATGAAACCACTATTGAACTGAAAAGAAAAGCCAAAAAGCAAACAAAACAAGTTGATGGAAGTGTCATTCAAAGAAGATAAATTAATATTTATAACTTTGGTTGGTTTAGTGTCTGCTCTCACATCCTATAACTCACATAAACAGCTGCTTCTCTGGTTCATCTTCACACCTCCATAGACCTCAGAAGCAACAAAAATCCACAAGGACAGATCCTTATGTTCACGCGGATTCCTAAAGATACAAATTAAATAGATTGTCCTTTGCAGCAGGTATTGCTTAAAAAGGTAGAAGTGAGAGGTGCTGATGAAACCTAACAAGAAAGGTCAACGTTTATTATCTCTCTGTTCTTTTGAACGTGTATGTCATATTTATACTTGGGGTTATTCAGACAGTTTGACACCACACGGATGCTCAAGAACATATGAGGTCGATATTTTTGAAAACAAAGTGATGTTAACTGAAGAAAAGTTCTGTGAAGGTAGAATACAGACAGTGGTGGTTACTGAAGTCAGGTAGGAGCGACTATGTTTGATCAATCCTGCCTACCAGCCAAATGTGGTGAAGAAAGCAATTCCGATGTCTCAGGGATCTGGTGACAGTACAGTCACCTGTGGGGAGGCTAAGAGCTAAGAGGGAGAGATGACCAAACTCAGAATTGGACATAAATCAGGGAAAGGTAGGCAATCGCTGACAAAGAAAAGGGGAACGGAAATGCTCAATACCTCCATCCTCATACTCCCCAGAGAAAAACTTGATGCAAAGAATATGAGATGCAGGAGGAAGCTCCCAAGGGAGCACACATTTAAAAAAATTGCACAAAACCAAAAAATGAATAAACTGACCAAAAACAGTGCCAGACAAGGTAACCAGGTTTCTATGAGCTAATGTAAAGAGGACCAACACACGTGGCAGGGAACCTCAGCTTTGCTCTGAAAGACTCAGGACATTCAGCAGTCATCTTACCACTTCTGGCTGCTACCAGCCTGAAATAGCTTGCAGCTAGCTTATCCTTTGCTGTCTTTCAAGTACCTCGCATTTACCCAAGAGGAAAATATACTGTTTGCAGTTCTATATTAATGGCACAAAAGCTTGTCTCATTTGTAAGGTTATTTCTATTTTGTTATGTTTGAAAGATGACTAGTTCGAAAAATGATTTATTCAGAAACAAGGCATTCAGGTCAGGCAATCATGCAAACTCTGCTTTAAAAATATTTATTTTGTTAAAGGAATTTTCTTGTTCTCTCTGCATTCATCTATGTTATTTCTGCAGTGCCCCATGAGCGGAGATGCATTTTATTGCTTTGGAGCCTTCCACTTACATGTTCATCTATCATCTGTGGCAAGCACACAGTATTTAAAAATTGAGAACTCCTTTCACGGAATATGTAATTAAGGCTCAACTGCAAGTTTGTCTGCTGAAAGCTTGCAAAGGGCTTGCAAGCTCAAAAATCTATTGACTATATGAAGTTACAGCTCGCCAAATACTATATATCTTACACCCTTCCCAACTTAAGTTCCCCAAATTTTCACTTGTCTCACCAGAATTCTTATTCTAGTAAGTCAGTTAAAACAAATGGTGGAATCGTTCCAGACACTGTAGTTCCTGTACAAGATACATCCTTGCTAGTTATCTAAGGTATCTGTGGTCTTGACTGCTCCTGCAGCCTTCATTTGTCACTGCCAGCATCACGCCAACCTGTTTGCGCTTATTTTGCTACACATCTTTGACTGTGAGCAGACTCATCTACTATTAGCCAGTGAGAAGAACTGATTGTTTGCATAACAGTTTTCTTTATTCCCCACAAAAATAAAAAGAAATAAGAAAACTTTTTTTTTTAACCCAAAATTCAGCTGGAATTCCAAGTTGGCTTGCCTGAATTTGTCCCCTTTGTGGGGTTTTCTTTTAATGCCTTTTTGTAACTATTAACAGCATGCAGTGCCATCCCCTGTGACACCAATTCAGAGGCATCTGTTCAGACAACCCGAGTCCCTGTGCCTGCACTCTGGGCTGGCCAGCGGTGAGCTTGTGCCAGCCTAGGAGCCACCTACCTCCGGCAGCAGAGCCCAGTGCTCGAGCAAATATGTTCAAAGCACAGACAAAGGCAGGCAGGTCTATGAAGACATGTGACAGTGCACCAGGTATGAAAAGCTATTTGGAGAGATTTAACAATAACACTTTAATAATCAATAATAAAAGTTAGCACAAAAATTATTGCCCAGACATAAGAACCCTAGTTCCCCTTGTGAGGGGAGCATGTACTTTTTTGTTTCATAAATCCTGAAAAACAGCATATAATCAGACTGTCTGCATGACAAACAACTGAAGGGAGAAAACAGACAAAGATTCATTACTACACAAAACAATTTTACCAACTAAGTTCCAGGGGATGCTCTTAATTTTTCTCACATGCTTTTGCAAATAACTAACATTACTACGGAATAGGTCAAAAAACAGTAATCTTATTGTGATAATTTAAACCCTTAATCATAAAGATCTTTGCCTGATGTTGAAGAAAATACAAGTCAAGCGACCTTACATATTGGTAGTATTTTGCTTATTTATGTTCTTTCTAAAAACACCCAGCATGAAGCTTGGAAATATTTCAGGAAAGAGCTCTCACGACCCACTAAAAGAAACATTACTATTTGTGCACTGAGGTATACCAAATGCACAACCAGGCAACGGCACTTGATGAGGTCACCGAAAAGTGATAGATAAAGATTTCAGTTTTTGTGAAAGAAATAAAAATAAGTAAAAGATGAACTTTAAAAACGCCTCAGCAGAGGGACAGAGGAAAACAGTAAAGCCTGCTTCTCTGCTAAGGCTGGATAGGTTGCTCAAAAACAGACAGTCACAAGGTGAGAAGAACAAAACCCGAGTCAGGGCAAAGACAAAATAGACACACAGTGATTTCAAAACGCAAGGCCACTCCTTACCCTCTACCTTTGCTTCAAAACTACTATCCATTTTAGTTTCATTTATACAACAGAGAACAACTGACCAAGCAGCAAGATCTGTGATACCTTCATCTGTTTTACAAAACTTTGAGGTTTGTTTTTATTGTCTGCTTTAATCTCAAACCTTGAGAAACAACCAAGTAGAGAGAAATTCTGCAGTCTAAAACTTAAATCAGTCTATGTTTGTAAATTTTGTAGAAGCTGGCTGGAGACGGAGATTTTTCATAAACCCTAAAACTGCAATAATTTTGCCATCATTCCTTGAAAGAAATAATTTTTTATGACACGTACACTACAACATTAAATTGAGGATAATACTGCACAACACCCTCTGCTCCCCTCAACTTCTACTAAAATCTTTATTGATCGAGCATAAAGCATAAACAGGATTGTCTCCGTGGTAACTTCACTCTTACACAACATGAAAGAAAAAAAAACAATGTAAAATGCCTGACGTGCCAGTACAAGATGGGTACCGGTCCTGAGCTGTAACATTAGTGACCACAAAGTAGTGGTCACGGAAGAGTTCTTTAGCTCATTGCACTGGCTCCAGGAGTTTCTCCATCACTTACAATTGCCCCAGTGCGGAAGGTCAGTTTGGTTTCAAAGCTACAGCTGAAGTAATGCAACATGGTCCAGATGGAACCTGAATTATTTTTTCACTGAGGGAGTTGAGATGGTGTAAGAGGGATTGGAACAACCAAAAAATCTCCCCAAATTGTGTTCTTAAGAGGTTAACCGATCGTTGTTGGGCCAGGGAGCAACCTACCACTTAAGTAGCAAAAAAACTTCACCATCATAACTTCACTTTTCTTTTTTAGAAATAATACCTACTGTAAATAAATACTAACTTCTGTATCTGTTGCCAGACGGATAACCTGATAACATGCTCTCTGTTGCCTTTGCATGGTCTACTTTATTTCAATATAATAATAGAATACCCTCCTGAATATATCTTCATGATAGCTGTAAGATGGGCCATAGTGAATTTACATCAGCTCCCCTTCCAACTCAGACCAAAGCAGGTGCCTTTTACATTTATTTCATCTACTTACACTGCCTGTAACATTCACCTTGGGTGCCGCAGCCTTGAATCCATAGGAACTTAGGAAAGTATTGTTTCCTCCTACTTTTAAAATACAATCAATTAATGTCCTAAATGTCAATATAGGTTTCTAGCCTTTGAATGTCTTTCCTGCAATTCTCTTTAAGACACACTTCCTAAGAAACCCTTTTTAAAACCACTCAGAGACCCTTATACACGTTTAGGACCATTATGGTGCATATACAAAATTTACTTTTCTTTCTTTTGTTTTTGTCAATATAGCGCTTTCTACTTGCCAGTCCACCTGAAATAGCAGCTTTCCTTTCACAGAGAAAAGGTGGTAGGTAATACATCTAGGGCACTGTGCAGAGGCTAACGCTAGTACTCTTCATCCAGAATTCAGATACAAATGCAAACAAATTGGCCGCCTTCAGATTAAACTTTTCTCTTCGGCCTTCTGCATCCTTTCCAGTAGGAGGGAAGCTGTTGTACTAGGGAAACTGTAAGCTAGTGGCTGGAAACATCAGTGCAGGAAGGCAAAATAAAGCCCCAAATGCAGACTGAGTCCCTCTCCCTGAGCTATCTGAATTAAGACGAAAGATTCAAAATAAGATAAAAGTAACTGCAGACATTCAGCAAGAGTCACCTTTCTAGATTTCAGCACGCTGCCCAGGGAGAGGTATCACCCTTCCCAGGAGGCAGTTGCTGCAGCACAAGAAAACGTTCCTTGTGCTTTTATTCCAGATTCCCCAAGCGATGAGCGTGAGAATTTTCCATCTCCATAAAACCCAAAACTCGCTCTTTGAAGAGAGACTTACCTCCCCTCCTGCACGCTTTCTCTCAAACATACACATCTGCATCCATCTCCGGACCAGCTTCTTCCTCCTCCTGCCCTGCTCCCCCATCTGCCTTCTGCCCAGGCCGCATTTGCAGGGCACCAGGGTAAACAGGGCGTGGACTAAAACCCCCAGGAACAACTAAGGCAAATTTTTACACTGATTGAACTCGTGCCCTAGAAGAAAAATGACTTCTCCTCAGCTTTGTTTTGATTATTTTTAAATAATTGTCTTTTTCCTTTCAGTTGTCCCAGTCGCCTAATGAATTCTGTATTTAATTTACTTTTAGGCAGACAAATACCATAGAAGGCAACCTTGTACAAGACAGAAGATAGGTGAGGACTGGAGAGTCCCAAGGTAACTCTAAAAAGAAATGTCAGAAATGATGTGTTTCAATTCCTTTTGCAAAGCCAGAGAAGTAATTTAAAAATCTTTCTATTTCATGTTGAGCCTGTATTTGGAAAAGTTTCATATTCAGGAAACAGTATGACTCAACGCTGATGTTCATTTTTACAAAATATTCTGATATAAACAAAAATAAAAGAGGATATGAGATGATATATGGGTGTGAATAAAATGCACAGTCTAAAATAAAGTATGCTGAGGATTTATCCTATCAAACCTCTTTCAAGAGGTCATTTAATCATCATTCCAGCTTTGATACTGAATTTATATCACAGAATTAGAGCTGGAAGGGACCTCAGGAGGCCATCTTGCCTTTTCCTCGCCCAAAGGCACACCACCACACACTAAACATACCTGTCAGTCCCGACAGGCGCTTGTCTAACCTATTTTTAAAAAAATCCTCCAGTGACAGAGATTCCACAGCCTTCCCCTGACAGTTGTCCCAGTGCATAACTACCCCACTGCTGGAAAGTTTTACTTGGTGTTGAACTTCAATCTCCTCTGCTGTCATTTAAACCCGTTATTCCTGGTTCTGCTCACATGAACATAGATTTATTCTTTTTTCTCTCATCGCTGTCACCTTTACATATTTGAATGCCATTATCATCTCTCCTCTCTTTTCCTCTCCAGACCAAATAAATGCAATTCCTTTAACCTTTACTCACAGCTCATGTTTTCTAAACCTCTGACCACCACTGTCCTCCGCGTTGTTCTTGGATTACAGAGCCCAAAACTGGATTCAGGCTCCAGCTGTAGAGCAGATGAATTACCATATGTGCCTTACAAACACCATTCCTGGCATCTCAGCTGGATGTTTGCCCTTTTTTGCAATGCGAACATTTTCAGCTCCACGTACAGCCTCTGACCCGCACTAACACAGATCCTTCCCTGAAGTTGCGCTGCCTGAGCACTCCTCCCTCCCCTTTCTCTGTAGTACTCATCACTCCCCCAAATACTGAATTTTGTCCTCACTGATTTGAGAACTATCTTCCAGACTATTTCTTCAATTCACCAAGATAAGACTGAAATCTAATTCTGTCCTCTGAAGTGCTTAGGGCTCCTCCAAGCATAGTGTCACCAGGGCATTTAATAAGCATACTCTCTATTCCAGTCCATCACAACATTAAAGAAAAGGCTAAATAATATCAGAGTAAGCGCAGACCCTTGCAGAGCCCAAGCTGGTCCCTGCAGTTTGACAACTACGCTCTCCCACCTAATTACTTTCACCTCCTCAACGTTTTCCTGCCTACTATGAGCATGCGGTGGGAGGCAATACCAAAAGCTTCACTGAAGCAGTTGAGTTTCTTTAAGGACCTACCAACAACTATCACTACGCTTCTTTCCACGCAAATCTCCAAGTTTGTTACAGTTGCCCTTCCTGAAGTCCAGCGCCTCTATTTTGGTGTTTTCTCTTCTTCCTTTCCTAAAAATCATGTTCTATCACTTCACAGCCATTCTTAGCCAAGTTGCCTTCTATTTACTGCATCAAAACATAGGTGCCAAGAACTTGCTGGGCAGCCTTGTGTTGTGCTGGATTCTCTTCCCAGCAGAGGACAAGGTAGATAAACTCCCACATAAACTCATTCTGTGCTTTGGATTAGTGCAGCTGCTCAGAAAGCACTTCACAAATTTGACATCCACTTGTGTTACGTATTTAAAAGTCTTGATAGCTACAATTCTTTTACTTGTTTAAAAAAAATCATTTGCTGTGGAATAACTGTTAGAGATTCAGAAGCAACACCCAAAAATGGTAAGAGGTGCTAAAATTTGAAAAGGTAAAAAAGCAATTGCTAAATTTTATCTTTCCATGGGGGATGAAACATTTACCTTTGGCCCTGTTGCCTTGGAGTTGATGTTGGTGATATTTCTTAACAGCCTCTGGTTTGCTGGGCTTACTGACTGGGGTATATAGTAAGGGTTTATTCTAAATGAAACCAGAAGGTGCTTGCTCTTGTTTACTCTGAGTGGAATGACTTTGTTTTTGTGTTCTTTACCATAAGAATATCCTGTTTTAGCAGGAGTAAACATAAAAAGGGAAGTGAAATGAAAACAAGTATTTTTGCCTGTATGAGAAGACTGTGAGGTATAAGAGGGGAAAAAGTGCCCTATGTAAAGACAGCCCATAATAAAACAAGGATGACAAAGTTTCAGATAAAAGCCAAGTACCTTTCAAGATAGCTATTGGACACGGACCTGGATGTAATTCTTTCTGTTCTTCTATTTTAATTTACATCTTTCATCTTGAAGGTCCTGTAAACTATTTCCAAAATAATTAGTGTGGTGACCTCACGAGGAAAAGTAGCAGCCACTATGCACCCAGAAGAATTCATGTGAAGTTCTGCTCTAGCATGTGCTTTATTGAGAGGGAACAGGCCAGTTCAGCAGGAGCTTAATGTATTCCTCAGAAGGATCTGATCACATTCCCCTTATTTTCTGCTAGGATGGCCAATAAATAATGATTGCTGAGAAAAACTAACGCACGTACACAAATTGCACGTGCTACACACTTCAGTTGTCCTTTTTTTTTAGCCAAAGGAGGCACCATGCATGTCTGAGAAAGTGGTGATTTGATTATCTGAAATGGACTGTTCTGCACAGTAACACTTTCTGTTTTGAAAGGTTTAGTCTGCTGAGACCTTGATAATTATGAATACTGTAATGGCTGCTCAGGAGACAGTCACTATTACCATATCACAGACCTGCAATATACATGGACTAAATGCAAACCTGTTTGTCAGCAGGCCCAGAAAAAGTTGCAAGGGAAAATGAAATGCTGTAATCATTTGCAGACGGGCTGGTTATGACCCTATTACGTGCACCAGGAATCTGCAACCCTCTGCTCAGTGACTGTGGCAGAAGCCGGTTGTCAAGGCAGCTGGGTGCACAGCACACAAAGGCTACACTCAGACAGATGATCATGGCAATCTGAAGACAGGATGCAATAGATAAAGCGTGCTAGAGCTAGAGCCACTGTAACATAGTTTAGCACTGAATTGTGTCAAACAAATCCTGTCAAATCTGTCTCTCTTTGGAGAACTATGCCAAGCACAGCCTACTTCTATAGCAGTCCAACTATCTTTCTTTCCTAGAGCCACCTTCTACAAGCTGCAATGAGTTATCTATCTCTCGCTGTCAGATTTCAGAGAGCAACAATGATGGCTGATAATCCTTAGCCTTCTTAAGAAGGCAAAAGACCCACCAAACAAAGCACCCACCAGATAACGTGTAGAAATAGAATCAGTTACTCAAATTGATCTGCCACACTGTCACAACTAATTTCCCACCATCTATGAGACTATATAAGCTGGATATGTCAAAGCGATCTCTCCAGAATTTTTCTTCATGCACCTGCATGGATTTGTAAACAAATTTAAAAAAAGTACCTGGCTGAATCTTTAGCTACACCCAAAAGCAGTGCAGGAAGAGGAATAAAATTAATAGGTTGCTTTTGAAGACCAACAGAACCAGACCTTGTAAGGTTTAGTGAGTACCTAACATCATGTTCTGCAGGCAGCGATGAAAGCAGTGTAGCACCTACCCCCAGCACCACTTTCAGCTAGCACATTTCACCAAAAAACAGAGGTGGAAACGCACAACAGGACAAAGAAGAAGAAGAGAAGCCAAGAGGGCTCAGGCACTCTCATCGTCAAGAAACTGAAGGGATTATCTAATGTCCTGAGTGAGCAGAGCTCCTAACTCAGACCAAAACTGAAAACCAGTGAAATAACCATAAGCCCCAGTAATGGGCCAAAGTAGGGAAAAATGCAGCGTATAACTAAATTCATGTGCAAGTGCACTCCTTTTGCAACTATAGTGGCAATAAAAATTCCTTTCTATCACAGAGACAGAAATTGCTGTCAAGATCTTGAAATACTCCTTTTAGACTTTCAAAAGAGTCTGAGGTCCAGTGAAGGGCTATGAAGATGATGAAGGGCCTGGAGCATCTGCTGTATGAGGAGAGGCTGAGAGAGCTGGGACTGTTCAGCCTGGAGAAGGGAAAGCTCAGGGGGATCTTATCAATGTGCATAAATACCTGCTGGGAGGGGGCTGGGGGCTGGGGAATAAAGAAGGAGCTAGTCTCTTCCTCACTGGTACTCGCTGATAGGACAAGAGGCAACAGGCACAAACTGCAATACAGGAGATTCCATTTAAACATAAGAAAAAAGTTTTTTACTGTTAGGGCAGTCAAACACTAGAACAGGTTGCCTAGAGAGCTTGTAGAGTCTCCATCCTTGGAGATATTCAAAACCTGACTGGACGCAGCCCAGTGCAGCCTGCTCTCACAGGCCCTGCTTTGAGCAGGGAGGCTGGACTAGACAATCTCCAGAGGTCCCTGTCAACCTCAGCAATTCTGCGATTCTGTGAAAAGTAATGGCAACTGGGGTTCACATCATCTGCTGTTGTGCATCAGAAAAATCAACTGCTTGTAACTGTGCTCTTAACCTCCAGTTTTCCTTTAAAAATTCTAGCATTTAGGACTGTGAAGAAAGTCTTCATAAAGCGAACAGAGAATTACCCATAATGCGAAGTTTTAGGCTTTTTGGCAGATGTAAGCAAACAACTGTAGGAAGGTGTGAATTCTTCTAATTAACTCCATGCGTAGGTAACCGGGAAGCTATGCAATGGCAATTTAAATGTCAACATTTCATTGCTGATCACTTTAGCAGAACTCCTTAGGGCTTGCACATTTCACAAATCCCTAAGGACTAGCATGTTTTCCAGGGTTACAGAAGTGCCCCCCTACAAAAAAAATCAAAATCTCAGGGTTTCCCTCAGTTTCTACAGTGCAGTTACGGTTGGTCTCAGGGACACTATAAGGTAAGTTAGAAACAGAGAGTCTGGCAGCAGGCTGAAAGCAACTAAGAAGGAAAACAGTTGCTGGCAATATGTGGAGAAAGGGAAACTACAGCCATACTCGCTCTAACTTCATATTCAATTTATTAACATTCTTACTTTCTTAACTAACCTAATGATGACCCAGCACTCAGAGCTAGCTGTGGGGGATTGTTGCAGGCGTTCAGTTTGCTGGAGAGCACAAGAGGTCAGAATCACAGCATGGATGCTGCCAGAAGCACTATATATAAATAAGAACGTCTGGGAGTCAGACCAAAAGAGCTCTCGCTAGCTACTTTCTAGATGCTTCACCACACGTGCAAACTACAGCATCAAGAGATGCATTAACCTTAAGGTGTCTTTAAAAAGGGATTAGAAAGGAAGACACATGTAAAGTGAAGAACTTAATTCTAAAGACTGTGGCACTGATGCAACATGAACAGCTTAATTATTCATGACATTCAAGTTAAAACACTAAACCGTCAGATCTTTTTCAATTACAGTCACAGAAGAATGCAACAGGATAAGTGTGGTCACAGTCACTTCAATCTCACATAAAGGCTGAAATTTCACATGGCTGAAAGGTATGTTCTTGCCTTCACCCTGCTCCCATCCCACCATTCCCACCAACTTTTAGAAAAGAGTTAAGTTCATTGGTTCCCCTGATCTGGCCTATGATGTGGCCACACAAACATTAGTACCGCTGTGTTGGAGAGCGTGCGACTGTATGGTCGAGGAGCAGACAGATTTGCTCTTTTTCATATAATAAAGTTACTGCGGAAATACTGCTTTACAGAAGAGGTGGACAAGAAGGGTGCAAGTATGAGCAGTAATCGGGAAAAATGTGTACCTCTAATGAATAGTCCTGTAGTTACAAAGAGACTCTGATGCACTTCCCAAAAAGAAACTTGAGGACAGAAGAAAAGGGGTTTTGTATTTATTTCATTTAAATAAACATTTAAATAAATTCATTTAAATAAATATATCTGTGGCACCAATTGAGAGAATTCAGAGTCAGGGATATTCATGGATTACAACTCCCAACAAACTACATCCTCCAATTCCAAAAGTCTATTTTAGCCACGTGAAATGCATTTACTACAACCAACATTACAGTTTTGCAATAAGTATTACATTTCCCACAAAAGGAAGAAGAAATTTTTAAAAAATTGCTAGAATTTTCCTCCATAGATGAGACAAAATAACTC
Organism: Struthio camelus; assembly: GCF_040807025.1. Classification (NCBI taxonomy): domain Eukaryota; kingdom Metazoa; phylum Chordata; class Aves; order Struthioniformes; family Struthionidae; genus Struthio; species Struthio camelus. The sequence goes on from NC_090945.1 coordinate 34,855,225, forward strand.
AGATTGTTTCAAAATTTGACACTCTGTCAACGTCAATGAAGGAAAATGCAAGGTCCTTGGTTAATAGGGGAGAAAATAATGATATATTATTATACTACAGACAGATATGCATGGAGAAAATATATGCCCAAAAAACTGCAGTTGGAGTCTTCACCAATATTAATGAACTAACTGGAACAGAAATAGTGAAAATCGCTCATCTGGATTTCATGAAGGCAGGCATGAGTTACAGAATCAGTCAGTGAGATAGTGAAGAACTATTAAAACACATTAAAGACTGGCTAAGGGTCAGGAAAGCCAGCATAAGATCAAGATTTTAATTTACCTAGAGATCTGGACTGAGCTATATAGTCTGACAAACAGCTAAACTCTATTCTGGCAAAAGAAAATAGTCTTAAAAGACAGGAGACAAAAGTGCCCCTTTTCAGCAACTATTTGAACTGAAAAATTTAATTTCTTCTCCCTATATTTTGCTAGGCAAAAAAAAAAGGTCATTTTGATATTCTTAAAGGTAAAAGCTGAAACTATTGAATTGTTTCATGGTCAATTTAAAAATCAAGATATAACACACCATGGAATAATGTAAGAATGAAGTTTCATCTCTGATTTTGCTCTTCTCATTTCCAGTTATGAGTGGCTGACTCACTATTAATGTGAAATAAAAATTAGATTCTCAGAAAGGTCCCAATGAATTGCCATGCACAAAATGAATGAAAACTATTCTAATGAATCAATACAATAGAGAAAAAAAAATGTTGTTTTCTTAAAATGCGTGAATATGACTTTGATACTGTGGTAATTTCTGTGAAAATTGTGTTTTATTGACACGATCAATAATTCCTATGAGTAAAGTCTTTTTCACTCTCAAAATGTGTGGACATCAATACTATTTTTATTTCATGGGCAAAAAATGAGCTTATTTGGAAAGCAACTGTAATCCAGAAAAGTCTATATAACCACACTTAACTTTGCATGTTTATTAATGTACAAAATGTTTTTAAAAAGGCAGAGGAGTAGTTTCCCAAATCTGCCCAATATTTTTGAACCACCTACTATAAAAACCTGCTATTTGCCCAGAACATTAAGAATTCCCCACAGATTATCTGGGAGTTGCCATCTCTTGTCCTGGACTACCGGGTCCTGTTCTGACAGCTGTTGGAGATTTCAATTTCCTTTCCTTGGCTACCAGGCTTAAAAGGTGCTGCATGAAAATTGCTCCTCCTGCCTGTGATACTGCTGCTGATCAGTACTCCTTTACCTTAAGTTCAGGCCAAATTTATTGCTATGTCATTATTTATTTCATTTTTTCTCCTGCAAATGCCCTGATCAGTGTATTGCTCTCACACATCTTTTAATAGGTCTTTCCTAATTGTTTCATATTCCTCGGAGACCTTACATAGTTAGTGCGCCAAAGAGTGCTGCTCTTCCTCTTTAACTCCTGATCTTGTAACTTATAAATTGGCTATGAAGAGAAGACAAGTGGTTTGCACCGAGAAGAGAACCACTAGGCTGAAGGGCTGCTAGTAAACAAAGTCTCAAGGACTGAACTTTGGACCAGTCATACTTAAAAAGTCCTCTTTCACAGCTTCAGCACAAACAGACAACATAGCATTAACGGAAGAGGTATCACTGATACGCAGAATGTTCAGAGTATTAAAGAAAAACTCTTGACAAGTAAAGTAACAAGTGAAACAACACAAATTACAAGACTGAACGCCTAGGAAATAGTAACAAGCATTTTTGTTGCATGCTGCAGAATCATCAGTTGAAATTGAAAAGGAGAAGAAAAAATGTGTTACCAGTTCATTAGTGGATGAATTGTGAGTCATTAGTGTGTTGTGCTTTCAAAGACTGTGACAAATCAGGAGAGGCATTGCCATTACACATATGGAAGATTTCTTGCCACTGAACAAATGGTTGGTAAGACCCTCTCTCGACAGCATATACAGTTCTGAGTACTCACAGAAATTAACTTCCCTGAACAGAGGCAGAGAAAGGCTAAGATGCTGATCAGAAAACGGGGAGCCTATCATATCATACTAAAAGAGACTAAAAGAGCTTGGCTGGCTTACCTTGCCAAAATGAAGACAGGGTTAAGGGGTATAAGATAGCACATCAGATCACGAGAATCACAAAGGAGAAGAATTATCAAAGCTGAAGGACATCATTGGTAAAAGAACAAAAGCAAGCCTTGCTATGAATAAATTCAAGCTTAAAATAAGAGAGCGGTCCCAGCCCTTCCAAAGGATGAGTTTCTGAAACAGCATCCTCATACAAGTAGTAAGGATAGGTTTAAGATGGAGCTTAATAAATTAATGAATGAGATTACATAACATAGTAACCTATTATAGAAAAGGATTGAACTTGTCACATGAGATATTTTGTCCTATGCTCCTGTCACTTTTCCCAATTCCTCTGCAGCTAGGGTGCCAAGAAGTCTGCAGACAGAAAGTTGGCAAGAATCTCAGAAGACAACCATCCATATTGGCGCTTCCTTGGAAAGAAGCGGTACATACCTGGGGTTCCACCATGGCCACCCAGGTGAACTGGCAGCAAAAGCTTCCTCATACTACTCTGTCCAACTGAGTCACGCCTAGTCCCAGAGAGCCGGTGCCAAGCAGCAGCTCAGACCCCACGCTTGTTTAGCGGCCACCACTGGTTGTCGTGACAGTGACACAGAGTGGCATTTTCAGATACAGGCACTGCTTCCTGAACACTCCTAGCCATTAGCAGTTAATCTTGTGACCTGAAAGTGACATTGGACCGGGAATTTCCTGACACTTTGCAAGCTATTGACTTCTTACTTCTTACTACCCTGTTTCAGGGATGGAATAACCTAAAATAAATCTCAAGTGAAGGTACCCCATTTACCTGTGGGACACCACATACACACTTCCATAACATATTCTTTTACATCCTGTTGGCCTGCACAATGGTTTTGTCACCATTCCTTTACTCTCCTCCCTGCAGGGATAAAACTTTATCTGACCTATCCACACCACCACCTAGATTACTTTTTGCAACCCTGAAACTAGTAGGAGACATATCTGTGGGCATTATATTTATCTTAAAAAAAAAAGTAGAACCGAATAGAACATTTATAATTGATTAAAAATTTAAATCATATCCCTGATGCTACTGTGAATTTGTACTTCAGGTCGAAGAATGTATTATGAGGTTGAGAAAAATCAAAATCTTTTGAATGATGTAAATGATATGGTTGTTCTGAAAATAAAAACGAAGCAGACACTGGCAGTTTTGATTTTGACCACACATACTGCTCTTATGTATGGTAGTCTTCGAATCACAGAGCAATATGCATTATAATACACAGACCTGTCCAGGTAATATCTACATTCCATAAGGCAGAATATGGGACAGCGTGAACATGCAAAATCCAGTTCCTAAGTAGCCCTTCTAACACTCCAGGCTATCTTAAATATTTTACATCTTTTAAACAAAAGATTAAACGTTACCAGAAACAGTCTGCAGTTTCAGTGGCCTCATTTAAAACGCAGTTTCATGGACAATTACAAATCTTACACATTCATCTCGGTAGGATGCATGAGAATTGCTGCTAGAGGCCACGTCCTCTGAGGTATCGAGCACTGCCTGAGAATCCATGAGTTCTTGTCTTTCATCTGGGCACATGAATATCCCATGTTATGCCAAGGTCAAAAGCCAGGACTGAAGTGATAACCTGGCTTACATTTTAATACGTAAACGTACCACACCTGATACGATTCTCCTAGTCCTGGGTTACAAAACCCCTTACTTCCCTGAGAAAGCGCAGTAGAGGCTAGCTTGAAGATCTCTGTCATCACGCCGTGAATTTTCTTCCTTCCTGCCATGCATATTTACCCTTAGACAACATCTAGCTCTTAACCTCATCTGCCACTTCACAAGCTGTCAAATGACTATTCAAGCATTTAAAAAATGAAGGGTCTGTTAAGTTGTAAATTAAATGACAGTCTGTAGCTGAAAATTAGCAATAACGTGCCTAAAACTTTATTGATTGCTAAGAAAAGGTGAATAACCCCCACAACTGCTGGCTGTGTAATTACTGACCTTTAGAACTCAAGAGCTATTAATTTAAGAACAGATAGCAGTGAACCAGCAAACAACAGTTACTTTGCAACAGGGCAGTAAAGGCATGTATGAAGTTTTTGCATGTGTTCACTGCCACCTTGAAAGGTATTGTTATATGCCTGTATTTTCTGTTTTAATGCGGAATACAATCCAAGCTACATCTAGACATAAAATGCCTGTCAACCAGTTCAGAAGATCAGTGTGAATGTCCCCACAGATACTGAGGCCTTTCAGTATGTTTTAAGAAGAATCTTTCCAAAAAGGTTCCTAAACTCCTACTGTTAAGGGCAGGAGAACTGCATTGCACAGCTCAGCCGTTCTGATCATCTATATCGTGAGAGATGAAGAGAGGGAAACGACCAGTAGCAGAAGAATAGCAGACAGTAATCAGACATCAGTAAAGTTCCTTTAAATATGCAACACACATAAAACAGCTCTGTTAATACTGCTGAGCTTTATCTTTTACAGACTCGTTGTTTCAATGTACGTTTCAGAGAAACAGTAGTGCAAAGCTATTAAAACAAATGCTTCAGCAATTATAAAAACACCTTTTTTTTCTTCTTAGCAGTAAGTAATGATTGTGATGGAGAGACTGTTTCCTTTTGACAAAGCAGACTGCAGTTTAAGAAGACTGGAAAGGCAGTGCAGTTCACAGTAAGGAAAAAAAAAAAACTAAACTAACTGGAAGTAATGAAAGAAAAACGTATCTGACCTGGTGCAGGTGTCCTTCCATGAAGAGCTGTTTCATTAGGCAGCAGATCTTTTGAGTTGGAAGTGAACGGTGATTGTCTAAATGCGTCCTCAGAAAAGAAAGGGCTATGGGGAAAATAAGATGTCTTTTTGTAAACAAAATAGCAATCAACAGAAGAAATAAGTATGACTTTTGACTCTAATACCTTAATATTATAACAAATATAATAACGTAATTTACAGAATTCATGCTGAAAAATAGGCTGACTGTGAGGGAAAGTGTGGCGAAGAGGCACGCTTTGGTAAACCTGCATCTCAGAATGAAGACAGAAGTCTTCCCAAAACATTTTTAGTTACAGCACTTCGACATCTCGAATTGGTAATATCACATCACAATATGGATCATGAAAATCAATGTTTCAAGAATTGTATTTTACTTTCATATCTGAGGAGGGCAATGTGGACAGGTCGAAAATATTTTATTCCATATTTTAGGCTATTTAAAAATCTAATGAATATAGGAATTATGTTCAAAACAAGACTTTGAAAATTTTAGGTTAATGGTTCTCCTTCGACATGGCTTTCCACATATGAAATTAACTCCATTAATTCTCTTCTCAAAGCAGGAAACAATTCATAAAAGCTAACTGAATAGTGGCTTCTCAAAGAGTATTAAGTGCAAATACCATTTTGAAATCATCTCTACTTCACTCTGAAAAGTGTAAGGTGTGTTGGTTTTAATTAACAGGCAATAAAAAGTCAGTTTCAATACTGAACAGGCATTTCTGTCAGAGTATTTTGTTTTGTGCTCAACTAAAAATCATAATAGAAATAAAATTCCCTTGTCTACAGTACAGGCATCAGTAATGGGTACATCAGAAAAACAGAAAAGGACATGCTTTTTTTTGGAAAGCTGTTTTCCAAGGTAGTGTATTTCACCTACTTACAAAGTATATATTTCTTATGAGTAAAATGAAGACTACATTTAAATTTGATCTCTACTGTACTGAGAATCCATAACAAGCTAGTGTATAATAGGTGTTTTAAAGGTGTAGGACAGGAGGCCAGCTCATTTCTGCAGCCTGCAGTTTTTCAGTAATAAAAATCCAGGAACCTTTACAGGGTAAGGAACATAGTATCAGGTTTTATGAAGTGCTGCACAGTGGGGAGTCCAGACCCAGCCTGCATGTGCCAACAGCACTAACCAAAGTAACCGTACTGGTCCAGAGACGCAAGGTGTCAATCTAAACAACAACATGCATAAATCTTCCCTCCTAAAGCCTTTCTGCAGAGAGAGCGCAATGCATTCTTCACTGATTTACTTGTGTTTACAGTCAGATCTCTTTTGCCATTGAGAAACCTGTTGATAATTACAGTTAACCTGATCTAACAACACTTTTGGTAATCACGTTACTCTCCCATTACAGTTTTTGGCCTTCATTCTTTTTGTGCTGTTCCACGTGGGACATTTAATGGGATATTCTGGTATTTCTACAAAAGTTTGAACATAACCACAAACACATAGTCAACATTAAATTGTGCTGGAGGTAAGGTGTGAAGCTGCCCAAAACCTGAACAGTTCAGGGTATGCAGACAGCTGAACAATGTGCAATACTCAAGAAAGCAAATGATTAGTCAGGCTAATGCAAACAGCTCCAGTCCACATGTACAAAACTTAACTTTTTCTAAGACTCACACTCCCACTCAGGGGTAACATAATATAAAACAGATTGACGCTGTATAAAAATATGGCATCATTTACTGCAACATTCCTCTCACTGGTTTAATAATCATCTGAAAGAAAAACACCAACAACAAAAATTTATTATTGTTGTAACTCTTCAAAATCTTGTAATCTGCTCAGGTTTCCATGTTGGCCTCCCTGTTTGCGTCTTAGATTCAGTCGGTGGGACACTGCTCATTGCTGATTCTAAGCAAAATGAATGATCCAGAGCTCATCTATTTCAGACGAAGCCGTATATCATGAGCTGGCTGCTGCTGAAGACTGCATCGTGTTGAGATCTCAAGGATTTCCCTCTCCGCCAATCAGGCTCTGCTGAATTACAGAGCCACGCTTCGATACCTCTTTTCTGCCCTCCTCTAGAATGGCAGCTGTGTCTCTTCAGTGTCAGCCCTGTTACTGCTTTTGATTTCAATGGATATGCACTCCAATTCCCAATGCAAAATACGGAGGGAGGAGCTCCTGCTTCATAGTAAGAAGCTAATAAATTGTTCTCAGTCACTGTGCAAAGTGCCTTCTGAAGAGGATTAAGTTTCAGGATTTTTCTTTCTAGCTGTACCTTTCCAGTTTTATGGCTACACAGTTTTCTACTTCCTAGATGAAAGAAATTCATCCTGGCATCTTACGCTGGCATGCTCACTTCCAGATCATTTGCTTCTCCACTTTCTATCTTCAAATCACAGATGGCAGGCTCGACCATCTCACTCAGCCATTGAACTGTGATGAATCCTTACCAGTTTCGGCTCCTTGAACAAAGTCATAAGGACGTATATGCCTGCACAGTCCAGGAATACTCACAGGAGGAACAGCAACAGATAGGTGAGAGTTAAAATTGTTAATATAGAATAAGACAGCAAAAAGTATTTCTATACCCCGATGTTCTTGGGTTTTGCTGACTTAGGACTCTCATTAATGATAGTTAAATCCCTCCACTCCCCACCTATTCACAGGTGGACAACACTGACCTCACCTCGGCTCTCTGCAGCTTTCAGCGAGCTTCACATAACCATCATGATTCAAATGTCTTCCTGTCATTACTCTAGCTGTAGGTTGGTTAGCCAAATTAACTACACAGTTTCCTAATGCAGCACTAGTGCCTCTATCCTCCACTGGCTGCTCCATCACGTTCTATTTTCAAGAAGGTTTCATACAGTCACCATCAAGTAAAGACTTCCAACTGTTTTTTTGTTTTGGTTTGGTTTTTTGCCAAGTTTTTTGGGTCAATCTGTTTGAACTTGCAGGATTTAGTAGACTAACTCACGTCCCATTAAGGAGCTCTGGCTCTTCTCATTCATGTCTTCTTCTGTTGATAGGTAAGACAAGAAAAGCACCTAGAAGAACTGGATCAGGCACTCAGCTTTTCATACCCTGATGGGCAGCAGCCATTATCAGGACTTCTAGTAAAATTCAGTGTAAGCTTGACCACAACCAGCTCTGCTACCCTCACACGAGTTGGCAGCCAGAAGGCACAGTTATCTTCGAACTGTCCTCAGCCTTTCTAGTCTGAATTATCTTTGGCAGACAATCTCTGGGGGTTCTCACATTGGTCCTGCTAGTGATATCATCAGACATTGAAATCTATTTTCACCTGACTGACACTATTTATCACCCCCTCCCCATAATGCACACTGGATGGTGAATGCATAGTTGGAGAAGACGTGCATTTACCTCTGCCTATAACTCTCAGGTTTATGCTTTGTAAGGAGTCACGAGAAGGCTATACAGTCTGCACATCCCATGAAAACCCAAACTAGCAAACATGGAAAGCATTTACAGTAGCCAGAAGTTAAAAGCTCAATTTAATTCTCTTTCAATTTGTAAAATCAAAAGGTCCCTACCGTACATTTACTGAGCTGTTCAGTTTATTAAAAACAAATTTATCACAGTGATGAATGAATGGGATAGGTCTAGGAATTTAAGAGCGATATATTTTAGAGTTATTTTCTTCTGCAAGTGGAATGTTTTTGAAGTTATGTCTAGAAAAAGTCATCGTAATTAGCAGGCACTGTACACTCTGAGAACTTCTATAGGAGGGGTTGCAGAGGCACAGAAGGTCTTAGTCCCTCTCTGAGGGAACTCTTCACCACTTTAGCATGCTCAGTCTCCAACCCATCCACACTGACCAGGGAACTTTCAGGTAGGAAGTAAATGTGCCCTTGACCCCAGGGCTAGGTGAGAGCTGAAGAGGGTATGAACAATTTAAGTTTTGGACTTAGCACCCAATTCCTGCTTACTTCTCACCATGGGTACCCTAAGACTTTACTGGCTCTTGCTGCCACTCGTTACATGATCTTTGAATTTTCTCACAGAGACACCTCACTTTGCCACTCACTTATTTATGTCTGAACAACTTGTGGTCTTGTTCCCAGCCAAAATACTGTAAAGTGCATATTTCCTTAACAGCATATGCTCTAATTGAACCACATTCTTAATTCCTGTACATTTTAACTTATTTTGTTAATGTGACTATAATCTTGATCAAATGTTTCATTAGCATGGTCTCTGACATTTAAAAATTCATCTCCGGAAGACATTGAGATGATAAAAATACTGAACTGAAATTTTATTCAAGAAATCCAAGTCTGACAGAAGACTGAATCATAACACCTCTTCTTACACTGGTCCATGTCTTAAAATCCAGTTGTCAGCCTGTTTTTCCCTCAAGCACTGCATGCACTATGCAGTTTCTTTCAAGGTTCAGTTTTGGCAGAAAAAATAGAAAAAACAGTTCTTAACATGATGCACGATCATGATCTCTTGATCAGAGAACAGTTATTTTGGCACAAAGGCCTTTTATCTCACGGATTCCAAATAATCAGATCTATAGGTGTAATTCTTCAGGCATGGGTTACATTACTGCTTGAAAATATCTTACGCTTTTAATATAAGTGTAATATACTTTTTCATATAAGATCACATATGCAAGAAACACATCTGAGTTCACAAGGCAACAACTACTGCTCTACAAATAACAATGGACTGTACTTACCTGGTTGTAGTTCTGATGGTGTTATCTTTATTGTGATTGTGCTCTTTGCTCACCTTTTCTGCAGAGGAATATTTTTTTTTGATTAGCATGTGTATATATGTATGTGTATATATCTATATCTATCTATCTATATATATATGACATGTATAAACATACACACACACCAATAAATAAATAAATAAATCTTACTTTTCCTATTGGGTTTTATTCAGTAAAATTATTTTAATCCTTTTTCATTCCAGAGTGCAATCCAGAATAATTTAGGGCAAATGGTTGCAATATGATTAGAACATCGGTATGATTTTATTTAAACTGTAATTCCCACCAAAATGGTCCTGCTTCATATTTCAGCGTTAGTGCTCCATGCAGATTTCGCAGTACAAACATTTGTTAAACACAATGCTGAAATCATCGCCTGAATTTAACAGCTGAGGTTCACCTTCTTTGTAAAGAGAAGTGGACAGAACAGCTGCAGGAACTCTCTACGCTGCGGCCACTGGCCACTTATGCCGCTAACTGCCATCTACAGATGCCCTATACTCTGAGGCCTCGATCAACCAGCTGTCATAAGTTATTTAATTAGCTTTCAAAAATACAGGAGCTGAACTCCAGCTTTTCCAATTCAGTTCAAACATTATGAACCTGACCTGACTGTCACAGTGCTCTGAAGCATATGTTAAGCGTGGGGAACATTTGGCAGGGCTTTTGCATTTCATGTGTGAGGGTAGAAGGGCTCTAACTCCTATTATTTTTCAGCCTTAGCAGTCTCACACCTTCATAGCTCTTCAATGGTTATACGCAATCTTTTTTTGTTCTTTAAATTCTGCTATCAACTATTTCCACTACTTTTACCTGATAACTGGAAGAGCAGCTCGGATGCCATCTTCACGGATATATCCTGGCTGAAGAGATTTCTTTCTGGGAGTACACGACCTTCTGGTGCCTTCTGTATATGTTCACTAATCTCTCGCCCTAATAAAGTGCTGTAGCCAACATTTTGGCTGGGTTGGCCAGGTGACACTGAAGCCTGCGAGTCATGAATGTCAACTTCCATTGGTTCTTCTTTTATCTTTACCATCTGGGTTTCTTTGTAACTCTCAGCTGCAAATATGTATTTAAGAAAAAAAAACACAATTATTTAATTGGGTTACAAATTTTCAGAGCACTCCAAGCAGGAATGACAATTATGAACTTGTAATTTGTATACAGTATCAAAGCAGATGCTAGGGAAGGCAAGCAGCTGACTGCTACAGTACTCTTCTGGGGGTTATAAATAGAAGGAATATCTTGAAAATAATTTTTCAAACTAGAGAGAACAAAACAGTCACATATTTGTAAATATGAGAGTTGTAACATCTTCTGTGAACACTGGGTAATTATATCCCAGTTAGCAAAGCTTTGCTTTGTTCATTAAATGAAGTTACAACTACACATCAGCTCTCAAAAGATGAGCGCTGAAGGCCTCATTACAAAGTCTAAATTACTCTTTATCAGCTGTTGAGATGGGAATTCGGAAATATCAGCACAGACAGCTACAAGTACTGGTATGAGGGTAGAGGAAGAAACCTGGTTGGCTTCTGTTTGTTCTCTTTGTCTTTTCCAGAAAACTCCAGACAACTACTTGAAGAACCAGTTTGCCATACCAGCATATGCTTTCAAGATGAGAGCAGTACTTTGAGGCCTCTGCTTTTCTAAAGCCCTATTTCGTAACTGGCACAGACGGTCTCTCGTGCATTACAAGACCCAATAACTTTAACAACTATTTTTTATAATCTCATCATCCTTCCCTCTCTGCCTTCCTCTCCAGAGCCCTAGGTCTAGAAAATAAAATGGTAGTCTCGAAACCAACGCGTAGTTCACTGTCTACACTTGGGATTCCTCAGGTGCTGCTGAACGCTCTGGTTTGCCTGCAGGAAAGCAACCATTTTTCTTCGAAGTAAAAGCTCTGACACCCCAAAAATAAGACTCCAAGGTAATTTGCCAGCCCTTTTTGGCTCAGACTTTCTGCTGCAAACACAGAAGTTCAAAATCTATGTAATTTGTTCTCAGCTTAGTTTCAGAAACAGTTGGGTTTTTTTTTTTTTTTTTTTTAAAAGGATCTGCTTTCAGCATACTCCTGAAAGGGCACACTGATGCCACGGCAGAACGGCTGAGCCGGGTTCTGCCACTGCTGGCTGCCCGCTGACCAGACACTTAGGAAGCAGGCCCCCTAAGACAACAGCAGCATGCCTGGGTGACTCAAGAACATAAATACATACATGAAATAAATAAATACAGTTACGTACCAGAAGGACCATCCAGGCAAAAAATCATTCCGATAAAAACCGTACATGGGATTTATTATTCTTGCCTAAACCTGTATACTTAGTTCTGCTATTAACTCTGATACTCAACACCTTAAGAAAAATCTGCTTCTGCTTACTTATGCTTAATGCATGCCCTGAGGAGTCCACCTGTGGCCTTGAGAGCCTCCACAGCTGGAGTCAAGGGAAAGCACGAGTTTAAATTGCTTAGACTTCATGAGCCTAAAGAGGAAAAGACAAACCTAGCACCCAAGAAAAGAGGCCATGGTAAGCTGTAGGGACACGCTGCAGCCCACTGAGAGCCAGGAAAGTGTAGAGCTTAACAGCTGAGTGGATTAGGACCCAAGAGAGCAGGCTGGCCCTTGTCCGGCCTCGGGGGACGTGATCAGATCTGTGACTGTGGGCCAGCATGTTAACTGGTGCAGACAGGGGCTGGCCATCCTGGTAGCATCACATCACTGACCGGATCCGCTCTGCACAATGAGTTTCCTTACACAGAGGTTTTGTCATCATCTGCCTAATTTACTATTTAGAAGGATCAGATATTAAACATAAATAAATGAATATCTGTTTGTAAGAAAAAGCCTAAACACAAAACGTATTTTCTATTAACTTTGGGTCAGAGAGAAGAGGTAAAAATCTCCTGACTTTACTCAATAATTAAGCTGGTGCTGTCCTTTCCATTTTTCCCTTACAACTCACATACGAACGTGTCACCCTCACAGATTTTATTCCAAGTATGAATGTTTCAAACACCACCAGGCCTTTTGTATTCAATTACCCCATATTCAGATGACACTCAGAGGCACCATAACATGATTCGACCATCTCTGATAACATCCTCAAGCTAGTCAACCGGTTGGTTTCATCTCGTAGCCTCTAGCCAAGACAAACAGGATCCTTTTAGGATGAAGGAATACACATTCCACATAAAAACATAACCGATGCATTCACCAAGTCCTTTTTCATTCCCTCGGTTTCTCCCTCTCCCCACGTTCCTGTTCTTCCTAAGTGGAGAGCAAGTGGCTTTGCTGCTTGCAGCTCTTAAAAAATAAAAAAAAAAAAATCAAAGCCAGGAGATAAAAGCCACTTGGATATGTTCCAGGAACGATTTACATGAAGTGCTTTCAGTCTTTTCTTATGACATTTCTTGACCTTTAAGAGAAATGTATAAACATTGATAAAAATCTATACCAGCTACAATCTACCAGGTGTATTTCAGACTTTGGAAATGTTCGTACTGAATTCTCAATCGAAAACGAGGTAGAAATATTATCATATAATGCCATTTTTTGCCCTGTTAAGCAGATTTTTTCTTTTCCTTTAGAACCTACATTAGCTTCTTTTTATAAAGTCACAGAACATTGCTCCTCTGTTGAAAAGCGCAAAAATAGTGTGCTGTGCATTAAAAGTGAACACAGAACAGCAAAGGAACACATCAGGTAACACTGTCAGTCAAAGCTCAGGTAATCCCACAAACAAATGCGTTCTTCAGAGGTCTGACAGCCAGAGCTCTGCACCCAGCTGCCAAATTTAGGTGCAGAGTCAAGCTGACCTTTGCTGCTCGCTCTCTCCTTTTAAAATATTCTTTCTATTTCTGTTCCTGCTCCAAACAGTTTAATTCCCTGTCCTGCAAACACTTTTGAATCGGACAAATATCTGAGGCAAGAGTTCAACAATACCAATGACTATCTCCCTTGTGATCAGCTAGCAATCACATTACCCTAGCTAAATATACATATTTGATCATTCCTGTTGTCCTTTCTCTTCCTAGCTGCACCCTTCTCATCTGACAGAATTCCCCTGCCAAAGAGGAATCCCATCACAGTCTCACTCCCCAAACACACACACACACAGAGGACTGAAGGAGGGGCTCAATGATAATTTTGCAAGAGCTAAATAAAGGGAAACACAGTTAGGCTGTCCCATGAGCAACAACTATACTGTAAGTCACAGGCATACAGCTCAGCTATGCTTGATCCTGTGCTGGAGAAAGGACTGAAATTAAGGTGATGCCTATATCCATCTCACTGTACAGGCAGTCAAATGGTAACTTCTTGAAGATTATTTTCCCTTCTCTGCTACAGACAATTCATTTGTGGAGTAAGGAGATACCCCATATTTCCTTACATAGCTATCCTCACATGCTCACAGTGCAGCTAAAGCTTTTAAAACCAAGGACTGATACACTGAAAGGTATCTAGGTTCAAATATTTAAAATTATGATAGCTTTGATTTTTTTCCACTTTCGCATTTCTCCTTGAGTAGATGGGTTCGGTTAAACAAACTGCAGCGTATCAAAATACAAACTGACGAGAGTCATTTTCTTCAGCCTACGTTTTTATAAAAGTACATAGACCTAACACAATACCTAACACAATCAGCAGGAGTTAAAGATTCAAGTAGCTTTACAATTTCTGGACCTTGGTCTGCAAAACATTGTCTGCCCTTCATTTAAAACTAGCCTGGATGAAGCTCCTGAATTACAGCACAGCAGCGAACGCTGCTCCTCTGGCAGAGGATGAGCTAAATGACCTAATATGCCTTTACTCTGCTGTTAACTTTATGATAAGGAAGCAGTTTAACAAAACAAGAGAAAATTATTGCATCCACAGACGTACTACCACCAAGCCATAGAAGGACTGTTTCTTCCCAGAGCAGTATGCCTTCCAGTCAGACCATCTACAGAATCCTCACGGACTTGAGCCTTTTCACACCAGCTGAGAAAATCTTCCACACCACACACGACAAAGGGAGTACTGCGTAGGCTCATTCCAGGAGGAAGCAATGCTTTCCACAGCTTTCAGGTTCGCTGGCATTCACAAATATGAGGAGTTGCAAAGTAGTGACGCTTGATTAAAAAACAAAACAAAAACCAGAACAATACTTGTGCTAGGTAGAAGCTCAGGGATCAGCATTTAGCCTTAAAGACCTGACAATGTTACCTAATGCGAGCAGAGTGGCTATGAAATCCACCCTTAGACAACACATCTATCCATCCTAGGACAGTGACTGCCAAGTTTTAAAGGAGCTTATTCAAGCTACTTCCACATCAAGAGTTGCAACCACCACAATCCAACACCTTTAACAGACAAATGAAAATGGAATAGGGGAAAAAAAGAAAAAATTGTCTCTCCAAAACAAACAAACCTCCACAACCACTATGATTTCACTGCTCCCACAACACATGAAAACAGATGGGGTCTAATTCATAACATTCTCAGCTCATGGAAAACAATCCAAAAAATGGCATGTTGAGTTAGGGAGAACAAAAACACAGCATACCTTCTTAATATTTTTAGAACATGTGTAAGAAGTTACCAAAGTCAAGACAAATATAGCACTTTTTGCATTAAGAAAAGGATAAAATAGAAACATAACAAGCTGGTAAACTTCACACATGTATTAAAAGTAGAGATACAGGGAAAAATTTCACTTGTTAATGGAACTACAATTCAAGTTATCTTAAAACCAAGAAGATCTATCACAATAGTAAGAACAACAATTATTGGCACTTGTTTAACATTTCCTAATTCCAGACTTCCAAGGCACATTGCAAGATATGTAAAAATAGTGCTTATTTTACAAACCGAGATACTGAAATAGTCAGACTCTCAAAAATGCACCTGCCCAAATTATCATCATTGCTGTCGATTTGCAAACCTGCCTTTGCTGCATATATACACACCAATATTCATGATGAAATCTAATAATAATACACCACTGGTGAAAATACATGTGAAAAAGCATGCTTTCAAAATCCAGTCCGAAGCGTTTTGCTAAGACTCTGCTTGCCTCTCAGTTGCAGACCCAGGTCTAGAACTGAGAAGGGACAAGAAGGGACCCTGTGACTGCTGCCAGGTCCCCACTGCAAGGTCAGGTCCCCACTGCAAGGCAGATGTTGTCAAGGCACCCCCAGCTGTCCTGGTCACTCAGCGTACTGTCTGACCTGACAAGCATGAGGAGACTTCAACACACACCATCCCTGCATGCCCAGGAACACGATCAGGGAGGAGCTGTGGTACACTTCAATAAATTTCCTAATTTAGGCTAGGACTATGGGGCAGGCTGCAGGGTGCACCTCCATACCTGCAACGATTGAGTCCCTAGTACTATCAACTGATCTAGTAGGAATTACATTGCCTCCATGCTTTGAGTGAAAGGTTGGACTAGATGAACACTGGAGGTCCCTTCTAAACTAAACTACTCCATGAATCACCAGCGCTACATCAAGGCAGCGGCAGCTTTAACTAGCAGAATTTTGACAACCTCCAAGCAAGCGAATGCTACAGGCTCTCAGGGCACACTGAGCACCACTTGTTCTAGTCCTGCACAACTGCTCCAGTGAAGCAATTTTTCCTGACGTCAAATTTGAACTTCCCACGTCACAAGCCGTAGCTGTTATCCCTTGTTTTACTATCTGCCAGGATGGAGGAGAGTTTGACTCCATTGTTTCTGTAAGGCCCCTTCGAGTAGTTTCAGGCTGTGATTAGATCTGCCTTTAGTTTTCCCTTTGCCAGACAGTGCAAGTCCAGCTCTCTCAATGTCTCCTTATAGGTCATGAGCCCCAAGGCCTTAACTGCATTGGCAGTTCTCCTCTAGACCTTCTGCACTTTCTCCACATCCCTTTTGAACGGCGGAGCCCCCAAACTGGCACAGTACTCTACATGCAGCCTCACCGGCTCAAAGTAGAGGGGGATAATAATTTATCTTGCTCTGCTGAGCACCTTCCTCTAACACAGCACAGTATGTTTTTTGCCTCATTTGAAATGAAAGTCAAATCAAGTGCATAGCATTAATAAAAAACATAACTTATGTTGTAAATATTGCTTTCGCTGATACAACAGCTGTCCAATGACTTTCCATTGCTGAAATCAAATGAAACGTTTTCAAGTCATTTATCCTTCTCCCCACCAATTGATTTAAAAATGCATCCTATAGCTAAAATTCAAAGTTGCTCATATTTGCTGAAATGCCCATCAGCTTTACAAATCAACTCTGTGAATCAACTTAGAAAAGACTCTCCCCGGGATGTCTCAAAAATTGGACTTATGTACTAGTTTTCACAATCAAGCAGACAGGGGTAACCAGTGGGTCAACTTGTACTGACTTAAAAGCTTTCAGTATGGAGAATCAGGCATTTTGTTATGCTAATTGCTCTGATTTGCTAGAAACAAAAACGCCCTAAAGGAGCTTAAATAAAACCTTACAGGTAGGGAACAGTTGGCAAGCCCTGAAGGTTCTGCTACAGAGACAACAAGTAACATCTGACGTTCCCTAGGGTGATGTGCTTGATGCTTTATTTTGCTAATATTTTTTCAGACTGCTGTTTTATATAAGACAATGGTCATGAGCCTCGAACCAATGCAACAGGATTCTGCATTTAAAAAGAAATCTATTAAATGGCTGACATGTTTTGAAGTGGAAACTCAGAAATCCCATGCCATAGAATTTTGCAACTGAAGGTTCAGTTTGACAGAAATGCAAACCAACAAGATAAAGGAAAAAATTAAAGCAATAGACTACTTTGAAGTTGGCAGATGCATCTGCTGCTCCCTGTGTTTAAATAGTAGGAGTATGGTGCTTACCTGGAAGATACTATTTGCAGAACAGCCCACTCCTTAAAGATTCACAAAAAGAATCTGGTAAAACAATCTACATGTGCAGTGAATTGTTACTTGTACAACATATTCCAATCTTAGTAAGTCTCCCAATTCAAGAAATTCCTAGTCTAGCATTTCCACAGCAAGCTGTACCTTCACAAAGAGCCTGGCTCCAGTTCTCCTGTCTTACCAAGCTGACTCTCCAAAGGCAAGGGGGACTGCAAGAGGCCCTTCTGCAAATACGGCATGTCCACAAACCCTGATGTTTTGAAAGGTCTATGTGCCCGCTTTCCATAGCTCTGTGACCACTCCCAGATGGCTGAATATCATCAACGAATAGCAGTAAAGCTAAAGATTGGGGCGGGGAGGGGTGTTTAAACTCTTCACTGAAAATTTAGTAACACCCTTCCACCCCCGAACACCACAGGAAGCACATGTGAACCATAAACATTATAATTTCTTATTATTCCAAATAGTCTAATCTTTCAAATTAACATGGTTTTCATCAGATGTCAAGATTAGCCTGACAAGGAAAAAAGGAAGAAAATCAATTACAATATCTGAACTAACTTAGAGGCATAGTATATTACCTACTAAACTTGAAGCAAGGCTCTGTTAGAAAGTACTTGCTTTTCTGTGATTTTAAGAGCTACAGAGGAAAAAAAAAAAACAACAAAAACCAGAGCTTGCAGACCTCCATACTTCCCAACCTGAAATTCTCCTAGTAATTTTTTCCACATTTTTCCTGGTCTTCACTTGAGACATTAATGATATCATGAAACATGACAAGTTCCATCATCAGAGCGGAGTCCGTTACTAGATAAGTTCTTTTGGGGTTATATGTTTATACAGCTGTCATGGAAAAGCTTATTAAATTGAATGAATGTGCCATGGCCAGATACAAATGTCATGTAGTACAGCATTGCTAGCAGAAAGTCTCAAAATCTAGGAAAAGAAATCTGGAACCTGACACATTGCAATAACAAATCTAGGTATGCAAAAGATTTTTCAATACTGTAATTGAGATAAAGCTTCACTCTAAACATTCACAATCGTTTTCACTTTTTTGTTGGAAAAAAAAATTTGACTAGTCATGAACTTTAATCTGTTAATGGGACTTGCCATGGCAGCTCTCTAGCTTCCATCAAGAGGAAGTCTTATTTTTGGTTGGATGCTTTCCCACTTACTTTTCTGGTCTTCTACAGAAGCACTTGCTGCTGCGCAGAGCTTTCCAATGATCTATTTAGAGATCAAGGGGGAAAAAAAAAATCCCTTCCCTAAATTTTCACTTCTCCCTCTGTTATGAAGAAGAAGGGAAGAAAGCACTCTCATCTGCTCCCCTGCAATCTAGGTATGGAGACTGTTACGATGTCCTGACTACAGGTATCTCCAAAGCCATCAGCCTAGCTCCTACGAGCACATCAATCCCACTGGCTTCCCAGCATAGTCAACAGAGCTACTGAAAAGAAATACACTGGAAGGCTAGTTTCACCCCTTCCCTCTCTCCCCCGGGACCACCTAGGAATGCACTAATGTACTTTCTCCTCACTATAGTAACAATAAGCCGAAATAGCCCCCAACATAATCCATTAAAGCTGGAAGAACAACAGCTTACCAGCCATGGATTCCTCTTTGTTGTTGTTTTTACTTCTCTTAATTCACACTGCTGATGACAGCCAAGTATAAAGCTACTCAAGCCTTAAACAAGATAACTCTGACACCAACTGTCCAGCCACACAAGCACAGCACTCCTCTGGTTAGCAACCTTTTAAAACTGATGTTGTCTTTTAGTTCCTCTGGAAATCTGTGCTGTTGTGACTGGGCTATTTTTGATATGAGCTCATTTAAAGTCTTCTCAGATAGTTCTTCACCACACTGTGCCCTAATGCACAATGTGCCATTATTGGAATGGGAATAGCATCGAGAAGCTCTGGCTTATGTTGTCTAATCTTATGTTAGAATCACACAATTTTTTTTTTATTTTGTTATAAAGGGAGGCAACAGCAGATCTTATCCATCTGGCTTCAACTAAACATCAGATACAGAGTCACAGAGTCCAAAAAAATTAATTAAAAAGCACAAAATGGGAAATTAGCGTAAATGTTTTGAGGTGGATAAATATTTGATTTAAAAAAACCACAAAGAACAGTTGTGCTGAAAGAGGAACTGTCATACCAGTAGGTGGTTACAAGCAGAGTTGGTCAAGAATGGTCTTAAAATCTTCTATAAAGTTGGTTCCACTTCATGACCTTGGCACAAAAAGTAAGCATGTCCTAATAATATTTGCTGATAACCCCAAACTAGGAGGCGTTGTTGAGGAACTGGAATGTTACAAGCAGCACTGTATGACCTGAGGACTGAAGTACAAGAAAGCCAAAGGAATTGAGTAGTACAAAGGTCACGCATTTGCTACTAATAACAAGGATATCTGCAATACATGGGGAATTGATCCACTGAAAAAGAGAAAGGAGGAAAAGACCTGTATTACTACTGAAATGCAAAATGACTGTATCTCACAAATAAGATATAGCTGAAATAAAGGCAAATGTGAGTCAGACAAAATTTCTAAAAAAGACTAAGACATACTAATGTCATAGTTCACGGCATTAGGGTAAGACCTTACATATAAAAAACTAGTACCTAGAATGGATTTTATATACCTCCAGCTATGCATTCGGTTTTGCACGAGATTGGAAAAAACATATATGCTTCTGAAAGATAACACATGCCAGAACGCATCAGTAGCAAGAATATTTCAGCATAAAATGAATTCTTAAGAATCTAGCATTAGCATGTAAACTCAAATATTTATTTTAAACATCAGTCTCCACCGAAACCTACCTTTCCACTTACAAGACTAAGTGTATAAAACTGACCATAGTTCACTTGGTGCACCATGTAGCTAAACGTTTTGAGAATTAGCTTTATCTTTTCCATAAAAGAGAACTGGTAAGAATATAAAAACTTGTTTAGGTGGATTTGAAATACATTATTTCAATTTCTTATAAGTGACTTCACGGAACATTTAATAAGAATTTAAAAACTTGCAGGGATGGCACCCTGCCAAGTTGAGATGAGAGTAAATTGCCTGGCTCCTCAAATTTGTTCGGTTACCATTATGTCTAGTTTCAGTTAAGATTTAGTAACAGACAGCTCACTTGTATGTTTGTATAAACCATGGTAGCCACTTTAGATGCTTCCATGAAATGTAGGTGTAAGGTATGTACTGAGGCTGGAACTTTACCTGCTAATCCACAAAGACTATTTCTTTTAAATGGGTGTTTTGTTTATTATTAAATATCAGACCAGTTATTAACAAGTTTTCTTGACTGCCTGGATAAAAAAAGGGGTCTACTTAGACATGCCCAAGAGACTAGCCTTCCTAGTCTGATAGGACAATTAATAATCCTTCGGAGGGAGTCTTGAAAATTTGGTGTCTTGATTGGATATCAAGTCTGTGAATTGAGAGGGAGAAGATCTGAATCCAAGTGGAACACAGTGGAAAAAATCGTTACAAAAGGACATGTCTCCAGATTAAGTCCTATTCCATCAAAGTAATATCCAGGATAAAGGCCTTACCTTAACCGCTGGTTGTCTGCTACTAGAAGCATGCCTGATAGCTTTTCAGCTTAATGAAAAAAGAGAGACTCTTGCGTAGTTGAGCTACAATATAAGTATCCCTATGTGCAAAATCTCTTATTTCTGTACACCTGCCTCTAGAATGACAACCAGTTAACTGCGCTGTTAATATTCTATTATAGTAAAGTATGTTTATTCTTCTAACTTTTGCCTAGCTTTAGGAGGGATTTCCGAGTGGCTGACAAGTCTCTGGCATTGTATTCTCAAGGGATTGGTGATTCACCAATGAGTCTCTCCTACAGTATCTATCCGCCCAAAATAAGAGTTCAGACCCAAAAAGGCTTTTCACTAAACCACATAAGTTCTTTTAAGAGCTAGTAACGAGGCATATCTGTTTGGGAAAACAGATTTCTTTAGTAAAAAGTAGAAGCTAGTGTATCCTTCACATGAATGGAGACAGTAAGGTATATGTCTAAATCTTAAGAGGCTCCTGTGAGGCTGCAACAAGCGGCAATGTTATTGCTTAGAAGATGATAAAGTATATATGTGTGTTTTAATATCCAGGTCAGGAACGCAGAAAGTAAAACACTATTACGTCAGAAATCCTTTGCCAAATTTGTATGCAGAGCAGGTTTCTGATAATTAGCAGTTCATAGAAGAAAGTGCAAATGACAAGGCAGGGATGTAATCCATTCAGTCTTTACCAGGAATATACAGAGTCTGGAAGGACATGACTTAAACCCAATTATAAAATATATCGAATCTAATGAGTGCACTTGACTGAAGTTTTCCCACAGACATTAGAACATTCAGGTATACTCGTTCCTTTCCATTTTTTTGCTCCTTCACGTATTAGTAAAAAAGGAGGTTTGTTCTTTTTACTTAGTTCTGGAGGAACAGCTTAGTAGTTTAAATTCTATATCACTAAAAACAAAGTGCAGAATAACTTAATTTGAGGAGTCAAGCGTGATCTGAGAAGATTCTACCAGATAAACTAAACATTTAAAAAAATAATAAGGTTCTTGTCCTTAGATTTTACTCTTAGGTTTGTCCTACATTAAACTGTATCAATGTTTTCCCCTTTCATGCTGCCTCACTTGGTAATGGTAATTCAGAAAAGCGCAAGTTGAAAACAGCATATAAAATAAGGTCAGTATAACCCCACCCGCTGGCTGATTCCGGAATACCAGCTGCAACAATACTGAATGTGTGAGTAATAAATTATTTACCTTTTAATCTGCTGATTAACCAAAAAGATCACTATCAGCAAGAACTGCTCAATCACTAAGAGATCAAAGAGAAATGTTTTACTAATGCATTTCTTATCACAGCCTTTAAATACAGGGAGTTCCCAACAAAAGTGACTGAAGACTTGACTAAGATTTTATATATGCCAGATTTCACCCATATGAACAGACATATAAGGCTTTCTAACATAATCAATTCTAACATAATACAGCCAGTAATAAAACTATTTAAACACAGCTAGCTCGTGGTGAATTTAAGACACAGTCAAGAACCATAATATTTCTCAAGCACTTGAGAAATCATTAAGTTATAGAGCTCTTTCTCAATTGAAATATTTGTATAAATTTATATGCACTACGAAAAACAGTCGTTGGTTAACATTCAGTAGACCATAAAGTTCTGTTTCTAGAACACCCTACTTGAAACACCCATCAGTAGCAACAGTGCACTATGTCAATAGTAAAATGTTTGCTATTTGGGATTCTGTGAAAAATTGGGAAACTTCTGCTGTGACCAGTTTTTGCACACAGGATGCACTTTTTGCATCATCAGCACAGGTGCCTGTGAATCAAAGATTCAAAGTCATCTGCCAATTAAAACGTGCAGATACGAACAGGAGAGAATTAACTATATGTTAGAATTTATGGAGGAGAATCTATTCAGTTGAAGTCTTTCAGGTAAAAAATTGAGTTCAAATTCAATTTTCAACAGTATCCTATCAAGCAAATAATTTCAGACAGATTTGGCAGGGATCTCGTAAGTTGCTGAACTTGTAAGCACTTCCACTGGCACCTCTTGTGTGACGTTGGCATCTTTCAAACCAAAAAATAACTGTGGTCTAGTTTTGGAGAAGACTGCAAAGCTAGCTGATCCACTTGGGATGGGGAAGTATCACTCCCAGCCTCCCAGACCAACTTTCCCTTCTCGGTACGAAAAACTGAAGTGTATTAGAAGCCCAAAGCTTTTTCATCCTTCGCTTAAACCTGTTCCCAGCAGGGAGAATTCAATCTCTTTAATTTTCCTCAAGTTAAACCCTCCTTCCTCAATTCTGACAGCTAGACAAAGCATAATTAGCAGAACATAAATTTTCCTTTGACTCCCTCCAACTTTAAAGAGTACATATGTGCCTGCACGTGTATAGTGTCCAACTGCCTGACAGAACGATGAATTAGTAAGATAACATAGGCAAGTTCAAGTGGTCTCCCTATCAGCAGAAAGCTGGCTCAGTTTACATTATCTTCTTAACAGTGCATCTTACAATTCTGAGTACAAGGTATTATTAGAAAAAATAGAAGGCTTTAAAAGCCTGTAATCTATAAAGCTGTAGCAGGTACAGGTTCAATACAAGCACACATTCTTATGATGTTAATGAAGTGACACAGATGTGAATAAATTGGTATGAACATGTTTTGGTATATTTTAAAACTGACAACATCTAACAGCTTTAAGCCATCGGTTCTTTTGACTTATCCCATAGTCATTAATTTGAAGACCACAGCACAGATAATTAGATATTAAGGTGACAGACCAAACTGAAATGTCTGATGTATATGAACCTGGGGAGATGGATATTTTCATTTGTTCCTTCATTTGCCAATAAAGTCAAACATTCATTCTATAAAGTAACCCTGCTAGCACACAAGGAAAAAAAAATTAAGTTGCTGAATATTTTTACATTAATTAACTACCTGATAGCTTCATGAGGAGCTCAGACGCTGCCTTGACTGACATGTCCTGCCTCATCACATTTGCTTGCACTTCCTGTGGCTTGAGTTTCTCCTCAGGGACGCTTGGGGCTGAGGCTTCGGATCCCTGGCCGAACACATAGCTGGACTGAGACAAGGCTGAACTTGCAGCTTCTTCATCCTTGGGCTCATCTTTCACTTTAAATTTAGGAGTCAAGGGCTCTTTTTGATTTGCAGCTGTTAAGGGAAGGAAAAAAAGCTAGATTTAATGAGGTGTGTAATGCATAATCATAGAGCAGCTAGCAACAGGAAGAAACCACAACCTGAGAAACGCTAGAGCAGGTGCTGGAAGCAAGACCATTAAACAGCATTCAAAGATGCTTCGCAAGGTAAACAAACATCTGCGTCTTTTGTACAAAGAGACAGTTTTGCAACAGAAAAATTGCATGTACCAGAGCTCAAGGAAATATCCTTCTTTTCTTTATTCTTTTGCCCCTACTCCTACTACAGATCTTCACTTGGTTTGTATGTCTGCCATAGGCTCGATGGAAGTTTAAAACACTTTTTACAAGGGCCAATTTGGAAAAGCCCGTGGGTATTACATACTGAGTTCTTAAAAAGAACATGGAAAAGAGACAAGAGATGAAGAACAAAAGATAGGGGACCTAAGAGGGGAGAAAGGGGAAATTAAGAGAACAGCAAATTCCTAGATCCTAAAAGCTGGTATTGGTTAACTGAAGGAAGTGAATGGTTTTTTTTTTTTTTTTTTTTTTTTTAAAGACAGCTCTGCACTGGAAGATTCTATTAAAGCATTGTTTCGGGTTTTATACGAGTAAAAAAGAAAGACAGCCTTTCATGTACTTGACGTAAGCAGTTGCATAGCCTCAGAGAAAGATACATAGACCTTCGTACTGCTTTAAAGCTACACGCTGAACTCTACTGTTGTTGAACGATCTTTCAGAAACCACTGGACAGTGCTGGATCCCTTGCACTGGCATTGGTAAAAGGGATAAAACCAAGAATACGTGTTAAGCAATACTTCCAAACCCAAGCAATATAAATTCACAGGCATCTGCCTGCCTGCTAAAGAGGCTAAAGAGGTTGTACTATTTTTCACCAGTTTATATTTTAATTCTTATTTTTGACCATTGAGAGATGCTTCCTCCCTTCACCTATTAGTGGCTTTTTCTTGGTCAAATGTTCACACGCGCAGCAATGACTCTTGCCGTGCCCCAAACTTTGATTCTCACCCTTTTAAACCTTTCTCTCCACAAGCATGAAAGAGAAAGCATTGTCCCCGTTTTCTTCTCTTTATAAGCTCTCTCATCATTTACTTCACTACCCTTCTCTTCTCTTATCCCACATATTTTCCTCCTTCCACATCATGTTCCTCTGTCTACCCTCATGACTTCTGCAGATGAGTTCTACAAGATCTCACTCAGAGATTTACCAGATCTCATGTATGAGATGCACCCCACAACCCCATTTTCTGGCTGCAGTAGGGCATTAGAAGCCAACACGCACTGCCTGCTGTAGAGCCAGCCAGCTGTTCTACAACACTGTCACACGAATGGTAGAAGAGGAGGAGCCGGCACAGACCTTTATCTTCGGCACCTCTGCTACAGGGGCAGTAAGATCCAGGTGAAGGGACAGGGCACTAGCAGGTTAAATCACCGCAGTGAAATCTGGCAAAGTTCACCTGCTTAAGCCCTTGGTCTATTTCCTCCTCCACTTCACAGTTGCTTCAATCTCACCATGTTTGCTTCCTGACTCCCCAGTCAGCCCAATTTACGCCTTCCTATCTACTCTCTGGCTCCTCACGTTCCTGGCTTATTTCATAAGATACTCTCCTCCTCAGTAGTTCCCACAAAATCTGACTCCTAGAGTTTCAGGTAGAGAGAGAGAAAGATTTCTCTCTCATGCAGCTGTTAATACGCACTAATAGCACTATTAGGAATTACTTTTTCCTTTTAAAAAAGGATCAGCAGCAAAATTAAAACATGCCTCAATTCACCAAAATACAGGTGAAGACTCTCAAAGCAATCTTAACTCTACCAAGACACTTGCAAGAAAAATCTGTCCTTCAGTTTTATCCAGGTCTAAGTCTTTTGCCTAGCTCAGTCTATTCTGGGGTCTGACATAGGGCAATGAATGGCCACCAAAAAAAAAAAAAACCCACAAAAAAAACAACCGACCCTATCCACAACTTCTTTGCCACATTGCCTTCTGCATTCTTTTCCTTATAAATAAGCCACTCTAGCTGCTGCAGATACGAAAAATACCCCAAAGCCAGGAGCAGAGTGCAACCAATAGAGAGCATTCTGCATGAACTTCCAGAGAACCTGGAGACAAAAATTTTTGAGTGCATTCATGTCAAGGAAGTATTAAATCACATTATCCCAGGAAATAAAGGAAACAGGAGCCTGAGTGAAAAGCTAGGAAGACCCAGGAAGCCAGCTATGTTTCTGCCCACGAAATCAACCAGCTAGAGGAAGCGCTATAGACCAGGTCAACAGACAATTTTACTATTTAGAAATACAGAGGGGATATTCAACTGACTTAGATAGATCACTGTAACTTTGTATCCGTTTGCCACACTCCATCATAAGCCAGGTTAAAACCAATGTCAAAACATCTACACAAAAGTAGAATCACGGTAGAAAAAAAAAGTAGAATCATTGTAACTGAATTTATATAATACCACAGCCTTAAACTGGGAACTTTTTGCAGAGTCAGGCCCTGTAGTGAGAGATGCCTTTTTCTGCTGCCACAAAAAGGGGGACTGGCATAAGGATCGAGAGTGGCACTTCTGGAAGAGATTAGCACTCTTATTACCCCCTCTTATCAGAGAACCAGAACTCAGAGGCCAATTTGATTCTAAGCAAGGGAAGGTATCAAACAGCACCTCTATGCCCTTCGCTTGGGCAGAACCCATGGGTGTACTTAAGCTCTATAAGAGGAAGTCAAGTTCTAATAGTCCAGAAAACCAACAAGTCAAGATAAGTCATAATGATGTTCAGAGTCTAAAAAGTTTCATCATAGTGATGCACGCAGAATGACTTTCGAAGGGCACCAGATTTCCCTCCCTTCCCATCCCTCACTTTCCCCTTCTTTCCCCTCCCCACACGTTAGCTCTCCTACTATGCCACCATATGCTGCTATAAGCTGTCGCTCCCTCGCTATTCTGAACTGCCCAGGATAACAAGTTGAAACCACAGTAACAACAATTCTACTAGCACAACGTTAGCAATAGCCTAAATGAGCTCTTACAGAGATCTACAGTCTCAGTTTTCCCCTGTGTATCTATAGGACGTCACCTATGAGAAATGGAAGATGTGGTCAGGGCCCCACAATCCAGAGAAAGTCCTGAGGATGTGCATTGGACTAAGTCACGTCAGGGAAAAAGCAAGCCAAACGAACGCTCTTATCCATATTGCTGCTGCTGCTTGCTCTACTTGCATTGCTTTGGATAGCATACATGGTTAATAAACTCGGAAAGAAGATTCTTGCTGTCTAACTGACAGCACATTCCTTGAACTGACCACACTTTTCAGAATCAAACACTTCAATTGTAGACAAATCACAAGAACTAGAAGTTATTTACCTCCTGCTTCTTCCTCTTGGAAAACAAAAACAAATAAAGCCAGACAACCATTAGCTGATTTCAAAACTATTGCTACAGCTAATGGGGCTTTCACTCTTTCTTGAAAGACATCAACGCAAATTTCAAACTACATGAAGCCTATTATAGAAGGACAGTCAAGAAAAAGGGGAGGTTGTCCAACCTATCAGATATATACATTAAAGCTAGAGACAAAAATTCCCCCTCGCCTTTATCTCGTCTTGGGTCCACAGTTATTGGCAGTCATATTAGGGAGAACAATAAACAGAGATAAGAATAATCACTGCAAATACAGAAATAAAAGTTGACTGAAACTAATTCAGAAAGAAAATCTACAATTGAAAAATCTTTAAAGAAATTAGAACCAGACAAGGATTAAAGAGATGGCATTGAAAATTTACTTAAGCGTCTTTGAGCTACAAAATTATTACTTCCTGGAAGGAATAACATCTCCTATCTACATACAAAAATAGATACACATACATATACTTAATTTGTATTTAACTTATATTCATCCTGAACAGCAACGAGAACAGACTGACGGATGAGTTGCCTGCAGACTGAATCCAAAACAGACAGCAATTTAATTTTAAAATACGCAGTGAGGGAAAAAACAGGAAAAATAACCAATAGGCAGCAGTCTCTCAAGCAGGGTTGATAGTTCCCCATTCATTCCACTCTGTATATCCAGCAAGAATTAGATCAAAGAAGATTCCAGATTTTTATCTTCCTGGAAGATGGGATCATTTGATCCCTTTGGCAAAAGTAGAGCATGAAAGTTGTAACACTTCCCTCAAACTGCCAAATGCCACAAGAAAAGCCTTGGGCATCTGCCACTAATCTGAAATGTTTTGATAGAAGCTGCTGACTGCATCAGTCCGCTTACTGAGGATTTCTAAATGCTCAACATGTTGATAATTGAAAGAGGGGAAAATAGGCTGATTGCTTCAAGCCACGCTGAGTGTTATAGTTACAAATATCAAAGAGCTGGTCACTGTTCCATCCGTTCGAGCTGAGCAAAAGAACACATGAAAGTAAAAAGAATCCATGACAAAAACGTTGCTGCAAAGAGGAGGCCATGAGAAAAAGCATCTAGGAAGTCTAGGTTGAAAGTAGTTGTGATAAAGATCTCTAATGCCACAGCACACTGCACCTGTGTCAGGTTATTTTGGAAGTGGTGCCCAAGCACAGCTACAGTGAGAGCAGTGAGAGCAGGCCACCCCTAACTGAGGGAAAAGGTGGGAAGTAAGGATACCTTCGAAAGCACACTGCAAACTGAACTGACCTCCTTGAGACCTTGCAGGAAAACCTCCCTTTCTCATTCTTATCAAACTTACCATGAAAAGAGAACTATAGCATGACTTCTTCCTGAGGAAGAAAGGACAGTGTTTTATCCAGGATCCCACTGGAGCTAGAGCAACTGCATGATGCTGTAAGCCTTAAGGTACAAGGAGGAAGCTGTGAGCTGTGGAGGTCAGAAGGAGCCAAGGACCTCTCATAGATCAGTTCCACAGCATTTGGAAGACACGTCCCTGATGTTGGACAACTCCTGAAGGCAGTTGTGGTCAATAAAGGGTAAGACTTGAGTCTTCTACTATTTTTGCTCTAATAATTGAAAAGTGCAGGTGAGTGTTGTCATTCTGCATGCAGACTACAACTTATGCTTGAGGACATTCAGGAACTGGGTAAGAGGTATAAACACTGCATACGAAGCCACTGGTGAGCAAACTGCTTTGCAAGAAAAGTTTACTTAATTGGAATCCACTGGAGAACCTCCAGACTAAAATCCAGTGGTGCTGATAAATCTTGTTCAATTTACTACACAGAGAGGCTGCCTACTTTTTAAGTGGCCCAAAAGGAGAAATACTGTCCTTCTGGTAGGACCATCTAGCTGGTCTCTCATCTGTTTTTAGTGCTTTCTCCCCAGAAGCACTGATCTGTTCCAGAGCACCTCATGTTACCTACCCCTCCCAGGAGGGCTAACTCAACTA
This sequence comes from Struthio camelus, assembly GCF_040807025.1. Taxonomy (NCBI): domain Eukaryota; kingdom Metazoa; phylum Chordata; class Aves; order Struthioniformes; family Struthionidae; genus Struthio; species Struthio camelus. The sequence continues at coordinate 34,884,765 of NC_090945.1, forward strand.
CGTTTCACTTTCAACACCCTCTAAATAAACCCTTTGTTGTAAACTAAATTAAGCCCTAGAGGTTAGTTTAAGGAACAGGATGGGAACTACCAATAGAAAAGCTACTTAGGCACTAGGGCACTAAGCATTAAAACATTTCTTTTTATCAAAGCGACTGGACTGGCAGAATAGACAAGCATGAGAAGAATAACGATCCCGAGACTTCCCATCTCTGGGTTTCCAAAGACCACTTAAAATGTGAGGTCTTCCAAATCATCTTGCTTGTTCAAAGTATCTAAGTAGAGGTCCAAAAAAGGTCAGCTAATTATCCTGATCTTCTCTAAAGCTGCTTTGCATTTAAGGAGCTGTAGTCAAGCCAGAAGACACAGGAGAATGACCAGTCACAAGAAGAGAAGCTGCATAGTCAGGACTATTTGCCTGCAGGCACCCTTACCAAATCTTGCTTACCAGCTTTATAGGTGATATAGGTACTAACAGACTGAAGCTTGCAGACTTTCAGCTCACAAATTTGAGTCCTCCCATTGTCCCCTCAACATGTTACCAAGTTCTAGTTCAAGCGGAAGGGAGGAATTAGGCAGGTTACTAAAGCACCCAACAGACCACATGCCCTCCACTCTCCAGCATACCTAGAATACAGCCAAAATCCTGCCCGCTAAACACCAGGCTGTAACGTCTGCTAAAAACATCTTCTCCTTTCCAGGTAAGGAACAAAACAACAGCAGAACAGGTAAGCTTCTGGGGCAGCAGGAGTAAAGGGTGGGGGGAAGTGAAAGGAACAAAGGAAAATTTGTTTCTGATAGCAAAGAAATGTTTGCAATACGGAAATTTCTTCTCTACAAAGGAACACAGACAGAGAAGGAAAGAAACACTACCAGTAGGACTTTTGTGTTTGTTTAAGAAAACAAAAAAAAACAAAACAAAAAACCAGAGATGACTGAACTAGCAATGCCTTCAATTCCCACTTCGGATAGATCTGACAGAGCTAGGACTTCTGCCCAGAGTAATGGTGTAATCAGGGAGACAAAAGAGACATCATTCTAACTGTTCCTGAAAATGAGAGTTTGTGTAGCTATTAAACTACATTGTAGGTACAGACTTGGTACAGAATGATATTCTTTTATATTGTATTGGGCTAAGTACGCAAAGAAGCAGTTTAGCATACTGCCTTTTAAGTGACTGAATTAGAACAGATTCCACACTGCTTTATTTGCTAAGGCCTGCGTATTTCTTTAAGGCGTAAAATATGATGGGCATGATTTTTAAGGATGCCAGGAACTTCTTGGATACAAGACTAGCAATTTCTGAAAAGGGAAGATAAAGGTTGTGATACATCAGCAACGAAGACTAGTAAAAGCTTTTATTTGCCCAAGTTTTAATTAGCTGTGCTGTTGCTCTTTTTTGGTTTTACTTTAACCTAAAGGTCCATATGGTAATAATGTAAATATGAATTTGGAGAAACACTTCAAAGAGAGACCCTGATGACATCAGGGGTAGTTACATCGACAGCAGCATTATGGAATTCACAGTACTTTTAAATTAAGGATATGACTGAATAATTGCCAGTCCTGCGTGCTCACATATTCTAATTGAAATTTTACATTCTGGCATAAAATGTGAATCCTAAAGATAGGCAGCATGGTCTTTTCTTTGGAACTTGCTACACAAATACATCAATTATGACAATTTAATTGGACATGCTTTTATTATTTTAGAAATAGCTGCTTGAAGAGTCTTCAAGCCAGCCAGTTCAGCACTGTCAATGGCAAGCACTGCAACATTCAAAGGACTTGCTTCACCTTCAAGGAGTGCAGTAATTTTCAAGAGCCAAACAGAACTGATAATCTAACTGATTACTTAGTTTATCTACTAATATTTTGTACGTAGCTGTCTGACGATTTACTATTTTGTTATTCCACTAACGGAATCAGCTAAGAAAACATGAACGGAAGGTCCAAGTTCTTTGGACAGTCACCAAAATCCCATGGTAGCATTATTTTCCAAAATACAAAAGGTTGACTCCCAGCGTGATGGCAACATTAGACAGGACTTAAACCTACAGAAACCATAGCTTCTCATTTTTCTAAAATAGCCAGCCTCAGCTGGCCTGTTATGTCCCCTCCCCCGTTTCTATATTAAAGTTTTTCCATGTGAATGACTTGGGGAACATAAAAAGAGCTGCAGAAGCAGGGCACAACTGATAACGCACAACCTCCCAAGATGAAGAGCAACGCACTTGGGGAACACAGAGAGGTAGAGGAGAGAGGCCAGGAATGAAGTATGCTTTACAATTACTGCTTCCACACAGAATTCCTCGGAGATCAGCAGTGCAGGAATCACATTCATTTCAATGGGATTTATTTATTTTAGAAAGTTACGAAAAGGAACTGCTGCACATCACACAGGCATAGTAATAACTTCACTCTACTATACTGGCCTTGGTCGTTTGGATCACTGTGAAGGATATTTTTTACTACAAAAGAAATCAAGCTTTGGAAGTGGCTGGAAGGGCCTCCAAATTTATAAGGAGATGTGTTGTACTTTGTCTAGCACTGACACCTTTAAAACAGAAAAAGCAAATACTCTGCAAGTTCAGATATGAACGCAGTTACAAAGTTTCAATGACAAATTAATGTACTGGGAGAAGAAAACATTCTGGCAAAGCACTGATCCAGCAAAGTATTTGCATAACTTCAAGCATATGACTAGTCTCACAGCAATAAGAGGGGGAAGGTTTGAAGGTAAAAATATGCCCATGTGAACACGTTCTTCTAGTTTGAGGTTACATGTTCAGAGTCATCAGCTAATTGCCTTTACAAATCATAACCCTTTCCAAATTTAAATAACATTCCAGATAACCCTTTCAAGTTGCTTGCGAATATAAAAGCATCCCCTACCTTAAACTATTACAGATCTAGAGAATCGAATCTGGAAAGGATTTCAGAGTTTGTTCTTATTTTTAGATTTATATGTGGTTATTTGTACTATGCCTTATTTCAGAAAGTATGCGACTACAAACAATCATTTTGGCAAGCAATGGCACAGAATCATAAAAAAAACAGGGTTGAAGGGATCTCAGAAAGACACCTACAGCGATATTTCTCAACCTCTTTAAGTCCAAAGATCCCCTAAACCTTTCTGAAAGACATTCAGAGGCCATCTTGAGCAGCGCAGCCACAACTCATTTGTGCCAAACTCAAAATCAGGCCTAACTGAACATCTGTAATAATTTTTTTCTCTGCTTTGCTTCTTGACAGGTTGATTTTTGTTGCTGTCCAGCTGAAACTTCTGGCAACTTTTTCTGATGTCCCATGGTTCACTGATTGAGATACACAGATTCAGACCATCTTCCTGCCTGACATGGGTTCAACTATATCTTACTGATAAATATCTAACCTGTTTTTAAAAACCTCCAATGGTGGTGATGCCACAATTTCTCCAACTAATCAATTCTAGATGTTGAACTATCTTGACTTTCGGAAAGATCTTCCTAATGCCAGCTTAAAACTTACAGCAATATACAGCTGTTATGGTTTGTCCTAATCACCACGAATCACCAACAGAATTTACCCCAACAAACTTTTTTAATGCACTGGAAGACTTTTTAATGACTCTTCTCAGTCTTCTCCTTCCAAAGGCTCACTCCCTTCCCATCTGCCCTCACTGGACATGTTTTCTAAACCTCCAGTCATTTCTTCCGCTCTCCTTTGAAGTCTCTCCAACTGTCCATGCTCTTCATGAAGTACAGTGCCAGAACCTGGGCTTTACTAGGACTGAGAGAGTTCCCCCTTCCTGTGGGCTGTTCTTTTCTTCATAAATCCCAGTACAATGACTGTCTTTTTAGCAATAGTATGACATTGTTAACTCCTGTTCCTTTTCTACAGAACTGTTACCTAGTCAGTTCTTCCTGATTTCATATTTGTGCAGATGTCTGTTGAATAGTTGCACTTTTATTTTCTAGATCATTTCTCCAATTTGAATCAATGTTTTGAATCTTGATCTTGTCCTTCGAGGTATTCGCAGGCTCTACCAAGTCTGTCGTTATTATTCCAGTAACTGCATGATACATGAAAATACAAAACAACAGTAGGCCAAGAACAGGTCCCTGAGAAACCTAATTCAATATATCCTTTCCTTTTGACCGTGAACTACTCTCAAAGTACTATTTTCCAACTGTCTGATATCCACTTCATCTAGATAAGTCCTGCATTACACAACAAAAATCATTCAATTTTTAAATAGATAATCCAAAAACACCAATTTTGGACTGCCTTCCTCCCTAAACTCATCAGTTAAACTTCTGCTCTGAGACGGTACTGGCAATTGTTAACTCTTAGGAACGGAGGGAGAAAGGCCTCTGGGCCAGAGATTTGGAAAAAGAGGAGGCTGAAACTGCCCAGAAGTGAAAACCACCGGGCCCCGAGGTTTCCCATGAATCTGGAGACGTATGAGCTGAAATTAACCAAGAGGAGGGGCAATAAAACTTGGCAGGCAAAAATATCTGTTCATTTTAACCATCAATATTCAATAAAAATAAATGCCAAATTCTAAAAGTCTAGTTATCTATCTGCTGCTTCTTTCTTAGCCACAAGGCCTGTCACAACAGGAAATTAGATTGTTTTGACATAATTTGGTCTCGACAAATCTGTGTTGGCTGTTACAATTGGCATATACAATTTGAGATGTCAAAAGATTTATATCATTGAAAAGGTAAGGCCAATAATGGAAGTTCTGATGGGCCTAACAGGAGAGTGTCAAAATAAAGAAATCACTCGAAGGAACTTGGTTCAGCACAGTAAGCAATCAGAAAAAAACACTGCTATTACTTAGCCAGCTTGCTAAAAGAGAACTACTTTTACTTCTACTCTAAATTTATGCACATCGTATGGAGAAAAGCATGAGCTAAATGTATATAACACAACATAAATCTCAGGAGAAAAGAAATTCCTTTCCTTCTAACATTGCTTTCCTTGTGTAGTAAACTTGGTGACTGGCAGTACATTCTCATCCAAATATGCACACATACAAAATTACAGATACATCTCACTCCCCCAATGACTTTGTAACATGTTGCTAGGTAACAGTGCATATAAGTCAGGTTTCAAGACCTTTAGTAAGTCACCATAAAATAACTGCATAGGCCTTTGGCATGAATAATGTACATTTGTATCCTTTTTCTAACGCCAATAGATCAGACATTGAAAACATGACCGTCTGCCAAACTGTAAACAGCTCCCCATCAACTGCTACATGACAAACAACAGATCAAATGTGTGGTTTTTCCAGCTTTCAGGCTTTTTTCCCCTCTCGCTTTCTGCTCCCATTCTTGCTACATGCAGCCATCATGAGCACTATCATCTACAGTTCACTACAGTTGAGCTGTAGAGTCACTCAGTGCACAACATGTACTTAAGCAATACTAATTTAAAATAGACATCAGAACAACAGCATATATGAGACGGCTGTCAGACAACATCAAAAATGGGTTTCATATAGAGTCAAAATGTGAAACTCAATTGAAACAGACTCTCTTGTGCTCCATTTTTTGGTCATAATAATAAATAATATCAACAGATTTTTTTTAAAAAGGGGAGGTTTCGGTGGCTTCTTCTAACCCACACAGGAAAACGTTAATCCCAAATCATTTTACTTCCTGCTCGTCCTCAGGTCTTATTTTTAATTTTTCCTGGTTGGCTCCATGAAGCCTCAACCTTGAATTCTTGCTTTTCCTCATTTGATTCTGTCTCCACAGAACTGTGCTCCCAGAGGCATAAAGGTCTGGACAGCTGAGGACAGCAAGCCTTCCCAAAATGAAGAGCTGAAGTATCACTAGGGTGATTAGAACACAGCTAGTTTACCTGACAATAACATCTACTGAAATGCAACTTACATTACACTGAAGGAAAAAAGTTGACCAATCATTTTTTATTTAAAAGGGTATCTTCTATCTCTGAAGTCCAAAAATTACCATAGGAACTTTGATCTCCTTGCGAAACAGAAGTTTCTTCACTGATTTCTTTCCTGCCTTCTTCCTCTTTAAAGTTAAAGGCCAATTTTAAAAACGTTCAGTATAGAACATGCTCCCTAGCATGTCCCCAGTGCTGAAATATTCAGTCAAATCAGTAAGAGAATATGTAACATATAACAATTCTCCCTAAACAGTTATTCAGATTTTCACATATTCACATGACTCTCACAGCAATAATCTGACAATGAAAAAAAATAAACCCATGGTTTGCACTAGATAGGGATGTCAATCAAAATAGTAAACATCTTCAAAAGTTGTTCATGAATCTCTAAGACTACCAATTTTTTGAATGATAATAGCCATGAAGTCCAGTAACACAGTTTCACACTCAACAAGCATTGAATAGTTTGACCTCACACGCTCTTCTGAAAGGAAAGAGAGCAATGCTTTACTGGTCCTATTTAGCAGATGGGCAAAGACAGACCAGCTAAGGGCTGAATTTTCCAAGATCCTGGGTATCTGTGTCCCTTGGTGATTTTAAACTGGAACTACTGGTATTCAAAAACAAACCAAACAAGACTACAGGCACTCAAAAACACACCAAACAAGACTTGCCAAGATAATTGCCAATGAACATCAAAGCCTGGAAAACAAGTTCTTACTCCCCATCCCAGGTTTCAATAATTAACAATATCCCCATCTTCTCTCAACATTTGCCCTCTTCCCTCCATCATGCACCTCACTCATCAGAAGAAACAAGAAATAACAAGTAAAGTAGTTGCAACTTTTTTCTCCCTGCAATGCCATGATCTGGCAGACCCAGGGTTTCTTAGCTCATAAAAGGAGTAGCTGAAACTACCACTCTGACGCTCCATTACCTGACAGCTTCATGAGAAAATCTGATGCCATCTTGACAGAGATGTCTTGGCTGAATAGTGCTGATGCTGTATTGGCCACAAAGTCAGAGGAGTCCTTCAGCTTTGTGTTGCTGGGGGCTCTGTCAACAGTGCTAAGAGCAAACGGTGCGGCTGAGATGCCATTGTCATCTTTGGGCTCTTCTTTCACTAGTAAAGGTGGAACGCCTCCACTAGCCTGCCCAGCCACATCAGGTGTTTTAGACACAGCTGCTGATCCCGTGAGGTCAGGTCCACCTCCTTCCCTCTGTGGTCCAGGACAGGAATCACTATTTAGCTGTGGTGACCCCTTGACCTCAGTTTCTGGTATTTCCTCCTTCACTTTGGATTCTGTCCTGAGGAAATGCTGATGGCAACGCATGTGGAGTTTCAGGCTGAAGTGGCGGGAGGAGGTAAAAGGGCATAGCTGGCATTGAAAGGTCTCACCCCTGTCTTGGTGCTGATGAACCTGGTTCAAAAGGTGAAAGATAAAAGCCTGTATTAAGCAAAACAGTTTATAAGCATTACAGCTCTATGGACACCATTTTTGAAAAGAAAAGTCAACTAACGAGTCAGCTCCTCATTCTGAGCAGTTGGAAAGAGGTCAGGTACTAAGAACAGTAGGATTCTTTTGCACAGAAGTCAAAGAACATAACCATCAGAATTGACTAAAAAAAAAAAAATAGAAACAGATACATCTCGTTTCTGAGCACGGAAATAAAGAAGTTTGATTTGGGTGAAATAACCCTTATAACCTGGTCATGATGACCTGTCACTGCATAAAAAGACCTCCAAGCTGTAGGTAGCTACTTCCTTGACTGGAGGAAAAAAAACCCAACAAAACAAAACAGAAATCCCTTATCTATTGTAAGTTCTGCTAAGTATGATCTTTCTATGCAATCTCATAAATAACAATCGTTCAGAGCAACCCAGCAAAACCCCAACCTGCATAGTAACATCCATTACCAATTTATGTATCACTAGGGCAAAAACACAGCAGCTGGCAACACCAAAGAGCTATTGAAAGTTTGTTGCAAGTTAATTCTACCAGAAAATTAACAGTTCTGTTATGATAAAACACAAATATGAGAGATGGTTTTTGTCATCTATTCTACTTTATCAGGCAAATAACGAGCAAAGTTAATTTTACTGTTCTCATATTTTGACTGCAAGCTCTTCTTCATACAGACTACGTGCTCCAATATAACTATACAACACCTAGTAACCTCAGGCCTGATCCTGATAACCTTTTAAAGAGAACTCTAGCCATTCGACCATTTGTAATGGTTTACATATCAGCTATTTGAACAGCCACACACATTAATACAAGCTATATACATAAACAACCACATTATAATTATACAATATATTGGTTATCACCATACTGGCAGGTATATTGAAAAGTTTTTCTCTCCTTAGCTTCATCAATACGTTTTAAATCCTGACAGTAGCGCTCAGGACCGTTCCCTGTAGAAAGACTGCCAAATACATACATTTGTTCCTTACTAATTGATAAATACATGATCAGGGCAAACTGGCACCAACTGAACTTGACACACTCATTTTCACTTGTGACTCAAGTTGGTTGGAAACATTTCAGCGAGACAGATTTTTGCTGAAAAATGGCAATTTGTTGAACCCAAAATATTTTACCTGAAACATGCGAGGGTTCAATGAACTCTTGGCAAATCAGGCATGATTCTTCTACCCTGCTGAGTGGCACCCTACACCTCCCTCCCCAGGCTTGGCTCAGAAGCAGCCAGCTGTGCCAGGGTTTCAAGGCTCATCGCCATTGCCTGGAAGTCCAAAAACCCTGAGAGGCCCCAGCTGTAATCACAGCTCAGCTTTACAGCAGGGAGCCTGGAAGGCCTGGCTCTAGTTAAGGCTTTCAGCACCTCCAGGTCTCCTGCAGACCTGAGACCTAGATCCTGGTGCAGATCCTGCTGGCCCTGGGGGTAGCTGTAGCATTTCCCAAACACAACTTTGTCAAATTTCAGGTTGGAGGAAGTTTCACATTTGGCCTCATTCATTCTGTATATAATAAGAGGAATTCGGTCACAAGCTCATATCCAGCATTCCCAGATCTACTTGCGACATACACAGGGCCTGAACTCAGGCCTGCTAAGATATAAAGCTGGGAGATCTTCTTTTAGCCCCTTTTGCATTCAGTGAAAACAGATTTCAGTTGTACTATGTAACAGAATTCTCTTTCAGCAGTTCTTCAAGGGTCCAGAGACTAGGTGCTAAATAAACAGCAAGAGACAATTTCTGTTGGCCAGCAGCTTTACAGAATGACATGCCCTGTATGTATAAACATGACATTTACAGACAAAGTAATTCTGGAATCTTGAAATTGTAACTGACAACAACAACAACAAAAATCAAAAGCTAATGCTAACCTAAGACAGTTTTAATGCAACAACCTTGCACATGAATAGCCACACCATAAATTCTAAGTATTAACACATTACAATGAAAATGCCAATAAGGTTATCTATCCACGCTACTCGAAACAAGATGGTCTGTAGGCACGGCAGCATGTAAGCAATTTTCTTCATGAAGAGCACTGAGGAGTACTAATGGTAGCAAGCCACCTCACCATGGCAACTTTATCTCTTACACCCACTGACGCTCTGTGTGCCAGGGTTTCTCTCCAGGATCTCCACCAGTCAATGTTTCCCTACCTACATATTTAACCACTTCTTCCAGACACCCCATATCACAATCATCAGTAGGCTTCCAAAGGCTGTCATTGCTTCAGTCAAGTGGCAAGGTCTGTGTGGGAGCCCACCTTCTCTTCCCAGGAGCATGGCACACCACCTTTGCAGTATCTTTTGAGAATGAATGAGAATAGGGAGGACTGATTCATCTGATCTGGATTTCTCTCCTGTCCAAAGACAATAGCAATGTCACCAATGGACTTCTCATTAGAAAAGTATGTTTATAACTTTCAGCCAAAGAATGACAGAATTCAAAAAGAAAGATTCAAAGTTTTAAAAGGCACAATTTTAGACCTACATAAATAATGTATGAAATACCATCAAGTCCAACATTTAACCCCCAACATACTGGCTCTAGTCCCACCATAAGACTATTATTTTTTAATTGTCAAGAATAAATAATAATGCTTACAAATATGAAGACTTTTAGAAATATAAGCTTAGAATTAAAGTCCTTTTAAAGAAAAACATTCTCTTTTTTCTTATTCAACAGCATCTGAAAGAGCCAAGCATCTTCAATCTAGGGTACTCAGAAGGAATAGTCAAGGCAGCAGCTTCTTGCCGTAGAAAAAACAGCAAGAAGCCCTGGCAAGCCATGCAGAGGGCCACACGGCAGATCTAAGCCGCACAAAGTTACGCTTCAGAAAGCTGCCTCCTTCCTCGTTGAGGCAGGGAACAGCCCTCACACCGTGCTAATGCTGCCCAAACTAACGGATGTCCTCTTTAAGAGTCAACTAGGCTTCTACTGCTGGTATAAGGGCTACTGCAAGGATGGAAGGATAACCTTTTGCAAGGACAGCCATAGTACCCTGACTCAGCTCCTATTCCCCCATGACAGCAAGAGCCACACGCAGGAGGAGACAAGTGGGCAGCTGACAGGATTTCCCCGAAATACCCATCAAAGCCCTGATCCTGCTAAATCTGCATCTCTCCGAATTATGCTGCAATAACCTGTTCATAGAGAAAAGTTCTTCCAAAATCCCATAAAACTATTGTTGGCTCACACTGAAAAGCATGAAGAAGTTTTAGCTTCTAAGCCTATTTCATGTAGCTGAGGATATTCTCCTTGACCGTGCAAAGTACTTGCATCATCTTTATTTTATCCTACAGTCTTCCCAGCCTCAAAAGATAATTTTGTGGTTTCTATGTTTTTTTTCCACACATGCCTGATATGAAGTACACAATAAGTTTCAACGGAGCTACACACCACTTACAAACTTCAGCACCAGTTTGAAGATTTGGGGACAAATTATCTATTGGATAAAAAAAATTTTTTTTTTGCTTCTTTCAGTTTTGCTTGCTGCCTCCTCATTCTCACATTACAAAAAAGAAAAAAGAAGCAGTTCAATTTGTCTTCTCTATCACAGACACTATTACGACCACATCTCCTTTCTAGACTTGGCAGTCCCACTCTTTTCAGTTTCCTTCTTCAAAGGGAGTACTTGTCCCACCAATCATTTTCATTATCCTTTTTTTTAAATCCCTCCTAATTCCGATACATCTTTTTGATGTACAATGACCAGAACCAAATAACATATCCTAGGTGGAAGCACACCATGTATTTATATAATAGTATTGTGATATTTTCAGTGTTATTTTTGTTCCATTCTACAGACATTCAAATATCTACTGTACTTTTTAACCACTGCTGCACATGCCAAGAAAACATTTTCACTGATTTGTCTTCGATGATATCCAGATATCTTCCCAGAGTAGTTAACAGTTCATTATATTAAATATAGCTAGGCGCATCAGTTTAAACTGTTCTTTCCAAGGTGCCCTACCTTGTATTTGTCAACAATAACTTTATTTGCCACCGCGCTGATCTATCAGCCAAACTTTTTTCATTCCCTCTCAAGCTTCTTTTTTTCTAATCTTGATTCATGTAAATAAAAATTTGTGGTTTGCAATTCTGTTACCTCATAGTCACCTTTTGTGAAGATCACATTTGTTAAAATACACAATTTCCATTCTTAGTAATGGAACACCCCTCTGCTAGCCTTTTGTCATGCTTAAAATTGCCAATGCCTTCCTACTCTTTGTTTTACTGTCTTTTGGTGAATTTCTAATTTGCCATAGTACTTTGCATTGCTTAATTTATTTGGCAGCTCCTTAATGAGAAGTTTTGCCAAAGGCTTTTTTTAAAGGCCAATTAAATTTCAACTGATTCTTAAGTACATGGCTTTCCTGTCACGCTCAAAACATCTTAGCAGACGGACACATGATTTTCTTTTACAGCAGCCACGTGTCTCTATCATATCACATCATTCACATCATCGCATTCTTTCTGTTAGATTTTTCATTTAACACACTAACTTTTCTGTTATCACATGCAGTTTGTCAAATTACCTTTTCATACTTAAAAGCAACATCCCTGCTGAGCTACCAACCAGTTTAAGTGATGGGCTGTACACTGATATCTACAGGTGTACCACAGTTACAAATGTGTGCGACTCCACTTAGCACTGTATAATGAGGAGGGGTTAGGGGAGGGAAACAGTGGCACGGGCCAGCCCTTCTGCAAGTCTGTAGTACTGGTGAGTAGATCTTCTCTTGTCCCCTTCCTTAAAGTTGGGGTAATGTTACTCGCACAGACTTCTCCACTCCAGCTACGAGGCCCAGGAAGAGAAGGATTGGTGTTCACCTTCTTTTGTGGGATTCAACAGGTTTTTTGCACTTCCTTAGAATAAGAACAGATGTTTTTCTAAGAACTTTCATCTTTAAACAACATTAGAATATAAGGTGGACGGGGTGAACACGTTATATTTGCTTCTGGTTACTCACTCCGCTTACTTTCTGTGACCTAATTGCCACTTCTTACCTACTATAGGTTTTTCTTTTTGTTTGAAGTGGATTACAATTTTCGTGAGGGGTATCTAATTTGTTTAAGCAATTACTATAGCATGGCAGTTTAGCCACACTTCCCTCCACGCTTAGTTTTTCTGATTTTTTTTTTTTTTATTTCTTTTAGTAAAATGTCCTCTTCTAAGACCACATTTGGATATATTTGACAGGTCTCCATCTTGCATCTAATGTATGCTCTCTGCCTTTTCATTTAGTGCTCTTTTCTGACAAGCTCCCTCATTTTTAAAATACTGCACCTGCAGAAGTGTAGTACTATAGTGCTATGATCCTTCCCCTCAGGACACAAACATCATTTATACAGTATTTTCTTCTTGAAACTGTTTCCTTGGTTTGCTTAAAAGTGAAGGAAAAAAAGCTTATTTGCAAGGCTGGACTAGACATTCCAAAAAATGGTATCTTTAGAGGCTTCAGGGCATCAGTGCATTTCCTGTCTTAACCTTGTCTCATATGTAAAAAGTGACCAGTCTAAAAAGCAGGTATTTGAAGTCACTTGCATGTATCTACGACTCAGGGCACAGATATTCACTTGTTGAAAGCTGTACAAGTTTGTATTATCTCCCGTCCACTGAGGTGAGGTAATGGAGTCACAGGAGCCTCCCACTGCTTTTTAAGGTTAGTTCATACAAAACTAAACAAAAACCCTCCCATGAAACACAACCAATCTCCTTCCCTCAATATGGTAAAGATGTTTTAAAAATAACCTATTCTGTGCTTCACCAGAAGGGATTGTGAACGCTCATTCAGTTTTCTGACAGACTTCAGCAGAGGAAGAAAGAGGGAAAAGCAAATCACTAAGGGCTACTGAGCACCTGGCTATGTTCTTCAGGGCCTTTTCTTATTCTATCATGTAATTAATAGCCTCTCTCTAACCAGGAGGCTGATCATAACCCTCTTAATACTACACAGGAGCATTAATCTAAGATGTCACTACATGGTCCCTCTTTTAAAAGAGGAGAAGCATAAAGAGTCTGTGGTTGAGCAACACATCACTTGTGTGCCCCTACGTCTACCTTCTGTGTTAAACTTCATCTTGCATTTCTTCATTTTCTGTCATACCATCCTGCCTCAGTAAGCATTGACTATGCCAAGCTTCTCTTCCACTGCTGGAAGAGCTAGTTCACCCATTTCTGCATTATGTCTGTATAGCAGCACAAGGAACATTTATAGATATTGTTTTTGGCCATATGCTCCTCTTCCCCGTTCCCCCTTCCAAGTGCTCAGACTAATATCCTGTTGCTTTCTTGGAACATAGCTCTATGATCTCACAGCCTATCCTTCCACCAATTGCTCAGGATGATATGTGCATGATCCAAAGATACCAATTGGCCAAAATCTGACTGATGCTTGTGGTAGTGCTCGGAGGTAAATTTAATATTTAATCCCTACCTGCCTACCAGGAAAAACAGAAAAGTCTGAAAACATCCTGCTGAATTACACTACCCCTTTCTGCTGCGTTCTGCTGCTTCAGAAGTCATCCATAAAATATTCGTCCTCTCAAGGAGGAAACAACGTATTCCAACTGAATATGTGTTTAGATAAATAGAGAGAAGGACTCGAGAACAACCTTGCTGCCTGCCTGGACAAGACACTTCTCTCAGTTACCTATTCATTTTGTTCAGCTTCATTTTCAATATTCTCAGAGCCCTTGGAAACCATGCTTTGATACCAGAATTAAGTGCTGAGATGCTAGACAAGGATTTCTGGGGAAAAGGGCCAAAACCTGTGGTTATGCAAGTGTTATAATTCGTCTGCAGAACAGACTAATAAAATTCTGAACCATGTCTATTTTAGGATTTTTCTAAGGTGCCTATCACTGTGGAAGCTAAATGCCATATAACAATTATAGATAACACTGTATGCCTTAAAAGGCAGCATTCTCAGTCTCCCTTGTTCACTGCATGTCTGCGTGGGTATTTTCCTTCCACTTCCCTTCTTGCCTTTCACTTCCTTGCCTCCAGTCAAGAGCTGGTCCTGGCAAAGTGCCCTTACTGCAGGAAAGCTTCATCACCACGGAGCAGTAGGGCAGTGCACAGGGCAGCGCATGTAGATCTGAACATGGACAAGGCTGGACTGATTCCAGCCCTCTCTGTAGTAAGATTTTCTCTAGCAGGGGACAAGACACCAAAACGTTGGCAATGTTGTATTCTGGGCCAATGAGCTTGACACACCATAATTAACATAAAATTACACATTACTTATATATTACGGTTATTATTTATTAACCTAAAAATATACACAATAAGAAAGTCCCATACAAACATACACATAAATCACCAATGGAAATCAAACTTCCAAACTCTCACTTTCAATGGAAAATGCCTACAAGAACTTAGAAGAAAGAGGAGGTACCCCAGCTTAGAGCTACGATGCCTGGGAGGAAACAAAGACAACACTTCTAGATTTTGGAGACTGCAGCTGGACAAAACACCTCAGCAGGTTTTGTCTGTCATCCTGATCAACGGAATGTAAAACCTGAAAACTGAAGAGGGGTATAAAGGAAAAAAAATTGGCTTGCGATAATGTCCCAGAGTAAAAATTGGCTAATAATGATGAACAATACCAACCTAATACCATAATTTTGAGTAGCATTTTGTTTTTGAAAAACAAACACGTCTTCATCTGCAGCCACTGTTGACTCATGGGGAGGGAGAGAGGGGTGGAGGGCTAGAGACAGCTCTGACTTCATGGGTTGCCGGCCAGGAAGGAGATAAGGTAGTTCCCAAAGGATCCTGGGACAACAAAGAGATGTGAAACCTCTAACTGACATAACCAGGATGCTGCATCCCAGGAAAATCTTAGCTTTGCTGTGCTATTTCTGATGGGTATTTATTCCATCTTGAATACTGCTGGCTTACACGTTTCAGTTTTATAAGCTCATACTTTTTTTTTTTTTTTTACATATAGATTTAAAAGCAACACTTTTTTATACAGTTAGAAAAGAAATCTGATATTTTTTGTTTTTAATCCTGGTATTCATTTATATTACTACCACAGGAAATTCAAGTCATATCTGACACTGTCACAGTGATTAACACAGCCCCCACCTCATTCACCTGCTAATATGTATGCACTTTTACTTTGCGTCAATTTTGGTCTGATATAAAATGCTTTTATGACATGCCTACTCAAATGAGAAAACATATCGCACCCACTGAAATGAAGGTAAAATGTTATCTTCTGGATTCTTACACTTGCTGTGCTTCTTTGCACCCATCTCTACTGGTACAGCAAGGAGGAAAAAGTAAAAACACATCAACTAGTTTTATAACACATTCGCCTTCACCCGAAACACGGAGTAATTTTACCAGCAAAGATCACTGTGCCCATCATGACTCACAAGACTGGACTGTTTTGACTGATGGGACTACAGATCTAACCTTCCATAGTGAGGATAAAGGAGACTGTAACCTTTTCCATTACATCAAGTAGCTTGGGCCTCACTCTGATCTCCATGCAGTAGTGTCATGTCAAACAAAGCACTACTTGGTAATAATTAAAGAACATCACCTTACATGTTTGTACAAAGGGCCTGTTTTAAGACTATATGGGGTCAGTAAACGAAGGGGCTGATGGCAGGTGGGCAGAAGAGAGCACAAGGGTTTCAGATAGCCATCAATTCGATAGGGGCTCTTCCACTGTCTCCGTGCTAATTTTCTCCAACATCCTACCTCTGACCTCCTATGGAAATCATCTTGCCAAAAAGGAAGGGATAGGCTCTCAAACTGTAAATATAATAATCCCCAAAAGGCAGTGACCAAGAATTCCTGCCGGGAATAAGAGGGATGTCCTTCAGAAAGCACGGGACAACAACAGGCTTCTGCCAAGGAACAGCAAGGTTGCAGGTGATGCATGCTTCTGCGCAGACTGTCAACAACTGAGAACAAAAACCTTTCTTATTACACTTTGTTCCCACTCTTTCATATCAGCAGTTCTGCTCAGGAAGGCCATCTGAGCCCTGTAGTCAGAGCAGAACACCAAATGCTAAAAGAAAGAGCTGCAAATACCAAACCTAATTGTACCTGATAAGGACTAGCATGATACATCAAGGATGCCTGGGACTAGTGCATTGATGCACACTAGGGAAGTTAAGGGACGGGCCTTCAGACTTGAGGGGGATGATTTCAGACTAGCAGGACCTGAAGTGCAGCACCCTGCTGTTGTGATCAGTGGAATCATCTGGATTTATACTTAAGTGAACAGTTACTCGGGTGTAAGCAAGGTTAGACTTCTGTCTAGTGATCTCAGATGTTGTAATAGCATATCTAAAAGCTGAACAGACACTTTTGCCCCCCTCCACACCAGTCCTGTACTGTTATAGACATTTGTCTGAAACAGACCAAAAAAAAAAAAAATCACTGCTACCATAATAGCTGAATTGCATTAACAAAGGAAACTTCTAACACTTCAGCTTCTTTATGCATGCGTTAACAGGCCAAGTACCATTTCTAATTCAGCAAGCATGCTCTACAGTATGCAAGACTGGGCCCTTTGCATCTTGCTACCATTGTAGTTATTTCAGCTAAACAGATAAGGGTTTCTTTCCATTGCATTTTCCCATTTTTGCCATGTTACCACAGATGTTAAATTTCCTTCAAAAGACCATCATCTTATAGTCTGAGCCTGAAACCTAAAGTTAAAACTGCAGGCCTGTCTATAGCAAGCGCTGTCAGCGCTGGCTGAGTTCATGCCCATTTAGTGTAGGGCAATGCCACACAGAGATACTAGGTTGGGGCCTGAAAGCAGCAATGCTATGTTTGCATGGTGACACATCTCAGCTAACAGTCCCTGCTTCTTGTAGTTCCAGGTCCAGAACTAAAACCACTACAGATAGCCTGTGCTGCATTACATTGCAACAAGTTGACATAACACAAGGCAGTTTCCACATTGCATAAAATGGAGAGGCAAACAAAGGAAATCAAGTTATTTCTTCATCTTCTTACAGTCTCTTTATTTAAATAAAAACAGCATTAATAGTACAGATAGGGAAATTCTGTTCTTACAAATGTGATGGAAATAACTTTGTTAAATTATCATCTTTTGACTGATGATTCAAGTGACAGATGATTCAAGACTGTCAGTAAACGCTCTCCTTACCTTCATGTGTGATTTGAGATTGTCCTTGCGTGCACAGCGAAATGGACAGAGCGGACACTGATGACTTTTTAAACCTGTATGAATCACCATGTGCCGTTTCCAGTAACTCTTCCTCTTGATAACCAAACCACAGATCGGACACTGGAAAGGTTTTCCTCCTTCTTCTTCTGAGGCTTAGCAGAAGGGGGAAGAAAAAGAGAGGATCCTTTACAGCCACTTGTCGAATACTTTCCCCTTGTAAACATACTCAAGATACCATTTTTCAATGCTAGAATTTCATCTGTAAAGAGACACATCAGTTAAACAACAACATGTACCAGAAAATTCAGTTCTGTCCCTTGCATATCCCCTTCCCCTTAATCTAGTTATTCTCTCTCTGTGAAAGGTCAGATGAATTTATAAAGGTTAATGTCCCAAATATCCTTTGGCTAATTAGTAAGGGGATACTACTCTATCTCACCTGGTCCTAATGCTCCTTGTAATTTAACTGAACTGAGATGGATGTCTCTCATAATCATCACTTTGTAGCCTCATTTCCTATCCAATGTCAGTGGTAGCAGGGTATCAAAAATACACTTAGCCATGTTTAGAAATGATCCATTCCCATATTTGATGGTTAGCAGCGGGAGAGGAGGGAATATTAAGCATACAACAATTCATAACTTCACAGGAAATCAGGCTAGTATTGCATATCAGACATGTTTAACTCCAGAAGTGAAATATTTCAGAACCCCTGCTGTTGAACTTGTTTAGTTACAGCTCTAGCAGATGCTGCCGCCTCTTCACCATCAGGGGGTCTTAGGGTCACTGGGTTTCCTTCTAATCCTCTAGTTGCCAGGGCATTAAGTCTACTGCCTTCCTAAATGTTTGCACTCTGTTTTACTGCCCAGTTCGCCTAAAATAAGAACAGGAATTTGGGGTATTTGTCAAGCAAATATGGTTAGTCTACTAAGTGTGGAATCATCACAAGATCGAAGGAAAAGTGAAATTCTTTGCTGCTGACTTGATACAGCTAAACATCCATCCATCCTCTCACTGTGATTTCTCATTATTATGAAGATAGGCTTCGTTTTATCACAGCATTAGAACCGTTCCTCCTCAGTATAAAAGACAGACTATTTTCAAATATCCAGAGCTCAGTAATGTGTATCCTGCTATTTGGAATTTCCTTCAGAATATTTCTTCCAATTATTATCAGTTATTTCTTACTGATAAGGACACAGCAAACATCAACATCCTGTGATCAGGAACTAAGTGATAAAAACCTCCAGAAAGACTTGTCCTATGCTAAAATACTATTCTTGCTATGAGGTAGGAAACAAAAGTATTGTAATTCAGCTGATTAGGTAGTCATTATGTAAGTCCAAGAAAGGACATATTTTCAAAATGTGCACTTTGCAGGTTCAGAAATCCTACTTGTGAAATTTTCTATCAAACTCAACCTATTATCAAGCTGTTCCCCTCTCTGCACCGCTGAAGAATAAGCCAAAACCAATGCTAGAATTCCTTGCTTCACTTTCTTAATATCTTTACTTACTTCCTCGCAGAAGGTAGGAGAAAGACAAACCACAGAAATATATATTGGTAGCATTTTTACTCATCGTTTCTTTACTCAACATTTCTACTGTATCTTTTCTCAGGCTGGCTATCCTCAGAAAGCATCCAAAACAGAAATGTGTATTCCATCAGTCACCTGTTTTCCACTCCATAAAAAATAAATTTGTAAACAAGATGAACCCATAGCAATTTAGCACAGTACAAAATCTGCGAAGAACTGGACTGCACATGACTTCACTGATCATGACAACTCACGTACACAGGAATTACGGCAACCCCTTCAAAAGCTCAGCCTCTTCACTGTACTACATAAATCTCAGCATAGGAAAAATTAATGAATTTTGAGCTTCAGCCTTCCTTCATTTGTACTGATATCTATTTTATGTCACACCATGTCAATTAACTGGAAGGAGTTACTCCAGTGAGCAGACAATCTGCCAGCGCATCCTAAAGAAACTTCAGACAGAAAACTGCAAGCACTGCAGGCAAAAAGTTACTAGCAAGCAAGCATTCAGTTGGGAAAAAAGAGGGTCTGCACCACAATCGTTCAAAACTGACATCAGAGCTCAAACAGAGTTTCCAGACTTCTTTTTAAATTTCTTCCAAAGTTGGCAATGTTAACAGATTGATAGAAAAGTTAGTCATCTCTGGATGAATTGGAGCTTTAATTTAGTATAGCCCATCCAAGTAACAATCAAGTCCACCAAACCTGATGTGCAGCATCAGAGACCACTATACTCTGACAAGCCACAGCTCCTCACCCAAAATAATTCTGAGCAAATAACTTAACACGGTAGACAAATCAGCAGCAGGTCTACTCTTGCTATTAACATATTCCTGTTTAAATAGCCTCCTTCTTTGATGCTCCTTACTGGTCAACACCTACTTCTCTCACTGACTATTGACCTTGTGATCCTTTTTCATATAAAGCTAGACAGTGGTGGCGGGAAAGAGAAGCTGATGTCTAACAACGAAGTAAGCTCACCAGTGCCTTAACTATACTATGTACGAGGGCGGAAAAAAAATCTCTCTCGATCTATGCCTATTGGGAACAGACGTTTACCTCTCTGAGAGCGAGACAGTCCCCCCTCCCCCAACTCAAAAGGCAAACAGATGCACAATAACAGGCAAAACATTATAAAATGAAGTATTATTTTTTGCTGCTAGTGCCATAAGGCCATGGGTGTAAAAGGAATCAGGAATGTACAATGTTTATTTTCATAGCAAATATACATGCCCAGATACTCCACTCAACTGTTACAGCAATGTCTCCAGCCAAAGGTCACATAACAGTAACTTCTTTCTGCAAGCTGCGTTTCTCCATGGTAGAAGGAATCAAGCAGTTTGGCTTTCCATAATCAACATCCAGATATGCTAACCAACAGCTTTTTTTTTTTTTTTTCAGCTGGTTAATTATTTAGAAAGGAAAAAATTAATAGCATATTAGAAAGGGGGCTTACACTGAAAGAACTTTTGTTACGAACGTTCCACTATAAAGTTTGCTTGGATGCCAACTGGCATTGGCCCAGTGTGTATAAACTGAGAGGAAACACCCTTCCTCTTGGGATACTAGTCGCATATATCATAAAAAGCAAGTGGTTGTTCCATGGTTACCAAGGACCTGAGGCAGCCTGCCCCCATTGTTATCTTTCAGCAGCACAGTATGCTTGGGCCTTCAACAGAGAGAAGAGCTGCTAGGAATTTGCTGCATCAGAGCTAGTTTATAAACTGCTGGTACTACCAACACACACACTGCACACACAGAGCACTCCTCTTGTACTAGCTGCACAGACAAATCCCGTAGTTTTTTAGTCAGGCACAGAATCTGGATTTTACTACAACCTTTTTTGACTAACAAAGTTAGACTTGTCAAAGCATATTGACTTAAATCAATGCCTACAGTCATACTAGTGTAACTCCCCCATGTGGGTACTCCTATTCCAGCATGGGAGGGCCTTTTTAAAAGTTTTGCTGTTACTCTGAAAAGGGCTTAAGCTAAACTAATGAAAGCCTTAGGCCAGACCCATGCCAAATATAGTTTGCCGCTTTAACTGCCTTGGCAAAACACACCAGCAAAGCACTTGCAGAACAGATGCAGATACCAGTAAAAACTGATATCAGCTGCACCTTGTATCCCTCCCCTCCTCCTTCAAGGGAGGAATGAGCATTGCTGTCCATGCAATAGCTTCTCCACTATGAGTTCTTACCAAGAGCTGCAGGGGGAATGATCAGACCTCATAATATTCCTAAATAAAAAAGTTAGATCAAAAAGATTGCAGGTGCAACTATACAATGCCCATGTCAGGCCTCACGCCTGTACACTGACTAGCTATATCTGTACAGTCAGGCTAACGCTCCTGATAAAACTCATACTGATAAAGCTCTAATGTACTAAATCATTTTGTATATCTTGCAAAGATATCTGATACACTACAGCAGAATGCCGCTACCAGAAATATGAATCAGGGATGTAAACTTTTTATAAAAAGAGGTAGAAGAATTCTTTTTCCTTATTTTGAAAATGGATCATTTAAATTTCCCTGCATAGCTTACCAACTCCTGAAAGCTTTGGTTACCAAGACTGTTTCTTCTTATTCCCTATATACCTGGATCCTTGAATGCCAACAGCTGGAATTGGCAGAGGGAAGGCAGAAGTGTAAAACAGTCCTTGTTGAGCCAAATTAGAAAAATTCTTTCTTTTCTTCCCTTTTTTTTTTTTATTGTGACAAAGGATTGCAAAAGACCAAACGTGAGATTTGTTCACGCTGCTGCAAAAAATTTTAATGAAAAGTGGCAACATAATAATATACTCTGGTAAATTAGGACAGGGTAGTAAGTGATTATACAAAAGTCCATTTGTGACAGAGACAGCAGGAGGGAGCGTTCTCCCTTGTCCAATATTTCAAAAGCACTGGTTTTGTACATGCTTACCGGATACCATGAGCTCCCTGAAAGGGATTTTTTTGATCTTTCACATTAAATACTTTTTGTGGCCCTATTCTGAACTTAGTGAGGGAGAAAAAACACAATTGTATGGATTAAAAAAAGTACTGAACTGTACACTCATATCTTTCAAATATGAAAACATTTGTAACAGTTTGGTCTTCAAGCAGTACTTTAAAAAGCTTTTCTATTGTTTACCTAGAGTACCTAGATCTCATTCTCATAACCAAAGCAAATCCAGTCCCACTGAAGAAATGTTATATAAGTCTACAGCAAAACAAACACGTTCTACTTAGTGACTCAAACTGAATCCATACCTGTACTAGTGGGTTTGGACGCTCTTCCCTTAGGGACTGGCAGTAACAATAATTCCAAAGACTGTGGTGGAGTTGCTTTCTCTTGCTTCATCTCTGAAAGTTGCAGGGGATCCTCAGCAACCAGTGATTTCTTCTTCTCAGCCAACAGGGTGCCTGCAGCCCTTGCAGCAACCTCCTTGAGTAGGGCAGCTGAAGAGGTCATGGAAGCCAGAGAAAGGAAAGAACTTGCTGGAGGCGGGTGCTCCTGTCCAGGAGTCATGCTTCTTTCACTCACTTTCTTTGATAAAGCTGCTAAGGTGGAGCTGGCAGACTGAGAACTAAAAGGTGAAGAAAAGGATTCAAATCTTATAGTGTCTTCAGTCCGTGAAAGAGATTTGTCCTGCAGAACAGCATTGGCTGCGGCTTTCAGTTTCAGGATAGCTGAATCAGGGGACAAACCACAGGTGGTGGTTGAGTTGGGCAACCACTTACCTTGATTCCATATAAAGCGATTACTTGCATTGTATTGGTCACTTGTCTCCTGTTTCTCAGCAAGCTTTCTGGCAAGAACGCTTAGCTGTTGGGCATGATGAGCAGGTGGAGAGAAGGAGAGATTTGAGCCAAGATTTACAGGGGACTCGACTTGACCGTTGACGGTGATAGCAGCATCCAGCTTGAGGGAGCCCGCCTCCAGTAGCCGTCTCAGGTTACTACTCAGTGGCTTGTTTGGACCAGGAGATTCTTCTTCACACAGAGATGGCACATCAGGAGAAAGGTGCTCTTTGCTCTGTAATGTGTCTCTTAGAGCTTCATTTTCAACGGTTCCTACCTCCACTGTGCTGCTGCTTGGGGTTGCACTTCCCAAAGAAGTATCTGGGGAAGTGGACTGCTCTTGGATTCTGTCCTCAAGAGACAACTTAAAGTTCTCCTGGACTTCTCCATACGATGCTTCCGAAGGAGTCTCTGAAGAATTTCCAAACCAGCGTTCTTCTTCACTGAGCTCACCTTCCACTTCTTCCTGTCTAGTACCATCTGCATGGAACCAAGAATAACTGTTTTACTTCCAAATCAGTGCAGTACAACTTCTTAGCATGAAGTATGTTTTTAAGGTCCCAAACGCCCCAGGGGCTCTGCCCTTCCCCAACATCAGTCTAATGAGGGGCAGTACTCTACATGAGCCTCCTGGCTTAACATCCCCCTAAAGTTCATGAACTTGGCATCAGTCTGGATTGAGTGATTAAGAAAAAATTTTTGAAAAAGAATGAGGTTTTCTTTAAAGAAGAAATCCTGGCAAGCTTGTCACAGGGTTTTAGTAGATATTAAAGGTTTCTCTAAGTCAATATGATTAAAACATGTAAAACTGCAACAATACAAATACGCCACAAATACAAATATATCACCAGGGCACCATTGATAATAAAATAACTGCAATATATGAATGTGGTCTATACGTTCTGCAAAATATTATGAACTCGTTGGTGTAAAGCAGGGATTTAACAGGTTCAGAAATTTAGATAACTGAATGTCTGTACAGCTAACACAGAGACGCTTTCAAAAGATGACCAGGTGTGCAGCTATTCAAAGTATCTTCTTCCAGTGACTTTAAATTTCAGCCCAAGCCTGCAGTGACCCCTATCTAAAATAAAATAAAATTTATACTGATGATAATACACACTTCATTTCTGAATAGCTGAGATGAGTAATGCATGAATGCTAAAGCGTTCATCTCCCCAGCAATTGGAAAAAGAAATAGAGACACAAAACTAACATTTGGTTTTGTTTTTCTTTTTTTTTTTTTTTTCCATATATAGACACCACTGGCTTTTCATTTGCTTGTCACTCTCCAATAAAGTTTTAAAGACCATCCTAAACTGAACTCAGTTCAGATGGGGGGTGGGAGAGGTGTTCATCCCTATGCAGTCAGTTTATCTTCTCTTCTCAGGTGACTGCAACAGAGTCTCTCCTAACATCTGAGTGGCAGTGTTTAAAGTGCTGTGACCCCAGATTGCTCTTCTTCCCAGTAGGTATTCAGAATAATATAGATATGACCATATGACCAAGGTTGTGTTTTGTTTTGTTTTGTTTTTTTTAAGATCTTGCTGGCCAATCAAAAAGTAGTCAAGAACAACAGCAATGCTATAGTTAAATTCATGTCATCTTTCCTTGCCAGACACCTCTCATATTTCTCACTTTCTGGACTGAAGGTCCTATGCTACAGAAAAATCTCAGTAGTCATACTATAACAAAACAAAAGGATTTAATACAACCCTCTGGACATTCTGGAAACAAGCCTGTATGATATGTTCTCTATCTATGACCATGTATTATTCCCAGATTCCCTATTTAAATCCATCAAATGACAAAAACTGGATAGAAATTAATAAATGAAAACTTAGATTTATTATTGCTTTTACACAATGAATTTAAGAAGGAAAGACCCAGCCAGCTGTATCACAACTGTAGAGATACCAACATACACTCTGAAGGCAGAGATATGTTTTAAATCATGTTATACAGAATATGAGGAATAGTGCCTCACAGTAAGTTGCTTTTTCTCAAAACTTGAAAAATTTTCATCAAAGTTTTGAGAGCCCACAAAAAGACCATTCTTTTACCTTAGATTACTTTTTCACATAGAAGAGGGCTTCCGTCTTTCCTCTTCAAAACAAAACGCCAAGAAAAATCCAAAGCACTTACTTCAAATTATTTTGATATTATCCAAGATAAGATCACAGACAAAGCACGATTAACAATAACGCACACAAAGGCCAACACTATGCACATTCGAATAGAGAGACAGATGCTAATCAGTTGATCCAGCACTTATGCAGGTTATAGGAAAACAGGATGTGTTCCTATTTCATCCCATGAACACTACACAAGCACCTTGAGGCAGCCCTACACAGTGGGTGCAGATAGATGCAAGATCCCTCTGCTCATCCAAACCCAAGCAAGTTCTAGCTTGGAAGCTATGAAGCCATCTTCCTGGCACACCACCCGAAGTGGTACCCCAAGAGCACGGCGCATCCTCTGCGACACAGCCCAGAGCTGACACCACTCCACAGCTTCTGAGCCAGAGCTAGCTTGGCTCCCACAGCTTGCCTCCGTGTGTCTGTTTGCATCTGTCTGTATTAAAGCAACCCCCACCTCCCACCAACCCTAATTTCTCTCTGTCTCTGCTCCCCATCCTTAAATAGAGAGGGAGAATTGCATTTGTTCTCACTCAGAGAGTTAGCAAAAAACTAACGATTAGGAGATATTTGAATATAAATGGTTACAGAAGGAAGTGGGGTTACGTTTTAGAGGAATCTCCAGGTTGCTAAACCCTGAGCTGTTCTGTTCCATGCCATGCACCTCTGTTTCTTACTTTTTACACATTTCCTACCTGCAACCAGACCTTTAAAATACAAATCAAATAACACAGCTTTACAAATCTCTCAATCTTGTTTGTCCTGCTTGCATCAGAGATGAATTCCTCCTTCTCACTCGCACCTGTTTTTGCTCTAAACATATACAGTAACGTCCCATGTATTTTCACTGTCTCTTTCTCCTGAGGCTGACCTCTCAGGGAACACTCATAGTACCTTAGGAATTAGTATTTGAAGTTGATTGCAAGGATGGGAGAAAAGGAACTCCATCTGCTATAGCAGGGCTGCAGCGCGGCCTTCACACAACTACACTACGCCTGCCACCAAAAAGAAGTGGTGAGGGCAAAAGAGCTGAAAACAGGACACGGATCACCTTTCTTTTTACACAGGTGCACGTTCTCCATTGGTCTTGCCTATAGGGAGGGCAGCCAGCAATATTTTGAAGCTGGGGAGCAGCAGGAGCAAAGTGCCCTTCCTTTACGTTTTAAGGCTTGCTTCACAGTCCAGAACTTCCCTCCTCTTTGGGTAATGCAGTGAGAGCTCCCCCTCCTGTTGCTATCTACCTGTAACTACTGCAGCTGTCTCCAAATCTTTAAGCGGCCTCTAGAAAGGGCAGCACCTCTATCCCAAAAGCCAGGCGGATTTATTTATTTATTTATTTTAACCACTGCAGCCTGACAATTACATTTCCAAGCAAAGTTGTCATTCATGGCCCTCAGGGCAAGATTTTAATTCACATGGACTTGCAAACCTGTGAGTTTGAACAAACTTGAGAACTCCAGGGGAAATCAGCCCAACCCAGCAACTTTCCTATGATTTCAAACTAAATAAAATCTTCCCTCAGAATTCAGAGGACTGATAGGACACCCAGATGACGTTTGTCTGAAACAGGAGCCAAACTCCACTTGCCTGTCAACAAACTTCAGCTGAGGTTCAGGTTTGTGAAAGACCTGTGCGACTCTTCCCTCCCTACTTCTGCAACATTACTGAGGAGCCCTAGTGAGAAGTCTCTGAAATCCTGAAATAGAAATATGTTTAAATTTCCTCTCTCCACCATAAACATATTACAGTTTGTTATTACAAATTACTTATGTTCAGGTACTAGCATCTCATTTTTATTTAGGTCCGAAAAGTTAAGTGTGAGTAAGGAACCACAGGGAACTTGCAGAGCATATAAAGGCAACTTAAACGTTAGGGGCAAATTCTCATCAACTTCACTTGGAATGAGAGCCGGCTGGGAACCTCACCAGCTTTTACCAAGTAACTACTCATCAGATTGCTTCTTCTCATCACAGTTCAAAAGTTGGGACCTGTCAGTGCTTCTCTTTCCCGGTTTCCACGGCGGTTCTGGAGGGAGAACTGCTTCCTAAACCATTTGTCACTGGTACTAACTAGTGGAAGTCACAGGTGTTCTGGGTGCTTCAGGACTACCCCACCGCAGAGCACCCAGGAACCACACACAAGTGGCTTCCCACTCCTCTCAGCAACAATAAAAGGCACCAAAATACTGCTGGGCAACTGCTGCCACTGATGTAGCCCAACACCAAACAATCTTTGGCACAGTCACAAGTGTGCGCAAAAGCACTCCTTGAAGAAGTGCCAGTTTCTTTGCTCACCCACTCGTCTGCTTGTTTTCAAATATGGAGAAGCTCTGCTTCAACAGATCAGTTGGAAAGGCAAATCTTACTGATCCCAAAGGACGTTATTTAACTTTGCGGGCATCTACCTTTACGCTTAAGGTGATGAATAGAATTTGACCCTGATATCAAAAAGAACGTAAATATTAACCTGTTCAAACAACTTGCAGCTGAAAACTGAAAAAGTCAGACAAACATGTTTGTTGATTTATAGACCCAGCCACCTAATTTAAATACTAGAAACTGCTTAACAAACAGCTAACATTATTTACACATGACATTCACGAAAGCAGTAGGTATGAGGAGATGATCCACAGTTCCACTTTGTATGGACTAGGAGTGGAGAAATATGGATGTAGCAGACTGGGATCTAGAAATAGTCTGTACAGCACAAGGAAAAGGGAAAAGACTCAGAGTTACGGGACCGACAGATTTGGCCAGTAAGAACATCAGCCATGATTCAAAGAACACAGCCTTGACCACCAGGTATTATTTGAGGAGTGGCTAAAGCTAAGGAATCCACGCCAAACACTCAATTTTCATGGAAAGAGGGATAAAATTTCACTTTAATCATTCAGCATAATGACTAAATTAAACTGTAATACAGAAGTAACATTGCAAATCCATATGCTGCAGTAATATGAAACACGCAAATGAAAATTATGGGATAACAGAATGAAGATTAAATGAAATATAAAAGAAGGTAGTTAAGTCAAATCATTTCAAAGAAATGCTCACAGAAAAATTACTGATCAGGTAAATTAGGCAAGATTGCCCTAACTTAAGCAATTATGTTTCAAGAAAAGTCTGGGAATCTACAGGTAGAGAATTTAAGGTGGTATGCCATTTTTATCATCTTGATATCAAATATCGTGATCTATATAAGGTATTTAGATATGATCACTGAAGTTTGTGTCAATCTAAATAAGGTAATAATTACTCTTTTTAGCTATTTGGTACACCCAGATTGTCTTCCTAATTTGTTGCCCCAACTTATTTCTGTCTGGTACCTCTGATATCTTCCTGATCCTGTAACTTCTATTTAGCCTATCTAAAGCTAGATTGACCTAGGAGTATAAACTGCAGTGTAATAGCTTATCTTATTCCATCTCTAATGCCTATCATAAGCCATTTACTTTATTATCTTATACTAAACATTATACCTAGGCCTACTGAAAGAGCTAGGATTAAGTGATAGGTCTACATTGGTGTACTGGGGAGCTCTGCAAAGGTGCCTAAGGAGTTTAAAAGGTCACATTAAATTTAAATGAAATAGTAAGCAAGCCATAGAGAGTTCTGGGGAAAGACAGACTGACTCAGGTGAGCAATCAGTTTAAGGTCAAGTAAATAGTAGACACATCAAAATAAGGCAGAGGCAACAGCTGAGCAATCAGAGCTCAGCCTCACGTGACTTCCCTGGAGAATAATAAGAAAAGGAAGGTGAACAGGGAGAAGCAGTTGAGAACGGATAAGGCATGGTTAACTGCTATAGTCAAGGTGAAGGAAGAGGTAAGACTGAGTAAGCTGGTGTGCTCATATTTGGCCTCCAGGATGGCTTCAAGTCATCACCACAAAGCATCAAAATCCCATGTCCTACTCCCTCCTGCCTTCTTTCTTAGATCCCTCAAACAGGGATTAGGGAGTGAGCCATGGGACAAACTTTGCTGCTCCGGCAGCGTGTTTCAGGATACCCTCTCTCTTACAGGTTCTGTAACCCACGTTGCATCGCGACTGTAACCATCAGCATCATACCCAAATAACAGGAGGTTCCCATCGCATGACCACTGCGTGTTCAGCAAGAGGACACCTGCCCATCGTGTCTGCATTTTAGCTCTGTGACAGCCAGCCACTTTACGCCCTTTAGAACTGGATGCTTATATCCTCCAGCCAAACCAGGTAAGTACCACTGGCACAGAAGCCTTGAAATTTGCCAGTGACCAGTTGCTAGCCACTCTGGGCAGAACAGTTTTAGTGGAATATGGAGAGCAGCTGCCATACTGGAGAAGCTCCAGGATGAAACTAGAGAAGAGGATCCTGAAGTCCTAATTGTAAACAGCACATTCAACGAGCGCTATCAGCCATGAGAGTATCATGGCAAAACTTAGTGCAAACCAGATAATGCAGAGGAAAAAAAAGAATGAAGGAGCTAATGGCTGAATAGGTAACCTACCTATGCTGTGTAAGTGCATCATTTTAGCAACGGAAAAAAAAATAATTACAATAGACTGCTTGCTAATACCATATCACTTTCTAATTCAAGTTGCTGCTGGGTGTCAGCTTCATTTAAAGCCTTGCTAATGTCACATCCAGGTACTACAGAAAGCAGAATGTACAAGCCTACAAAATAGCAGTCATACCTGGGAAGTCTATTCTATGGTATCCTATAAAAATTGCTCAGACTAGCCACCTCCAAACTGCCACTTTTGTATTCAGGCTGCCTTTTTAAGCGCTTCAAGTAATAATAAAAAAAATCTATCATTTCTTTGGGCTGGACAACCTTCGTGGGTTCCTACACCGACCAGACCAGGCAGATAGATGTGTGTGCTGCAGGACTGCCTCAGAAAATGCACCGAT
Source organism: Struthio camelus (assembly GCF_040807025.1). Lineage (NCBI taxonomy): Eukaryota > Metazoa > Chordata > Aves > Struthioniformes > Struthionidae > Struthio > Struthio camelus. The sequence goes on from NC_090945.1 coordinate 34,914,677, forward strand.
ATCCCAAAAGTTCCACCTCTAAAAAGCATTTACAGCCACATCTGAATAGGCTACACACCCAGAGCAGTAGCAATGTTGATTTTCCTACAGGGATACTTGCAAGAAAATCATGATTTTAATAAAGACGCAAAGGCCTGCCTTAACTCCTTTTATTACATCAACAGCAGCAAATAAAACTTAGAAGTCACAGTTACATAAACAGTCATGTGCTAGAGTGCACTCCGTCCCCCATTCTCCTTTCATGATTTCTGTGACCTATAATAGGTAAGCAGCACAGAAAGTCACTGTCCTCTTTCAGTGAAATTTCTGCCTCGCTCACTTATCAACGGGATGATTATTCAACTCTTGACCTCATCATAAAATAGTTTAGCAGTGTTGCTGGTGCTTGAACCAAATGTCTCTACTGCAGGCTGACCTAGAGAGAGCAGCACAGCTGCAAGAAGGACCTGCCAGAAAGCCATAGCTCTTCTGTTCTGTCCTTCTCCCCCGTGTTTAAGATCTGTGAAAACGCTCAATTAGACAGGAAGAGAAGCCCTAGGTAGGGCTCCATATTTCATCTCCACATCTTCTAAAATAATGATTTTCCTAACTGGAGGGAAGGAGGAAAGGGGGAAAAAAAAAAAACCCCACAGCTTTTAAAGATAAGGCATGTATCCTCTAATTTTATCCTTAACTTAAAGAGGCTTTAAAAATCCACTTACAGGAAAGCCCCAGAATATTCACCTTGCAATTTCTCTGGTACTGCTTTACAAACAAACAAAGAAAACAATAAAAAAAAACCCACGCAGCACTCTAAGACCAACAAGGTGACACAAAACCAATTTAATTACTTTGTAGTAACTGGGACTCTTCAGGATGCTTTGCCCCTATGCACCTTCCAACTGTGCCACTACATGTGTCACTAACTGTGAGCGTGCCCAAGTCCCACGTATTCTGGTTTGCCAATTACTAGCCAAGTAAAAACGGGCAAAATGCACGTGCAGTGCCTCTGTCTCCTCTCAGAGGCAGAATCCAGGGGTGATGGACTCCAAGGAAAGAGGAAGGCAGGATGGACTACTGAAAAAGCATTTCACAGAGAACTCAAAACTGCCTTTACTTCCTTTCCCTCAAAGGAGAAACATTTTGTGGTAGAAGGGAAACGGAGGCAAAGGCCTTTCATTTTCCTTCACAAGTCCCAGAAGAAATGTGTCAAATAGGATTCATTACCATCACATTACCATACCATACCAAATATATCTTTCTTTTACTAGCTAGCATGAGACAGGATAGAGATGCATCATTTCTCCTGAAGTGAGCTGTTACTATTTGTTGAAGGTTCTCACGGGCTGTTGACAGACCAAGAGATACAACCTCATATTGATAGTGCGCCTGACCTTACCTAAAACATCAAGTTCTTCAAAAGGTAACTCCTAGTATGATGGATATTTGACATCTTGTCTCCAAGAAGGATTAACTACTCCTCTGTTCCAGGGAAGAGGTTATAGTTAGTAACCCTATATTGAACTTCCACTTTTTGCTGAATTAACTCAGTTTTCATAGGGTACACGTGGGTCGCCAGCCTCCCGGAGATTAGAAGAAGCTACCCTGCTTTCTCTCCTTCAGTGACAGAAGCAAGATGCCTTTCTCATTGTAGTGTAACTATGAAATGGCCTACCTTAATCTCAGCTAGCTTTAACTGATCGGGTTGTTGAGGAGAGATGGAGTAGTAGTATAGGAATACATCAAAATGAGCTGTATTATATAACTCAAACTGTGCTCAAGGCTTAATGTAAGTATTACCATGCATGCCTGAAGCAAGATAAGCAGTTATTCAGAACAACACCTTATACTCCTAATGTCAAGTAAGAGAATTTGGACGCTGTGGCCTAGGTGCCTTTGTCTGTTAAAGTAGTCTTCTCCTATGCAGACAGGGAGATCTGAGGGAAACGCTGGGAAAGGTACTGCGCGATCAGTATTTGAGGAGCGTGGTTTCCATTGGGGTTCAGGAATTTAACGCTTAAATGAACAGGCAGTGCCTTAGAGTGCAGTCAGAAGATACAGTTAAGGAAAGCCCACTGCTGACAAAAGCGCAGGGCAGTTCCTGTGCCCTGTCTTACATTTGTTCTGTTTGTCTGACCGCTTGGTGAGCCAATACCAACTCACTAACCTGGCAGAAAACTATTCACTCTGCCAAGAAGCTGGAACAAAACTGATGCAAGTGAGGCAGGAACAGGGAAGTAGGAGAGGATTTGGTGGACTGAAAGCCTTTAGATTATAGACACATGTGAGCCACCTATCCTCTGAGGTCTTTTGGGATACAAAACATATAACCTCTTGTCACTGAAAAACACCACAGGATTCCCCCTCACACCCCCAAACCTCACCAACGTACTATACCTCTCAGGGAAGACCTGGCCCTTGCAGTCAGGATGACCAAAGCAGCCAGTATCACGGAGGCTGCTTTAGAAGCCCTAGCTGGACCACTTTTAACTGCACTGGCCACCATGGATTCTTCTGGTACTAGTTACACAAAGGTCAGTCTAGAACCGGGTGGCAGCATGTTCCCATGAGAAGAAAAGCCTTAAAGACCCAGAAATAATATCCCAACAGTAAAGCCCAGTAATTACCAACTCTTTTCTGAAAAGCAAGTGGGCAGAGCAGCATGTCTTATAGTGTGATATGTTCAGCCTTTGGCTACTTGCATTTTAGAACGATTTACTTCTGGCTGGATTTTGTCACTATTTGAGGCTCAGCAAGTTGAAGGATTTGAGGTGTGTGCATGTAATGCTGGAACACGTGTGACCTCAGAGGACAAGAATATTTTCAAAGGTAACCATTTCTCAAACAGTGAGCCAAAGAAGAGCATCCTACAAAAATAGCTTTTATCAACTGACTTGACCAATACGTAGGACTCTTAAGAGAAAAGGTAGACAAAGACAGCTGATCTTTTATGAATGAGAAAGCATGGTTTAGAAGACACAAAGAAATATTTCTGAAGTCAACCTACTCTGCAAAGATCCCAAGATGGATTCTTAAAGCACATAAAGTGTCAAGTCTAACAACAGAAAACCATATTCCTTACAAAACGTATTTGATGGCATCTGTGTTCCTCTTATAACTCTTTTATGGCGACTGAGCAAAATGCCACAGCCAGTCGTACTGAAAGCTTCTTCCACAGGCTCTTGTGAATATCCTATAGTAATCTATAGTTGAGTTTAGACTCACCTTTCACAAAGCACCAGCCCGTGATCCCAGTGATTTATAAGCTATAGGAATAGGGCCAGTTGAAAACGTCTGCACATTAATAGATCAAATGAATTCACCTTTTTTAGCCTGATGAAAAAACAGAGTATGATAAACTGCTTGCTACAAAACCAAACACGTTCTCAGGCACCAACCCCACTCTTCTGAACCAGACTCAAAAAGCACTTATCAGGAACTGCAGATTTCCCTGGGCCTTTTAAAATTAGTTAAAATAATACTCCGATAGAGCATTATGAATTTGAGGACAAATGAAATAAGTAGATCAGCTCTATTTGAAATGGGAATCGGCATTAATGATTTTGGATAGTTCAAGTGATCCATTTGCAAGTCCGCCCAAAGAGATACTCTGCACCTAGAGCAGTAAGGCATCATTTACTTCAGCATGCATTTAAAATAGGGGGCCCACTTACATGCCCAGCTCATTACAACGATGAGAAATTCTACCTTTTCTTTGTTACAAGAAAGTTTTAAAATCCCCTAAAATTATTCCCAGTTAGCCAACATTCATTCTGCTTATACATTTATTTTGTTTTAGATAGATGTCTATGACAATAGCTTGTTGCAGTAAGAAAGTATGAAACCCCGAAAGGTAGTAGAGAAGTTGGCACCTCCAAAATACAAAGAGCTAAACATTACTCTCAACACTTCTACTATCCTTAGCACTTAAAGAACCTAGGCCTATCATCTCAGCCCACTTCAGAAAGGAGGAGAAATATTTTAAGAATTCCCACGATGGGCCTCTATTAGAAATGAGCCCTCAAACAATTTTAGAAAATAGTGTGGAAAAGCCAGCTAAGGCCAGAGGATCTCTAAATGCCGGAACTTATTTTCCACTCTAGATCATATTATTTCAGGGGATAATCACATGAATGCCAAACATAAGAGGCTATAATATTTTAAAGTCACCCTTGAATAAAACTTTAACTCCACGAGTGAGAAAAGAGATTCCATTCCTTCGGCAGCTCATTAATGAAGTCTTTGAACACCGAAGTAGTGTCTAGATTAGTAAATTTTGAGCAGAAGCATAAAACTGCCTGATCTTAAACACAGCCTACCTGCAAGCTAGAGGCTCAGTTATTGGAATGTCCTTCCAAATGGCTATGGTATTATAGTAGTTTGATTGTAGGGTATAGTCTTCTATGGTATATTTGAGGTAGAAGAAATCTAGATCAAAAGTTTTTTTCCTGACAAGATCTCAGGCTGCAATTATCCTTGACTTACAAAAAGAAAAAAAAGAGAGAAAGAGAAAGAAAAAAAAAACTATGGTCAAGCAAAACAATCATTATGAGCTCAACCAGTACCCCAACCCTCTCCATCTATCAGCATACAATTCTATTTGTGTGTTATGGAACACAAGATCCACTCGCTTGGACAAGTCAGTTTGAGAAAATTGAAGGATTACATCACATTATCAAGATATCTAAAAGAAAAGATCAGAATAAGAACTTCAGTTCTTGGTTACCTTTCCTCCCTTAAAAGGCAACAGAGTTCAAGAAAGGAGGTGGGCATATATGAGTGACCACAGACAAAATTTTGACCTACAACCTGGAATGAGAGGCTCAGAAGTAAAGTTTTCTTACACATTTCCAGAGAAGTAAGCCTCTGCCTTGAACAACTCAAGTACGACCAGCGGAATTTCTTTCCGCACACCTTAAAATGCTGTTCTGGTGCTGCGATGATCAATCTCCCAGACTAAGACCAAGCCTAACACATAGTTTAGAGGATTTATCTGCTGATTGGACAGCTCAAGGCATCTTGAAGTGATTCAATTCTTCTTGGCTGTCAGCGGGACACACAAGACTTTGGCAAACACCAGAAGAAAATGGGGAGAAGCACCCTTAAAGGTGTCACTTTTATGTAGTGAGCACTTCACAAGAAAAGCAGCATCCATAGCAAATCTAAAGTAGGACATTAAGCCTGAGTAATACAGTTTCTCATATCATATGATGTATGATTTAAATGTCAAAAAAGGCTGGAAAGCTTTTCTTTCTAACCTTCATTTAACATGGTAACAGATCAAATTGGTGCTTCAGTCTATTTTGCATATCTACATTCTCTGTTGTTGAGATACATCTATAAACTGCCTGCTCTTATTCACTCAGTGCCTTCAACAGCCACCAATTCATCTTAATTAAGGTCTGCACCTGACCTGCCACTGCCCCAGAACTGGCTGCAGCGACAGCTGTCTCGACTCTTTACTGCATCTTCATTGCCTGAAACGTATTGCAAATCTCAGCACAATCACAACCCCAACAGTAAAAAGTACACTGAAGCATCCTTACATGTACCTAACGATTTACAGCAGCCAAAAATAAAACAATCTGCTTAGGCTATATATTATTATAACATTGATGTACCTTGATATATGCAACTTATTTTAATGCAGCTAGTCATTTAAAACTGCCGAGGTCACCACAGCAACATGATTTTAGTCACACTTCCAGTTGGAAAGGAAGTGAACAAGAAGTTGCAAGCGTCAATTCACCTGGCAAAAAGGGCTGACTAAAGTAAGGAAAGTGTCCAAGCACGCCACTTTGTTGCATACAAACAATTTGCAATGAAAATAAATAACTCCCTGATCACAACTGCAATTTATCAGTATGGCCTAGGAATGGTGCTCAGTTTACAAAACAGTTCTGGCATCACCTGAGAAACTGGAACTGATCTAAAAGCTCTAGGAAAACACAGTAAAGCACCTACACTATCAGCTGTGCTGTGCAGGGTCATTCCAAACTCTCCTGTGGGACACACCATTGACCAAAAGGCTAATCTAGGCACTGAAACCACACTGGCTGATTACCTGCTCCTTCACCCATTCATTTCAAGGGGTTGCTCTCATGTGTTGTACACACCATATAAGATCTGTGCCCTCAAGCAATCAAGAGTAAATTTACCATAGCTACCACGACGTTATCAGAAAAAATTGTCTGCTAAGGTTGATAAATCGGTCAATTATCTGCTTCCTTGACTTTTATTCCTGTGTAAATGTTTTCATCCTTACATTATGAGTACCAGCACTTATGAAAAGATGATCTGTACATTGCCAAAAACAACTGTTTAAATTACTAGGAAATCCTTAATTACTATAAACAAGATTACAACAGGCTTATTTAAAAAAAAGGACTCTAAACATCACAGTCATAGCTCCAGAAAATGAAGCTCTCGTGCTATCATTATTTGAGGCTGCTTTCTCCACATTTACTCTTGCTCAGCGCGCGACCCTCCTTCTCTCAAGCGCACCTGAACGCCACAGCGAGAGCACCTGCTGCCGCTCCACCGCTACCCCCCAGCATAGCTGATTATATGCACAGGCTATATGAAGTTCCCTGTCTCCTTTCAGCTCCTCATATTAAGTCCAAATTCCCCTCCCCGCAAAACCCCAAACAAAATCCCCCACCCTATAAAGTGAAGGAATCATTAACAGAGAGAGGAAGGTGAACACAAGGAAACAACGCTACCGAAGCATCATAGTTACTGATTTCATCTTCAAGGTAGACGTGCTTTAGTGTCCCTTCTGGGACTCTAAAGAACAGTCCAATCCTCAAAGGTGCAATAAATAAAGGGAAAAGCACAGAAGGCTGCCATCCTAGCCTAGAAGCAGTGAACTGGTTTAGGCTGAAAATGGGACTATCAAATCTATAGCAAGGTAGACGCACATGATCTCAGGCAGAATTTCCCCTTCCATACCTCCTCTCTCACTGGTAATAGCAAGACATTTCCTGAAAAGGGTGATAGAAGCTGAAAGCAAAAGGAAAATGAAATACGCTTCTTCCTGTAGACGAGTTATTAAATCTAAAGGACGGTGCAGTAGAACTGGTTTCCAGTATCTTTTGAAAGGCAAAGTTGCATTTTGGAATTGGGAAGGGGAGACATCTCACCAGGGTTCCTGGAGGGACAGAGTAACCTAAGCCCAGGGCAGCTTCAAAACTTCAGGAAAGCTCTTTAAAAGATTTTAAAAGCACTGTAAGAACACATAGCAACATCCAGAACATATACAGTCATTTCAAGAAATACTTTTTCTGTCTTTTTTTCTGCTTCTCTCTGTTCCTCAAAGAACTGCTATCCAGATACACAGCTTCAACCCTTGTTTTCTGGGTTTCCCTGATAAACTGCTAAGTGCCTCTTTTCTGCAGAACATCCAATTAGAAGACAGGCTCTCTTTTAGGCTGAAACTATATTTTTGCTCTGGATATTTTTTTAGGACAGCAGGCTGCCTCCCTGACTAAAAGTCTTATGCACTAAACAAATACAACAAAGGAGAAAGAAGTTGTATTTCCTGGTCTTTCTCACACAAGAGGTAATTCTTGAAAGCAGTTGCAGATGTCTAATCGCTGTTGTGGAAAACGGAGGTCCAGGAGACACAGAGGTGAAAGAAGCTTCAGAAGTCCTATGGTAGAACATGGTACTTCTGTCCTGCTTTCTCCATGACTACTGGTTCTAACATGGCAAGCCAGGCCATGCTTGCCATGGCAATGCAGGGAATAACAGGAAAGGCAACCCTCACTTTTCACCTTGTCTCCAAGAGATTAAAGGCATACTGTGTCTTCTCTTGAACCAGTTCCAAATAAATTCTCATTCTATTAACTTCTGAAACTGCCAGCAGTCTTCAGGCAGTGACACTGATAATGTAGTGATATTACCAACATGAAAAATAGATATTTCTCTACTTCCCTATCTACAGGAAAAGGCTGACCAATCTTCTCCAGCTGGTCTAGAAAACTTACTGCAAATACTGACTGGCGAAAAGTGAAAAAAGAAGAATGATAATGATAAAAGCAGTGATTATATCACAAGTGGTTCTGGTTTTGGAGAAGGAGAAAAAGGAGGAAAACTGATCCTTAGCAGTGCAGTAGCATCGTAGGACTAAAGCTGAAGAAAAGCCGTCGGTGAAGCTTTCTTTCACTAGGCATGAAGAATATCGGAAGAGAACTTCCTGTTGAATCAAAGGAAAAAAAGAGAAATCAAGAATTCCAAAAAGCTAGACCTGTCTTGTAACTGTCCTTCTGAGCCTCCAAATACGCCCCCAAACATCAAGATAACCCAGAAAGCTCTGTCATTGGAGACTGGTATTTGCTTATACTGGAACTAGGACTCTTGGTTGCAAAAACCATTCTAAACAACACAGTTATAATTTACGGCACTAGAAAAATAGCAAGAGAAAAATCCTTGCTTGCTAAAGGCAGGTTTTCATGTCCTGAGCACAAAGTTAACCCAGCCATCTTCTAAGGGGCTAGCTTTTGAGGAAGGAAGGAAGAGCACAGCGTGTCTCTCTCTCTCTCTCTCTCTCCCCCCTTTGTTGCTGCAGAAGAATGGCTGGCTGCTCTTCACATAAAACCTAGACAAGGAACATACTTGAGTCTGAAAAACTGTCAAAGAAGTGTTTGCATTTGCCTCCCTCACTGATACGATGTACTGTTGTGCATTCTGACTTGTGCTTACTTTGCCTTTTTAAGTCAGCTTAATATTTCCTTTTCTCCTCGCTGAGCAAGAATAAGACATCTTAAATTCCTAAGAATCCCAGTGGCATTCTGGCAAAAGCAATCCCTTCCATACAATCCTGAAGAATCACTACCCCATATATTCAATAATCCAGATGCTCCTATTCACAGTTTATGCATAGGGCCGAAGACTCTCATGTGTGACATCTTGAGCGTTTGGCAAAGGAGAAACATAGTAAGAGCCTTTACTGCCCTCCAGTTCTCCCTCGTGCCTTCTAATCTAGACTCAGGCTAGGTCAGAGCAGCCTGGGGAAAGGCTCATCTACAGCAGCTGGAAATGGCTGCTAACTAGGAATAATTGGACACAAGTATGTTCCAGTTGTGGCTCCATCTCCAACCCTTTCCCACTCCGATTCACAGTCTAGTCTGGCTTGCAGCGATACGGACACGTAAGAAACAACACTATTATTTCCCTCCCAGGAACTCCCCCACGCAATGAGAATCCCCGTTTGGGAAGGCAAAGGCAACTTCCATAACATTTGCATCATCTGCACTGCACAAGGGGGAATCAGAGGACGGCTGTGAAGCTGGCCTATTGCTGATAATGGATACTAAGTCTTAGTTTAAAAGTAAAGTTAAATGGAACTCAGTGAAGTCACGTTATTCTAAATATTGAAGGTGGGAAGGTAGTAACAGCAAACACTGTGAACTTTCTTTCCCTGTTATTAAAATACAGAAAGAAAATCCCACACTAATTACTCAAAACGTTAATTCTTAGAAAAGTACTGTTAAAATATTCAGAATTACTGCCTCAGAACACCTTTATGAAGGCTGAGTGATTAATAAAATAAAAGAAACAACAAAATCAAGCAGAAACCCCTACGTTACCATAGCAGGTAGGCTGCAATAACCAAAACAAGAGAAGCTGCAGATCAAGCTGCTACAACATCTTTAATTATGCCTATTGTGTTTACAACCTCTATCAAGGGGTCACAAAGTCAAGGGGGGGAATTCACAAACCACATGTATGGCAATACTCAAGCATAGCAGGTGACATCAGGCCAGCATGCCAGCTCTTACAAAGATCTCCTTTGTTTTTAACTAGTTTCTATTTATTTTTGCTACAAGCAGCTTCTCCCGCTCTATTTTTGGTAAATAACGTGCTCCTGATTAGCCATTTTACTCTGCCCCTTTACTCACTCGAGGTACTCTGTGCACACTACCTTTCTGACTGGTTCAGAAACACAAGGTTTAGGTTTTAGATACTGAAATTACTCCTTCCTATAAATGTCACAGGGATCTAGTTCCCTATAATTTAATTTTTCCTCTCTCCTGAAGTCAGATTAAAACATGGCAAATTATATTCTCGGTGTTTCTAAATCCTCCCACAAAGATGATGTTATGGTAACGTGTCTAAGGGAAGCCTCAAGAAGTGTTTGTTTTGTCGTGCTGTGTTTGCTACCAAAGACAGCTGCTTTCTGTGCCCCTGAGAGGATTGCTTGGGGTTAACAAGCAAAGCCAAATAACGAGAGGATTAGGAAGCTACTCGTAGTCATAGGCTGATACAGTGAAGCAGTCCTTTCCAGGTGGAACAGACTCCTCGCTCCTAGACGCATTGTTTAAGGCACTGCCTCAACTTTCAACCTTAAGAAAAGTCAGAGGTCACATAAATAATGTGCAAGCACTACATAAAAAGTATTCATTCCTCAAACCTTGCTTTATTTTGAAGAGATTTAGGATTCTGTACTAAGTCGATGGTAAAAGAAACTAACGCTATGGCTACTTAGGGCACACAGAGCATGAACAGCAGCAATGCGTTTCTACTCCCTGCCTAACGATCCACCTAAAAGCCTGATGCAGAGGAAAAACTAGAAGTGAAGGTGAAGTTTCATGTCCATGTCCATTCCATCATCAGCTTTTCTGCTGAACCAACAAAACAAGTGTACCAATGGCAGCGGGATTTGATTTTATTTTTTTAAAGTACATTTCTTGGCTGAAAACTCTGTGGGCTTTACCAGCACGTTTTATGCAGGCCAGTAAATGCCTTCAAAGACAACAACTCTGATTCTCATGAGAGTTATGTCTATACTCAGTAACACAGTGCTATGTAGTATGTCTATATCTGAGCTAGCTTGAGTACACCCAGAAGTATTATAGCCGAATTAACCTGGGTAGACTGCTGTGATAACTGCCTCCCGTACACGAGGTAGCTTATTTAGAGCTTGCTTTGTTATCTCCATGTGGCAAAGCACCGTGCATGAAGACTTATAAACAATTATGGTGAAGTCTTTTTAGACCTTATGGGCAATGTAAAAGTACCTCAAAGTAGGCAGAATAGCCCCCTTCGGAGTTATTCACTGTGCAAAGAACTCCCTTTGGCAATGCCGAATTGACAAAAGGATTATGTCAGCCCTTCCTTTCCAGGATGAGGAGCAGGATGAGAGCCTGTGGGCAGCAGAAATTAAAGCAGCTCTAGGCTGCTATGCTTACACTGGTGACTGAGAAGGGCTCTTCATGGCCTCAGAGTACTAGAGGCAGATACAGGGAAAAATCTGCTCCAAACACAGATGAAGAAATGGATCTTCAGTCACTAGCGGCCAGGTCTACATCTGACATAGCGGTCTGTAAGGGGAGATTCTGCCTGTGCTTCAGGAAAGCAAGCAACCACGAACAGCCACAACACCTGCCGCTATTAAGCCCACTTGCCCTCTCTGCTTCTAACCTACTTTTTACTGCATGACCATCTAGCTGTGGGAGATTTGTTCCGATTTGAATTAATCTTAGATAAACCTTTTCTTTTCTCATCGGTTAGCAGTACTACCACACAAGTCAAAAGCGGCTTGCGAAGAATTCCTGTTCATTAACAAAGTCACACGTAGTGATCATTCATTAACCCAAGCCTCATCTCTTAAAGTCATCGATTTTTTAAAATACATTTTTCTAAGAGTATCTAGCCATTCATTTTAAGGAATTCACCAGAACTCTCATTTTCACCCTGATAGAGCACAAGTCTCACAAACGCTAACGGGGCACCAAGATCCAGGACATATCCAAAACATTCGTTCAAAATAGGAAACTGTAATTTCAAAGTAAGCCTGTGTCCAATCCTCTCTCTTACAGAAACTTGCAGACAGAGCTTCCACCCTCCTAGTTAAAAACCACAAAGGGAAGAACTCTTTGCACCTGTACAGAAAGCCCTAGGAAAGCAGCAAAACACATTCAAGCAGCAAATACCAGATGAGGGCCAACTTCAGACAGAGAGCTACAAACGAGGATTTTGCAAAGACAGCAAAACCCCAGAGGTAGGGACCAGGCAAAATTCCCAGAGATGATGACAGTAGATTGCTTTGAGTTGTTTCAAAATTTTTCTCTCTTCCCCATTAAGAGACAGTCTCAAATAAAAGAAATGAAGAAGTGCAATTGTTTGAAACCTGATTTCACTTTCTAACATTGGTGACTAAATCGTGCGTCGTAAGACCTCTCTCGCTTGGTATACCTTTCACTTCTAACGCAGCTTACTCTAAACTGCAGCTAAATCATCACTCTTGCACAAAAAGCTTTGTTCTCTTGGTCTACTGTACTATCAGTGCTAGCCACTCTCTTCCCCCCGCTTCCATGCCTACTGCCTAAGTGCTGAAAAGAAAGATGGAAAGGACTTCTTATGCAGTCCAGCTTTGTCCAGTTTTTCTTTCCTTTCTGCATGTTTCTCCAAAACAAACAAACAAAAATCAAAACATATAACTCCTTCAGTGATTTCAGATTAAGTGAATTTTGACTCCGTGTGTGAATACTTAAAAGTCCACTTGTCCTACAAAGTGAAATAGGACTTTCATTAGTCTTAACTTGGGATTTAGCTATTCAGTGTAATTACGCCACAAACAGGCAATCCCTCGCACGGTGGGAGAAACTTTAAGGAATAAAACTAACTACAGAGCTGACAGGTTGGGACTGAGCATCCGACATGCTTGGAGTCTAGACCAAAGAGGATACCAGCCTGCAAACGCTAATGAAGGTACAGCAGGAAAAGAGAAACTGTCTTTGGGAGCGTAACACTTCCCAAATTACAACCGTGAGTTAGTCTGTAAAAAAGAAAAACTAAAAAACAAGCTCTTCTGTGAGCCTACGGATACATGTTGCTCAACGGATCTGCAGGTATGCGCTGTATTGTGGCTAACTTAATGAAGCAACGCTGACTGTACCCTGCAGCATGCATCTTCTCAACTGAGGTGTGGCTCAGGCCTCAGTTTTATTACTTAAATTTTAAAAAGCAGAAAAAATAGCAGAAATACCCTCAAAAACAAACAAAACTAACAAACAAAACCTTTAGAGAAAGTGATCATATCCACCTTTTTGAGCTTTTTCTTTCTTCAGCCCAGCATCATCTATTATTTGTTGTGTCATAAAAGCATAACTTACAAAAGTGGACTAAAACACAAGTCTTGCTTTGGGGGGCAGAAAGAAAGAGGAAGAAAATCCCCTCTCCTCCTTGAAAACTGGAGTCTATTACATACTGCTAGCTACTTTGAAGTCCAGACTTTGGGCATATTATTTTTGCATAAAACGTTACAGTAGATACACTTCAGCCTTCAAATACCACAAAGAACTTTGTACACTTACACCTAAATGATGCAAATTACAGTACCATGCATGGCAAACTAGCAATAGAAATTGGTATGTCAGAAACAGGAGAAAACATTATTTACAAGATAAACTACTCCAGAGTCATACTCTGAGAGTGTAACTAAGCTGTAACAGTAAAAGGATTCCTGGCATAAGCCAAATTAGCTCTCCATAACCATCTGAACTAATGTCAATATTGTAATTTCTCTGCAACGAGAAAGAAAAAAAAGTCTTCTATGTGGTTCTTCATGACAAATCACATGCCTTCTGAAGCTTCATGTTAGAAACCCTTTTAACTTCCAAAAAGTCCTCTTTTGTAGGTCATGCTCTCATTATCTTGCTCTGGGATCTGGTCTGATTAAATTATAGGAAATTACTAATATTTCACTTTGAACAGCCAGCTCCTCCTGGCTCTTCTTCTTCTTCTTCTTCTTTATACTTAATTCCTCCTACTCCTGCCTTCTTAAATATGAAAAAGACAACAATCACTCTGTTACAAAGATTAAGTTGTATTCTTTCTTCATCTATTTAAAAATGTAAAAATATAATTGCATTCTGTCTGCACAATTCTTACATTTCCCATGCCACTGTCTACCTTCCCAGAGCAGGTTTTTTTGTTGGGCCAATTAAAAAGTTTGTGATTATGTTTTACAGTCTTTTACACCCCCACCCTCTACAAAATCTCATTCAAAAGATCCTAAAAACTTAAACAAGCTCAGTGAGCGCAGCACTGGCTCTCTGGCAGTCCAATTTACACTCCAACGGTGTGATTTATTAATGCTTTGTACTATCAGGCAACACTAAGTCATCGTCTACCATTGTACGACTTTAGACAAATCACATATTATAATGCAAAAAAGTATTTTTTATTACGCGAAGACTAGCGAGACCAAGACTTCAGGCCTCAGAAATAATCTCCGTAAAGGGGAAAGTTATTTCCAAGAAGTCTGTAACAAATTCACTGTATTGAGAGAGACAAAACATGGTCGGTGTTTTCAGGTACGGTAGTGTGGATGCTGCTCTACCCACTAAAAGGCTGCTGTTTGTTTCAAAGGTGCATTACAGTACCATCAGGACAACCATGATGACAGCAATGAAATTATTAACCTAATCATACTAAGAATAATAATTTTCCCTACACGGATCCTCTTGTTGACAACGAGCTGCATGATCCCTGCAGTGATTAGAGGTTAAAAATAGTAAATAGAAACTGTTAAAAGCTTCCCCTTGTATAAGCAATGTCTGCTAGCAAGGTAATAAATACTATTAAAAGAGAAAGACTCCTGTTGCTGGTAAAAGCCTTTTGTTTTAGAGGCAACTTTTGAATGTAGAACGATGGCAAACAGTTTTCTGACACCGAAGCATCTTTTGAAAAACCTGTCCAAAGCGCCCTTCCTCACTATCAGAAATTCTCTCCTGAAGCAAGCTGCAGAAATAGAAAAAGAAGGAAGCTTTAAATCATTCCTAATTTACCTCTCTATCTGTATTTTCTTTACACTCTGCTGATATAATCCAGCAATAAAAACCCATCTAATAAAAAGCTTCACAGAGCTTGAACTGTTTTACTCTATAAAAATAGTGGAAAACTGCAACACAAAAATCAGGAATATCTACCTGACCTGACCACGAAGGCGAGAAGACTTATGCCCCCCCTCATTCCCACCAATCTAGCTTTTGATATTGAAACTAGTATCTTATTAATGCTTTATCTCCTTCTTCAACAAAAGAAATTCACCAGAAAATATCGTTGTAGTTTGTCCTAAATTAAACGCATCCTTCAGAGAGTAGTAGCAGTAGTTCAAACTTCTGAATGTAGCATCCCATTTGGTCTGATGCTCTATAACAAATGCAAGCTGTGTATAAATGGTATTGTGGCATTCAGTCACAAAGTGCATTGCTTTTAAGCCTTTGAGGCTGAATCAAACCCCAAAGAGTACTGATTGCTACACATAAGGCTATGTAGTGGTCTACATACTAAACACCTGCTTGAGTCCCTCAAAACTTCCCAAAACTTCTATTTTCCAGGCTGATCTCCTCCAAGTCATATATGTGCAGTTCAGAGAAAATATACTTTCAGGAACTCTCAGAAAAGAAAAAAATGGTGTAAGGTAGGATGGAAAGCACAGCAGTAGGGAGAAAAGGAACAGAGACAAATTGTGTGTGTGTGTGTGTGTGTGTGTAAAGATTCTGATGCTAATGGAATAATTGAGAAAAAATGTTTATTTACATTTAAGCACTGAGGTAGCTGAGGGAACAAAACTAACACACATTAAGGAAAGAGCGAAATGCCTTTAAACGTTCTAGTGAAAGTGAATTGACTCGTCTGAGTTAGGTGCATCCAAAAATAATTGTAAGAAACGTGTGCACTGGGCAAATTTTTAACTTATGAACCTAACGCTGTCATTGTAAAGGGAGGCTATGCTGCCCTAGTATTCATACCTAGTTAGGGTATGAATGAGCCATTGTCTATCAAGGAATTCCTAAAGCCCTTTCCTCACTCAGGTGTACCTTAAAGTAAAAGGTACTTTTACTTTCTCTTGCGTTTTACAGTCTGTCAGTGAAGATATTCTACTGGCACCTAAGTTGCCAAAAACTTAACATCTTTACATGTAGAAACGCCACTTAAAATACCTGTTAATACAGCTTTTCAAATGATCCACCCACCTGATCTAACTCGGAGGTTCACCCTGCCTTGAGTAGGGGGCTAGACCAGATGACCTCCAAAGGACCTTTGCAACCTAAATTATATTGTGAAGAACTCCTACGACTGAAAACTCAGCCTTAACTCTGCCCTTTTAAGCAGATGCCACCAAAACACAGTAGTATCGCATTTAATATTGACCCTTTTTCCCCCCCTGCAACCACTTAAGCCTCAGTATCTCGCAACTCACTTGAACCTATTTAAATAGTTTCAACAGTCTGATACAACACTAGTAAACCCTTTTATAGAGAACTACTTCATCAGAGCACGCATTTTGGTAGCACAGGCTTCCCTTGTGAAATTACCTCTAAATTTACACAAGAGTCATTCAGTGAGATCAACATACAGAAGAATAAAAGCAGGGTCCTCATCAGCAGTCACTGTATACTGCTATTTCAAGCAGTGTTACAGCGTTCTTCAGGTTTAGTTCACAGTATACAATATGTTATAAGAAAATAATTAAGGCCTAGAGATCCTGAGAATACAACTACCTATCTAAGCTATATTAAAGTCCACAGGACTTGTCATACCAAACTACTTTTGCTAAGTTACATGCTACTCTGTGTAACAGTGTCTTAGTATTTATTTCCCAAACAATTGCAACAGAGTCCAAAACATCACAGAGCAGTACACTGTTCAGTAAGATGCTACATATGGCAAAGCCAGCTACGCAGTCACTTAGGTACACTGGAGAGCATTCATGAACTTCCAACCTGTAACGTAATTTAAGACTGAATCACAATGTAAAAATCCACAATGGGGCAGAGTTAAGGTTGAGTACAGTATTAGCCATCTTCTTTCTAGATGTGCATGGTGCACTTTATATTCTTCTGCTATTGTTAATACTTTAAAGTGAAAAACATACATGCTGTTCCTCTAAGAACTGTATTGCTAAAACCAGCAGGAATTGTAGAATAAAAGCTTATTTTACAGTGAGTACCCATTAAAGCAACATGTTGCAAAAAAAAAAATTATTTATAGCATTTGCACACAGATTGAAATGGATTCGAAGGCATTTTCTGAATCTGCAGGACATAACACAATTCCTACAACTCTTCCTGAATTATCAAGTATATTATTATTATTGCCACAGAACCCAATACAATCTTAATCCCAATACAATCTGACTGTAAATAAATTAAATAAATAAATCCCACTAAAGAAGTAGCATTAGCATGGAACATATAGTGTGCGTTTCACGTATCAGGAAAAAACACACATGAATTTAGTTTAGAAATTAACCCAAAAGAACTGCAAATTAGGCCGTGTATTTAAAAAAAAAAAAAATGTGCACAATGAAGGCAATTGTTCCTCAGCTCAGAAAAAGCTGTGACTTTTTCCTGGCGCAGGCGGTCAGGAGGTCGAGGCGAGGGGAGCCTAGCGCCAGCCCGGAGGCCGAGGCCGAGCCCCCAGCAGCCTGCGTACGGGAGCGGCGCACCCGAGCGAGCTAAAATGGAGCCTGCGTTTCATGTCAGCCCGAGAGGCAGGCAGAGGGCAGCCGCACCGGGGCAGGGGCAAGGGCAAGGTCAGCCGCCGGGCCGCCTGCAGGCGCCCGCTCCCGCCGCCTCCCGGCCAAAAAGCCCCTTCTCGCCTTCCCCCGCTCGCGGAGGGGCTTCGGCCAGGCCGGCGCGGCGGCGCCCGCCCCCCGAAACGCCCCTGCAAGGCCACGCAAGGCCCTGCGCGCCCGGGCTTGGCCCCTGCCCCTGCCGCGCCACGCCGGGGCCGGGGCGCTGCGGAGCCAGGCGCCGCGCTCCCGCCGCCTCTCCGCGCCCGCCGGCCCGGCCGCCGCTCTGCGGGGGGGATTAGCTCCCCGCACTGCCGGCGCGGCTCCTCTAGCGGGCACGCAGCGAAAGGGCTGCACGGGGGCAAACGGGGGTGGGGAGGGGGAGGGCACAACTCCAGCCCTTTGCGTCGGCTCCGGCGGAAAGAAAAAGGAGAGAAAAATATCTGCGGGGCTGCAAGTGCCAGCCCCCTTCCCCCATCCTCCCGCCCCCCGCACGGACACCCGCAGCCCCAGCTCGGGTGACAGCGCCCGCAGGGCCTGGAGAGCGGTGCCCCAGCCCCTTCGCCCCGCATCACCCCTGCCCATGCAGCGGGGCGGGGGGTGCGCTGCGCTCCGCCTGCAGCGGCGCCCCCCGGCCCGGGGCCGGGGCCGCCCTGCTGAACTCCCGGTGACCGAGCCCAGCAGCTCCGGCACCACCGGCTCAGCCTTCCCCTGCCCCGGCGCGAAGGGGCTGCGGGCACTCTCGGAGCAGACGTGCCGGAGACGGACAAATGACCCCTTCGTCCACCCCCCTGCTCTCCTTAAACCATCCCTGGGGCCAAGCAGGGGCACGGTATTTTTAGGTTCCTTCCCCTCCCTTCTGCCTCTCTCTCAGTAGCTGCGGAGCACTTAGGACCGGGGGGGGGGGGGGAGGAGAAAAGTTAACTGTCTTGCGAAGAGGGGAGAAAATAGGAAAGGGGGGAGGGAGCGCGAAGGAAGAGGGCAGGGTGAGCTGTGTCAGGGGATGTGCATGTGTGTGTGTGGGTGCATGCATGTGTGTGCGTGCGCACGGGGTGCCCGCAGGCGGGGAGGATCGGGATGCACTTTAGCCCTGTGCTCTGCTGCTCTCGTCTGGGGCAGCGCCGCCGAAGCCCGAGTCTCGCCTGACCCTTCATTTCACTGCGGCCAGGAGGAGCCCCGATCCCGCCGCCGCCGCCTCTCCCTGCTCTGCAGGGACCTCGCCTGCCACGGTCTGCCTCCCCGCCGCCCCCTCCCCCGCCGGCGGCCCCGGCCCCCTTCGGGGGTGGCTGTGGGGTCTGTGTGCGGTGCCCCCGCCGCCGCCGGCCCCCGCCGGGGCCGCTGCCCGCCTCCCCCCGCTCCCGGTCCGCCCAGCCCCGCCGCAACCTTTAGCCGGGGACGGACCTCTCGGCTGGTTCCGCACAAGACGCCAGCAGCCGTTTCCCCTCTCGCCGCCCTCCCCGCCGGTGCTAGCCCCCCTCCCCACCCCAATAAAACAGACCCCCCCCTCCGGCCCCAAAGAGAAACCCACACCGCCCCCCCCCCAAACACAAATGCACAATCACGGGCGAGGGGAGGGAGAGGGAGGAAAGGGCGAGAGACGCGAAGAAAGAAGGGGGGAAAGGAGAGAGAGAGGAAAAATTAAAAGGGCACAAGGCTGTTCATCACCAACATGGCTGCCTTAGCTCAGACCTAAAAGAGGAATAACCCAGGCTGTGTCTTTGTCAGTTTCACCTCTGTAACCCTAAACTAATGCACAAAACGACGGAGGCGGCTGCAGAGGGGAAGGAGACGGGGAAAGGAGGAAGGAAAAAATGGCAAAAAGAGGGGGCACTTACGTGAAGAGAGGCGCTTGGGCTGCTCCTGCTTCCTCCTGGGCATTTTCCCCCTTTTTTTCACATTCTCCTCCTTGGTTTAACGGGAGATCAAAAAAGACCGGGGGGCCACAGACAGGCACAAAGCCGGGGCCCCCGGGGGAGCTGCTAACCGGGGCGGGTTTTCCCTCTTCGCCGGGGGAAAGGGGGCTGAAGCCGGTTTTCCCGGAGCCACCACGAAGGGCTCTCTCTCCCCCTCTCCCTTTCTTTTTCCTCCCCCCCCCCAACCCGGTCGTGCACCTGGCTTGTCCCCGGTCGCAGTATCCCTCAGCGGCCGGGGATGTGATCCCGGCGGGCGGGCGCCGTGGCGGGGCGCGGGCTGCGCGGCGGTGCCGAGGGCTGCGCCCCGCGCGCCTCCCGGCCCCTAACTAACACTAACGCCGGGATCAAAGGGCAGCGGCGGCGGCGGCGGCGCTCACGGCTCGCCCGCGGGCGGCAGGCAGCGAGAGACAGACAGGGACACACACACACGCGCACACACACCGGCGGGCGGGCGGGCGGGCGGACACACGCGCGCACACACACACACCCGGGCAGAGCAAAGGGGAAGGTGCCCCCGCTCCCCGGCTGCGCTTCAGGCGCGGCGCGGCGCTGCGCTCCGGCGGGGTTCGTGGGGAGGATGCGCTGCCCCAGTCCCTCACCCACTCCTAATTCGCCCTTTAAAAAAAAAAAGGGGGGGGGGGAAGGAGCATTTGTGTTTCTCGACCATTCACACTGTAATTCCCTCTCATTTCTGACAGGAAAGAAAAATAATAACTCTTTTATAAATTAGGACTTTTGCCTTCCTCTATTAAAAAATAAAAATACCAAATTGCAAAGAAAACTCCATAGGATTTCTTGGGTTTGTTTATCCCCTATGCTTTGTGAAGATCACCTCTAAAGAGGCTTATTTTAATTGAACTTCAGTTTTGGGGGGAAGGCGATTATATACAACTCTCTCCATGCCAATTTAAGTATATAAAATAAGCAAGAAAGGAAGCTGGGTAAGTTACTATGTGGAAACACTATTTCGGTATCAGGTTCTGAAAATTTCTAGTGCAGTTTTAAAAAAGTGGAAAAAATGCAGGCAGCATGAAAATCACAACTCCTTGCTGAGGGGGGGGAAATCAAGATTAGGTCACCCCTAATGGTTGATTTAACTGCTACATGATACTCGTACAGTGCACACAGCAATCCGGACTTCTGAAATTTACTTTTTTCCTGCTGTAATGCAGGTATATGAAGCTTTATCCTGAAGCAATTTCAGTGTGCATTATAAACCCAGTATAGCAGTTTTTCATTAACTGATACATACTTTCATTACTTCACAAATCACACATCTTTCTTCAAAGACAGACATGAAGGTGGGGGAAAAATGGAAAAGGGATTGGGTCTCACTAAAGCACAAAAGGTACTTCGTGAAAGAGAAGTGTTCTCTTTGTGACTTGCAGTCATTTGGATAAAAGTTCACACAGAGGTTGTTAATGATTTAAACTCTAAAACCTGCTACTACAATTGAAGTAAAACGGTTTGAAGCATGGTTGTTTCATATTGCTCTCTCTTTGTGTAAGGAAACTTTGAACTTAGCAGAATACATAATCAAAATCCTGAGTCAGGTGTAGCAAAAAATAAAAAAAAAAAAAAAGCATTATTCTAGCATGTATCCCTGTTAGGATTTTTTGCTTTTGACAATCTGACTCATCATTTTATCACATTATATTTTATCCTGCTAACTTCAAAATAGTCTTTTTTTTTAATAAACAGCTAGCTAGAAAAAAACACAACACACAGTAAATTTGCAGCCTATATCTTTTAAGCAGGCAACATATAGTCTTAATGACCTCACATTAGAACTGCTTCAAATAACAGTATGCCCATTTTACAGCTGCAATTGCCTTCTCCAGAGGAAAAAAAAAAAAACTAAAGACTTAAAAAAATATACATATGAGAATCTGAGGTTCACTAACATGCACATGTGATTCTGAGGTTAAAATACACATATACACAGAAGGGGCGACTTCTTTTCTACTAAGACAAAATACACTCCATCCAACTTCAGCTAGTTGTATCTCACAATACAACTGAAATACTTCATTTTCATAAGAGGCTTTTTTGTTTGTTTTTTAGATCCAGAAGTAAAAAACAAAGTAAATAACTGACAAAAACAGGGCTGGAGACTTTTAGGGGTGGAGATGAATCCACACAGATACCTTACACCTGTTCATGATCAAGCCTATGCTGTACCAGAGTAAGCATTCCCTCAGAATATTTACAGCCTAGATTTGCATTCAACTTTCCAGATTATGCCATTTTCTTGGAGATTTGTATAGCATTAGTAATGTTATTCAAAAATGTCAGCAGTGTTATTTATAATTGTTCACAAACCCTCACTTGACACACCTGGGACCTTCAGCAACACAATTTTGTTAACTTTAATAGGGGTTGCATGACTAAACCCTTTATTAAATACACCTGAATGGCAACTGCGTTGAACTAACCCAGCTTTGCAAGCAATGGATTTCTGTTTGTCCGAATGCTCCTATTTTCACCGGAGGCCACTAAGTAGCAGATTCAGAGAGGGGGTAAAAGTCCTGGCTCTGTGCTATTATCCACAGCTGCTGTGGCAGCCCTTCTTCAGGTACCCTACAGAGAAGGGGATGCAGGAAATACTGCTTTCTGCATCATCACTCTTTCCACCCCCCATACTACACATATTTCTGGCATAAATTAATGCTGACATTGTCAGCAATAATTTGCAATACACTAATTTTTTTTTTTCCTCCACCATCTGAAACCCTCTTTAGGGGAGCTGAGGTGGCTGCAGCAAAGACACTGCAGGAACATGACTCCTTGAAAGAACCACGGGGACCGACAAGCAATAGAGCAGCACTGAACCTCTTGGAGAACGACCTTGGCTTCAACAGACTGCCCGAGGGTTTGTCCAAGAGTTTAGAGGGCCAAAGCATAAGCCTGTTCCACAGTGAAAGAAATCCCAGTGGTTGAATGAATTATCAGGGAGAAACACTAGAAACTCTTCTAAGCTTGAGTATATAATCCTGCACATGGGAATATTCAATTTGGGAGCAACTTGGTTCCTCATACCCATCCTGATTAATTGCATTATGCCAAATATTGCCCTATTCAAGATGTCCTATCCAGCCATCACACAGAAAATCAAAGACACATCACTGCTAACTTCACGTTCTTTTATACATCAGTTTAAGGAAGGTAACTAATGATATAATGCCACTTTAAAAGTGATCTTACATTGTATGTTTAGTAGTATTGTGGAAATAAATGAAGTCAGCTGACCATACTTTTCAACATTTCTAATCCAAACACAAAAAATAGTTGCAAGTCTTCCACAGATAACATAATATAAATAATGCATTACTTCTGCAGGTCCTTCTATTAATAAGTAATGACTGTATGGCACCTTCCAAACACCAAACCTAGTTACATATATGAATTAAGTACAGCCTCAGAAACCCCTTTTGAACAAAGTAAATATTTTCTTCACTTACACATGAGAAAAATGAAACAAACGGAGTAAATAAGGTTACACAGAGTAATAAATGATGTAACGTTCCTAAAACCTTTGCAGTGCATCTAGCGTTCAAACTATAGCCATATAATGTGACAAATGCTTGAAAAGGCTGCTAACCAGACACCTAAAAATTAACTGACACCCTCATTTTATTTTTGAAACCTTAAGAGTTCTGTTGCTGGGCTCAGATTATAAATATAGACAGAGAGAGAGTGGAAAAACAAAGCCATATTAAGCAGTTCTTGAGGCCCCAACCAAACCCTAGTACTAGGCCAGCTCTGCTTCAAGCACAGCCTACAAAACCTTTTTGACAGGTCAGTTGTGTGCTCCTAAGCATGCAACAGAGACACGTTCAGGCTTCACAGGCTCTCTTTCATGGTACTCCTGTCTCTAGATTAATTTCCTAGTGAATACACAAGACAGCATCATTTGCCTATAGGCTCTCTATCTTTAATATCTGCCATCAAACATACTGTTTATCATCAAAAGTAAACGAGCCCACACCTCTTGGAGGAATACCCCCAATAGCCTAAACTCTTCCTCTTCTCTATTTCAATTGCTGCCGATATTTCTATGCTCAGCAGTAACTAAGAATCAATCTCGCAAACAATTAAGATTTGATTAGAAACCTCTCTTTGCTCTAAAGTGTTTAAGAGGCAAAGGGATGAACAACTCATGAATCCCATCATCCATATTTGCAAACGCTTTGTAAAATAATAAAGTTAAGCAAAGGGATTTGTAATAATAATAAATAACAAAAAGTTAGTAACTGAGAAGACCACCAACCAGTTTCACAGAGGGCAATAAACAATGATCAGAAGTCATTACTATCTGACGATTATCATCTTGGGGCAGATGACATATAATTACAAAGGGGGAGGTATGGCTGCATAACCAGGAGATCCTAGGCCCTTCAGTCATAGGCTTTAGCTTTGGAAAAGGCAGTTAAGGTCTCCTTCCCCAAAGTTTTTAACTGTATTTTTTTTTCCAAATGGAAAACAGCAACGTTTAAGGGCCACAGATAATAAACTATTGTAACAACCTAGACAAGAGCTTTTTTTTGGAAGCCTTGAAATCACCGATGGTGCTTTTGTCACTCTTTAGCTGCCTATACCACGCTTGAGAACAGAGAGCGTCTGGAATCAAGAATGTTCCTCAAGGTAAAGATTCTCATGAATTTCAGTACGGGTTTGCAGCCTCCGAGTGGAGCGGCACCAAGAAGAAAGGGTGCAGTATACTCTGCATCTCTTATCTAAACTACAACAAAGTTTGTCAACATCTTGCCCAATCCTGGCAAACAAACTAGCCAGAATCATTTTATAGTAATTTTAACACAAGCTGTTTTCAGTTGCAATGCGATTTTAGCATGTTAATACCCTTTACTGTAACTATGGCATTTATATTGTCCAGCTGTTTGTATAGCACACTACCCAGGAAAGGTGACACAACTCCTAATTTCAACAATATAAAACAATCTCCACTCACAATATTAGAAGTTATTAACCTTAAATCCACACTGATAAATAATCCTACACTTTGCAGGCCAGAAACACACTGACTATAGGCCTACGGAGGGACTGTGTTAGTGACTACATCTTTATTGCTATGCAACTACTTTAGGATGTTTCTTCACGTTTATAGAGGAAGTCCTGTGATTTTTATCTTACTGTAAATGCAGTTGGCTTTTCATTTCCATAATTCACTACATTATCTCTTCATGCCCCTTTTCTTGTAAGCACATTTGGCATAAGACCTTACTTGAGCCTGTAATTATCAGACTTAGATGTACAGATATCTGAAATGCAGACTTTCTCCTGAAAGTTTGAAGCAGCAACATCTTGGCCAGTACAGATTAACTATACAAAAAATGAAATTCATATTTTACAACATAAAATGCTAAGTCATTTCTGACTCGATGAGAATACTTTATTTAGTCAGCTGGAGACTAGGACACTTGGGGCTATTACAGTTGCAAGCGTGGACAAAATGGACAAATATCAGGCCCAGTTCTGATCTTTTTGCACCACTTTCTTCTTTACAACCTACTCAAATAAATGGCTTTGTCCCATCATAAGAATGATTTAAATTAAATCAGAGTGAGACAGAGTGCTCCCTTTGTCATTTTGCTTCCCTTTAGCACTTTGCTAGTTGCCAGTTAAATGAAGCTTTAGGCACGTGCTCATCAGCAAACTCCTGCCATGGTTTACAACATTACCACCCTTCTGGCAGAGCTAACTGCATCCACCCCCAAAGAGGCAAAACAGAATGCATTTGCCCTCCTCATTTCTTTCAGTGTGAAGTCTTGCTGCTCAGCTTAGTAGCTGGGCAACAGCATTTTAAGACTCAGCTATTTGCTAAGTGAAAGTGTGTCTAAGTTCTTAAACACCTTGTTACATATACCTTGAAAGGCAGAGGCTCTGCTGCACCAGCCAGGTGGCAAATTCCTCAGGGAAATCAATTCTGGTCCCTCAATTCACTGGCTAGTTTGCTATTAAAGCACTAGAGTAATACTGAGACTGCTCCAGACCTTGAGGAGTGGTAGATGAGTCCTTTAGGATGTTGCCATTGTAGGAGAAGGGCATTTGCCAGAGTCATCTCTCTCTCTCTCTCTCTTTCTCTCAGACATAGCACCTTACCAGAAATATAGCAGGAGGAAGGAAGGCACAGAAGTAGACTTTTTCAGTACTAATACCAACTATGCCTTCTTTACAATACCTTAATGGCTGAAAGAAGGGCGAGAAAAAATAGGGCAATTGGGAGATGTGAAAGACATGGTGGTGCTGAGATCTTACACTCCCAGGGAAAGGAAACACATTAAGGCAAGGGGAAGAAAGAGAATGTGGAGATCAAGCTTCTAACAGGCTTCACCTGCTTGGGGTGATGAATTTCACATGGCATTCAGCTAAGCATCACCATGCTGCATGTCTTCAATAATCAGCTCTCACCTGCTGGCAGGCAGAAGGGTTTGGGCTGCAAGTCAGCCTGCTGTCACCACTGCCTGCTGAGCTTGAAGTCATGTGGCCAGTCCCCTCCTGCAGGGAGTATCTTCTTGCTTTGGCACTTCCCCACCACACCAAACAGCACAGGGGAAAAGGTTATTTGTCTTTCGAGATGCAAGGAATAAAGTCTACTCTCTCCAATCCCTGCTCATACAGTGTGATGGAAATACTGTTTCTAGTCCCTACTTTTCAGCAGTACTAAAGCCACCCAGTGTTTTAAGAGTCTGTAAGATGCAAATTATGTGTTCATAAAAAGCAAGCTAATAGAAATGAAAAACTGTGCATAGAGTATCACAAAACTTGGTGAGTAGGAAGAAAGCAGAAGGGGACTGGAGAAAGGCAGCTTAGATTTCTACGCAAGAAAGCTGAGGGATGCAGCTCAGAGGAGGTACACCTAGCAGTGGTACAGGTACTGAGCTGTGGCTTCTGGAGAAAGGGAAAGCAATACAAGGGAGCAGGTAGGGAGTACAAGGTTGTATAAGAGAACCTGGAAGAAAAAATATCAATTGGGCATCCTCTAGCTTAAGGAGAATTAAAATTTGGTACACCTCACGTTAAAAACACCTGTGTATTTAACTTCTTGATTCTAAATGGTCACACACAAAAATTGAGTTACTAGTTTTCTTTTAAGAGTCAAACAAATGAAAAGGTCAACAAACCTGATATTTTCCTTGATTTGAAATCTCTTATTTTTTACACCTGTGTCATAATTTATGAAACGCCAGCTCTAAATTGTCACTTTCAGCTGTAATGGAATATTTGAGGAAATCCGACTAAAACATTCCCTCTCTTGTCCTGTAAAAGGGGCACTACCCACTCCATCTAAGTTTACTATTTCACCAGAGAAGAATTAAATATTTATTACATTAAAAATTAAATATTCCAACCATTTATTTCTCCTGCCAAAGGATAAGTGTAGTTATAGAAGCCTTCTGTGGAAATGCCTCTTCCTCAGAGGCTGGTGAAAACATTGTCGGGGGTAGTAGGGTTAGTTAGATTCTGTGAGCTCCCTTAGCACGACTAGCTGCACAAAGCTCTACTGTCCAGCAAGGAGATCTTGTCTCTGACATTATTTTCAGGCTTGGAAGAGGCCTAAAAGCCCGTTACCTCTTTAAAGCATGAGTTTGAACGCCTTGCAAGTAAGCAGAAGCTCAGTAGTTTTAAAAGAGACTGCAGCAAGACTAAAGCCAGAACTAAGTAATGGACCACATATCACGTGTGATGCTGAGTAAAAGAGCATGTGAAACTCAGACTAGAAAGCCAAAACTACTGTTACGCTAGCATTTCCCATTTCCTAAACATGATATCTATGTCTAGCTTTGTGGGAACAGAAGTATTCCACTCTGCTCTCTTAGCAACTAGGGCTCTTCACCAAAAACACCCTCATGATATCCAGATTTCTTTAAAGTCCAAATATGTATTTTCTAAAATTCCTACTAGCTCACGAGCTACTTTCTAACAGAAAATATTCACTAATCATTCCAAAACCATGGCTGGTGTTTTACTCCCTCTTTCTTCTTTCCTCAACATAGTCATATCCTGAGGATTTTACAAGCTAAATGAAGCTATAAGGTAACTGCAGAGCAGAAAGAATAGTGACTGTATTTTTAAATCCCCTAAAAGATACGCAAGGAAGATTTACTGTCTTTTTCTTAGACTTCTCATTAACAGATAGGTATCACTGTCTTTTACAAACTATCATTACTTCCACCTTACACTGGGGACAGCCATTCTGCTTCCAACATCAGTACACAACAGTAAAGTAACAGAGCCAGACGTACAATTTTAAGACTTCTGTTCCTAGCAAACCATTATCACCAGCTCATGCCTTCGTCCTGATGCGCAAGCGATGTGGCCACAGGATTTAATCACTTCTCTTCTTAATCTACACCCATTCTTCCTTTGTGCAATTCTCTCCTTTTACCAGTAAGCATATAGCTTTCAACCCCCTTATATATCGGCTGTATGCTCTAAGGGTTCCTGCCTCATAGGAGTAAAATGTATGTGGTACACATGCAAGTTGATTTCTTGTCCTCCTTTAGATTTTTTGACAGATATCAATACTGTTGCATATAGCGAGAAATACCCATTGATTGAGCGTTTGAGTGTTGAACTCAAGACCTACGGGCTCACGCTCCATACAGATCATGGTGGCTCTCAGCAGAGTAGCATGCTCTTGCCTGCAGAGGGAGTAATGGACCCGTGCAACATGCTCTCACACACCCCTTTTCTCCCCACTGGAACAACAATCCGGACAAACAAAATGACAGAACTGTAGGGTAGAGCCTTCATCCCTCTATTTCCTTCCCCCCTCAAAGAGCAGCTATGCAAATGAAGAACTGCAGCTCTGGAAATGGAAGACTGTACCAGGAAGTCTTTGAGGGAAGATCCGCCTGTTCCTTTGTACACATCACACATGTTTGAGACTTGGTGATATGAAGAAGAAAGCAGAGAGAAGCAGAAGTGTTCATAAGGAAAAAGTACCTCTCTCTCTACCATATTACATACATTGGGAGGATATTGTGCAAAGTCAATCAATGAAAGTTGGCAGGAGTTTGAACAAGAAGTATTCCCTGCCTGGCCAGAGAAGGTAAGGATCTTCCATTTAGTCTTGTGAAGATTATCAAGTAGAGGACAAAAGGGAAAAGTCAAAGCAAACGACTGTTAGAGAAAGGGTCCAGCAGGGCAGCAGACTTGAGCAAGGCCTATCAGATTTAGAGATGATTTTGTTGGGTTTTCTTGGAGACTTACTGTATTTGTGAGGTTTTATTCATTGCAATGTAGTGAATGGCAAATAATGAGAAAACAAGTAAGCCTTCTTGCTCTCAGTTACCTAGAAGTGAGGTGTTCTGCTTCACAGAACAAACAACACTGGCCGTCAGGAGACAAAACACTTTGGTTGCCTCCCTCATACACCGTACAAGAACAGTACCCAAGTCAGCTTGGAACAGAGGCAACTCCAGTACTGGGGTGCTTTCATTCACATAGGAAACATAGTCAATAAAAACCAGAATCAGCCTAGTAGCAAAACAGTTGGGAAGAGGGCCCCACTCCAGAGTCCCCACAGCTGTGGTACCACATCAGACGTATTTACTACCCCTGCCCAACTGGGCAGGCTAATCAAGGAAACTGGCTCAAGTCTGCACCTCCTTCCATACCCTTCCGTAGCTTTTAATCAACTTGTACCTTTCTAATCTCCTCCCTCCACAGAACTATCTGTAATTAAAACCTGTTTCCCACTGCTTGTTGTTAGATTGTTGGCTATTAAAATTGTAGAGCACTCATTACGCTCTTAATAGGAGAATATAAAAATATGAAGACTCTCATCCCTCCATTGTTTACATTGCTGGAGATCTTAACAAGACGTGGTCTTTTACCAAAGGTCCTTTTTTATGCTTTCAGTGCTTTCAACAAATAGATACACCAGGGTCCAAAAAGCTCCACAAATGACTCTCAAAAAAAACCCAGATGTTACCAAGATGAAGAGATTTTAGCTTTTCCTTGAAAGCTAAAACTCAGATCCATGTTACTGAAAGTGCTCTGCTCTTAGCACCTTCTGGTTTGACAGCTCAAATGTTTCAGCTGACTGAAATTGTCATCCCATCATATAATAGAATATCTAACTTCTAAACCTTTTAAGCTTGGGAGCCTTCTCTCTTCCCCAAGTTACTTTGCAAATATCACCTCCTCCAGTTCTCTTTTCTTCCCTGTTTCTCCCATGCTGAAAGTGACACCAGTTTTATCTTTATGACCCTCCATCCTGTCCCAGAACATTCTTCTGAACTATATGAACACCTAAACTTCATATTCTGCCTCTTACCAAC
Source organism: Struthio camelus (assembly GCF_040807025.1). NCBI lineage: Eukaryota > Metazoa > Chordata > Aves > Struthioniformes > Struthionidae > Struthio > Struthio camelus. Next base: position 34,944,403 of record NC_090945.1, read on the forward strand.
TATCCTATCTCATTCAAAGCCACTGGCTTCATTTGCTGCTAAAAGTAACCATCCTTACCGAACTCCTTCCCAACTCCAAACTGCTGTGCCTTCATCAGTAGCTTGTAGTACGACGATTTCTCAGTCTCGCATCTTTCAAAATGGACTCCTCATTCTTAGCACTCTTTAAACTGACCTTCTCTGGCCAATTGCTAATCTTCAGGCCCCATTAAGGACTACCTGTCTCCAGTGAGGCTTCCTGTACTACTGGGTGCCCTATTCTTTTTAGCTGCTGCTTGCACAACTGAGGCTTGTGTTTTTACTTGCATAATAAAGCCATCTTATTGTTAAAATGAGAATATGTGATTTTGCCACTTGGCGGGGGAAGGAAGGGTTCAAGGACGTAGGACCCTCAAGGGCTTTGGTTGGTAGAGCTGTCCTAAGGGACTGTACCGCTCAGGGCCCACACGGAGGCAGCTATGCTAGCAGGAGCCCTGAGTGGAGGTGCTCTTCTCCTGGCCACGTCCAAGACCTAAGAAACTCTTCAGGCCTTGCTTACCTGCCCTTTCAGATAGGGGCATCCTCTAACTCCTGCATTAGTGAACACCTTCAAAATCCTTCTTGCAAAACGGAGAAAGTTGGCTGAGGGAAAAGGCTGTGTCAATATGCTCAGAATAACAAAGTCACAAATGCAGAAGGATTAGTTACAGGCCAATACTTGTTTCTCAGTGATAAGGTTAAGAATACTGAAGATAAGGTAGTGACTTATTTATGGGTACAAGAACTAAAAGCCTACAAGAATTTAAGTGACTTTTCCATCTTACTAAGCAGGAACAAACTCATCATTAAATCAAGCTAAGATACTGCTACTTTGTAAACCCCATTAGACCTTTTCAAGGCATTTCAACAGAAGGAAATTGGCATCAGGTGAGAGGAGACAGCACGCCTAGAGCAGTGACAACACTTCCAAAACGCTCATTCGGCTCTTGGAGTGTCTTTTCCAACGCTTTTCTCCGCCTCTTTACCGCGATTCGCGCGTTTGAGGGAAACCACTTTGGGGCCAGCGGCCCCAGCGCCAGAGGACGTGCGTTTCCCTTTAAGAGCGGGGCAGCCGCGGGCGCTCCCCTCCCGGCGCGGCGCGGCGCGGCGCGGGCGCGCTCTGGGCATGCTCGGCGGGGCCGCGGCCGGGGTCGGGGCGGCCGCCGGGCCGCGCCGGGGCGCTGGCGGGGGCAGCCGCTCCTCGCCCCGGGAGCGGCGGCCGGGGCCCGGCGAGGCGCAGGCCGTGGCGAGCCAGGCGGCTTTCAGCGGCGGGGAGCAGCCTTCCCCCGTAGGAAGCGTCCGCGGGAGCGCGGTGGGTGGGAGCGGCTTACCATTATCGCAGCCTAATTGCACAAATTTTACGACTCCACCCTAAACCCCCTCCAAGTACTTTAAGGCCATGGCAAGAGCCGCATTTAAGCAGCCGGCCAAACTCATCGCTGTAAATCTTTCCAAGACAGCAAAGCTAAACCACAACTGCATTTGAACTGGGAAGGCCAAGTCACAATGAAATGGGTAATAAATCATCTCATTAGCATGCACAATAGGGCGCATTTTTAGAAAGGACTTAAGGATATGCCCCATTGTGTTGGGATATTAGAGGATATTGGGGAGATTTCGGCCTTAACTTTAGCTTTCCTATTGTTTTTATCACCAGTTCTTACAGACTGATTCTCAACGTGGCTCTGATAGTGAGGAAATGTTTAATTTCCTTTATGTTAAAAATGTGTCATAAAAACAAGTCTCCTGGAAACATATGTCACAGCCTGTTACATGACTATTTCTGCTCCTTAAAGTTACATATGCCCAGTCACTAAAACCAGACATTTACAACACAGTTTCAGACAGGTCTTTAGCTGCTATGTTGGGGAAACCCTATTAATATCAGCATTTGATTAAATTAACACAAAAGTTTGGGTAAAAAACTTACTTGGAAGAATTCATCAATGCCACTTTAAAAATAGCTCAAGATGCTGGGTAGTTGCTTTGCATGGCTCAATTTGTGTCTCACCATGTTCTCAAAGATGCCACTACGTTTTAGCAGCCAACTTTTTCCTATTACTTAATTAAAACACTGCCACTCACGTTAGTAAAGGAAACTACATGGTAAACATACTATGTTCCACGTGCAACTTTTAGTCTTCCCACACGTTTTACCGGATTCTTTACAAGCCAAAGCTGTTGTCTGTTCCTTCCTACCTTCTCACCTCACTGGCTTCACCCGTCCCATACCGTATCAGATCTGCCACTATACCTAAGCAGTAATTTTCATTTGGGCCAATTTCACATGGGTATAGCTGTGGGATTCCTCAGCATTAACACAGACACACAAGATGCAAATCACGCTCTGCTGGAGGTATGAATTTTACCTATCAATCACAAGCCAGTCAAATGCATAGTGCTAGTGTTGTTAACCATTCAACTGCCAAAAAAGTTTTCTGGTACTGCAGTTTCCACCCCAGGACTCTTCCTCACAAGGTATTCATGCAATGTTACTTACACATCAGGGAAGCACAGAGAGCGACTGCTGCTAAAATATATACCCTCCCTAGCAGCATCAGAGAAAGAACCAGACACAAAAATTAGATGTATTATATATAGATAATCCCATGTGATCAAGTTACTTTGGTTTAATAAGTTGCTGCTCATCAGCTGAGCTTCCCTAACTGCTCTTGTGCACCCTCTTAAGTCTGTTATAATGGCAAGTACAACACGTTGGACTACAATACCTTTGTTTCACTTCAAGGGAAAGAGATGCGAAGCGCACGCAGTCAGCTACCTCATTATACCATTGTAACTCAATAGCTTGCAACAGTCGGTACAGTCCTCAGCCAGCGGGCTTTTAAAGTTCTGAACTGGAGGACGCATACTGAAAATAAAGGCGTCACTCTGAAGGTGCAGCTCACCTTGGATTCAAGAGCCAGCCATTTCCCAGTTGTCACTACTAACCTTTTTTAGTTCTAACATTTTTATTATCTTTTTGATGACCATTTTCTGAACATCCAGAAATTGCTACTTTTAGCACTGAAAATGGAGAGTGATTTCCTCAGGTTTGCACCTTCTCCTTGCTCCCTTGATTTTATTAACGTTGTTGTTCATAGCAATAGTGTTGCTGATGCAGATGCATGTTTGAGAGGAGGGGTAAAAGAAAACCTCACACAAAATGCACAAATGCAGAAAGATCAGTTTAAAAAGGGTCTTTTTGTAATCTCACCTCTAGGGAAGAATCCAGAACTGTGTTAGGCTACTGAGGTCCCTAGACAGCTCAGGACTTTAGGTGCCTCACAACAGGATCTGTGATGAACACACACACTGAGAAGCTGCCTAGGGCTAGCAGAAAATTGATTTCACTCTTATAAGTCGTTTATGCACTTTCCTCAAGTGTCCCCTACATAACCAATTATCAGGTACTATGGGACACTTCTTAAAGAAGCAGGAGTTGTGGGTTGGAATCAGTTCTGTCAAGGAAGAAACTGAACCTAGCTTGTCCACATCCTGGAGTTCTCTCACCAGTGGCCTGCTGCTGCATGAAAGAAAGGTATTATTAACTCTTCTTTCCCCTTCCTCCGCTTTCCTCTCCTCTCTTGGTCTGGAATAAAACAGTAGCCACCAGTGCATTTTCTGAGCAGCCCAATCCTGTCTCCCACCCGAGCTTGGAGAATGCTTATAACATTGACTCCATTCAGCGACATTAGTGGAGCTTTTCTTGATTCAGACCAGGCTTGACTGTGATCCGTGGTCAAATTATGTACTATTGTTCAGTTTCAATTTGAATCTGGAAATCTTTTAACAGTGAAAGCTAAGTTTAAGTGCTTAGGAGCTACATAGCAGCTGGGGGGAGGGGGTTGTGTTTGTTTGGTTGTTGTTGTTGTTGTTTGAACAACCATTGAACACGAACCCCTGAGCATGATCTGGGTAGACAGAAGCATGCAGCAATTTATCATAGGTATTTTTTCCACTACTTTTAACAATTCATAGAAGAAAATTCTCTTTCATAGAAGAGAAATAATAATAACATTTCGCAGGCATTTGAAGGAAACATCCTGTAAAGATTCAGGACAAATGCTAAGGAGCTCAAATAACAAGATTTTGCTGTTAGTTTTCAGTTACCTTCTTGTCAGTCTCCCTCAGACTGTATCTTCACTGCAGGGCTGGCCTGCTCTTCTCATCACCAGGCAAAACCCCATGGCACTCTCTCTGCCCGTACATCAGAGTTTCCTTCCGAAGGAAACCAGGCAGACCAGAGGATAATCTGCGCCAGATGTCATATAAAGTCAGGTGGCAATCAGGGTGCTTATCCAGTGACCAAAATTTACAGGTACAGCTGGTCAGATTATTATTTTCCCACGCTTTTTGTAGAAAACCTGAGCTTTTTTTTTTTTTTTTTTTTTGTGGGAGCAGGCATTAGGGAAAAGGATGCATCCAATCCTTATGTTCCGGTGCTACTAGGTATGTTCTTGTTCTGCTTTAGGGGGTGGGCACTCTGACCAGTGCCTATAAAACTTGATTCGGGTTTGGGGTTTTCAGCTTGTCAGCTAAGTCAACACTGTTGCAGAAAACTGATTTCTGATAAAACAACACCTCTCCACATGCTTCCTCTAGACAGTACTTTTTTTTCCACTGAACAAGAGGTTTTCATCAAATTTTTTAATAGGCATGGCCTCAAACTTTAATAATTGTTTTCAAATTATCTGATGGAGCCACCAATTTTGTGAACTCATTTTCTCAGCTCTTACATCTTTTACTGACTACCACAGCTCTCTGGAAATCAGCTAGACTTGAAGCAGAAGACAGCTCTTCTGCAAAATGCAGCTCACAGGTATTTGAAAACAGAGATATGGGCATCACATCCACAAGAGCTGAAAATGTCTGCATTACCACTGATGTAGCACCAGCATTTTACAGACAACCCCTTTTTCCTACCAGTCCCTCTTTTTTCTTATTAGGTTTTTCTACTTTACCTGAGAGGAAATCCACAAATATTTTATACAGTTATTTAACGCACTTTGGTCAGTGAGCAGTGCCTGAGGAGCCGAAGAGGAAAGCAATGCAGAACTCACCATTCACTTGCTTGAATGCTCCTACCATACATCCATCCTTATCAGCCAAATCCTACTTTTTAAGTCATACATTTTGAAAGCAGTAGTACAGAGACTTATAAGCCCTTCTTCCCATGCCTGGAAAAATTGGGGGAAGGGAAGGGGGAAGGAACCAGCTTCTATCATTGACCAAAAAAAAAAAAAAAAAAAAAAAGGAAACAATTCAGCTAAACATCTGCACAACTGTTACACATTTGCCATAATTAGTAATCATGGTGAAATTCTGGTCCAAATTCAATCAATGACAAAATCCTCACAGATCAGCTCATACCCAGAATTTTGCTTGTAGAGGCTAGTGACTCCAGCTCTCCTGCACCAAAGCAAACTATTGCATGGCTTAAGCCATTTTACTGTCCTGAACTGCTTTTTCCATCTCTTTGCCAGAAGTTAACCAAATTAGCAGAATAAATTATATATTTTATATATATAACAATTATATGAACTATATAGCCATTATATTTTGCAATCCAGGTATAAGGACACAGTCAGATAAACTCAGATAGTGCGCCTCATCCAGATTAAGTGGTTGCCGACCCATTTCTACTGCCCTACCACTTCTACTGATTTCTCTGTCTGCCTTAAACTTTCCAGTTCAGGTCTGCAATGTTGTTACGTATTAGAGGCTTTTTTCTACTTTAAAAACCCAAAACATAGGTTGCTATACTAGGCTTTTGCTGGTAACTTTGCTGTGTAGGTGGCAGCCTATACCAGAGAAACAAACATAGGTAAGCTATCAGAAGTTTTGTGTCACCTGACAGTTCTCCTCTCTCAAACCAATTCCAGCTAACCTAGTTTTGTCATTGATAGAATTTCAGACATGAACTATCTATCACCAGGCTTTGTAGCAAAGCTTTTTGAAATAATGGAAGATACGAGCCTTGGGGAGCTTTAGATAGTAGACAGCAAACACAAATTAGGCATTTTTGTTCACAGTGACAAAAGAAACTTAGCCATTTTACATAAACTAGGTTTCTAGGTTACCTGTTGTCAATACAGAGCATTAAGCACTACTAGTTAGCAGTTCTCCCCATCCTATGGAAAGTAGGATCAATTGCCCTGAAGAAGCTTTGATCCCTCCATGGACTATGGAGGGAACTGAAAGACTAGTTCAGCCTAAAACGTCAAGTTTGTAGGTGCTAAACCTAGCTTCAAGGCATACTCCAGCTCCCTTAGAAGTCAATTATCGTTTCACCACTCAGTTAACTAAAAAGAATACTGTGGCCTAAGCTATCCCAAATACTCTGACACAGTCTAGTAACATGGTATGGTAGGATATTCAGGGGCAGTACAGTTTGAGCAAATGCAAGCAATTGCCACCCACCTTGTCCACTCATTCCTCCTTTTGCATGATACTAGCAAAAAAAATATTTGTGTAGTAGCACAATGAACAAGACTGGACAACAGATATTGCTGAAATTTACTCAGAAAAACAAAAACCCAAAGTCACTCACCATTCAGATGGGTTCCCAGAAACCCCACAAACTGTGCCACCAAAGCAGAAAGCAAGGGGCCATTAAAACAATATTGGTAAGACCACACATTTTGCCTGCAATTCTGTGGGCTACTGTAAGCCTTGTAAGCTGTTAAGCTTTGGACATATCACTTTATTCATGCACATCCCCCACCTTATTGGGCTGTTGTGACCCTAAATATATTAGATATTTTGAGTTGTTAATGTAACAACTCAAGCTCTGTAACTATGTACACATGAAGAGCAATAGTATCAGAAGCCCACCTGCTAGTCACTATTCCCATACCAAATCTGTCCCTTCCAATTTCTCAGCACCTAAGGCAAGTTACACAAAGGACTATTTGCTCACCTGCAATTTATCAGAATTAACAGTTACTGGTTTTGCTAATAATGGTTTGGAGAGCTTCTGTGGTAGATCAGACTTCTATCAGGAGCATACCAGAGCAACACAACCAGAAGGCCTTCGCTACAGAAACTTCAGCTACCAGATCCTGTAAATTTTTCAGGACTGGTGAGACCTAGTAAATATTAAGTGAAATAACCCATTTCCTCAGATAAGAAGTTCAGGAAAGGTTGCAAATATTCTAGGTACTGTGACTAAAGCAATTATACTTTCAGGTAAGATATTGATTTCTAGACTGACCCCGGAGGTCACTCCATTGAGGATTAGGGTTTCTCAGGCCAGATAAAGACATTGTCCTTTTTCCACAAGATGCAATTAGGTAACTTGCAGGTTTCTTGGTCAGAATAAATCTGTCACTGTGTCTTGTTGAGGACCTTCTTATCACTATAGCCATACTTCCTGCGTTGCTTTACTAGCAGTCTGTTGCAACTCTGATGGAGATCAGGTAGCACAGCCCTACTCATGAGTTCCCTGACTATAGGTAGGATTGCAGTAAAAATCCCCAAACTGTTTCACGGGATGATAACTGAGGCATTCTGGCTATAGCAACCTCTTCCCAGACCCTGCCCCTTCCAGAGTGAAGGTTTAGGTAGGCTGTGAAAAAACTCCTGATACCAAGGCCCTCACCAGCCCCGCAGCCACTTGCTGCTGCCCCACAAGATCAACACTGATATGTGTCTTGCTGCCACATTTGCACAGCCATAGTCCTTACCCTCTACTGCAACCTGTTGAGCTATCTGCTGGTTTAGCAACTCCATAGCGCTATTACAAGGTATTCCAATCAGTCTTGCTCTACTGATGACTTCCTACAAGAGTAAGCTTACTTCTTGCATCAGATTCCTACGAAGACAGCTTCTGCCCCCTCCTTCTTTGGTGGGCCAGAAGAAGGAACTGGGCCAACTGTTTCCAAACTGGAAGGTCGCAGGTCCACTGAGTGATGTGGGAGGAGCAGGAGCGTAAAAAGTATGATGTTCTGCATTCATCATATTACATCATCTTTCACAGCTTCTGTGAATCCATCTTACCACCTGACTACATTCCTTAAAGGCATTTAAACAACCCTCTGTGCAAATTAAAATGATGCCTGTCACTAGCAGTGAAGCTGCGTACAACAGAAGAGAAAGTAAAGAGGAAAAAATTTCTAGTAGCTATATACTATAAATACTTGTCTTAGCTTTTCTCCTTCATTTGTGTCTGCATATAAGTTACTAATACTTTTGTGCTGGGTTATTTGGCAAAAGCTCTCGAGGAGCAGACTTCTTCCCCCCTCTGATGAACTGAAAAAAGTTAGATTGCTTAGTATTCTACTAAGCAACACTCCTCACATTTTGCTGTAAATGTATTTAGAGGAAAAGTAAATAAGGGAATCAGTATTTTACATGTCCGTTAAACTACCAGAAGTCAAACTGTGGCTCCGATCCTGTCACAGAAATGTCTCTTTAGCTTAGAGACAATTAATGAGAAAGTTAGGGCTGAGAGGAGAAAGCTTTTGACTTTTGAGTTTTTATATCATCTTTCTCTTTCTTTACAGTGAAAATTAAAAAAATAAAAAGTAGATCTTTTTGGCCACAGTCTCTGGATAGTGTTTTAAAATGTTAATGTACTACATAAAACAATGTAAACTAGACAGAATTCATCTGTTTCTTAGTGGCTAAAGTAACAAAAAAAATTGTAATGATGAAGAAAATGAAGGTTAAGATTAAAAAGACCTACAGTTAATGATAGGCTGCAGTTCAACTATCATGTAACAGAAAATGTTTGAGAATGGACAATAATTAAAGCCAAGCAAAGGATGAAGCCCCGGTTATTATAATGAGATAGGACATGTTCTTCAGACTATCTGGAGGTTAATGTTACTTGGTTTCATGTGGTTATGGGTAAGTAAGTACTGTCCTGCTGTACAGTAAAAATAATGTAACTGGATACAGTCTGCTTCACAGTGACCCCAGGTTAATGACAGTTGCTCTTCGTATATTTAAAAGGTTTAAAAGAGATGTAACAACCACAGCTTTCCAAATCTAGTACTAGGGCACTAGAATATGGCACCAAAAAGGCTAGCGTAATACTGGTGTTCTTGGTTCCCAGAAAGCAGCTTCCAGTGTAATGTATATTGGCTTTTATTTCTATAATTACACTACTGCTATGTCCATGAATTCTTTCGTTCCATGAATGGCACCACCTTTTGAGTAATAGATCATTGGTATGCATTACTCTGATAAGGTATTAGACTAATATATCATTAAAGCAACAGACGTATTAGTGTAATACATTTCTGGGGCAAAGCACTCTGATGATGTATTTCTCAGAAGATGGCACCATCAAGAGAAGATGAGGCCCAGGAGAAGACTTTTGCTCATTTTACTAGAATAATAGGTATGCCTTCCTGCCACAAAAATGTGATGCTCCCTATAAAGATATGGCACCACTATTAATTGTATTCCCATTTGTATTGGTCATTTGAGGTTCATATAGCTTAGAAAAGCATTTACTGTAGTTGAGATATCATTTAAAGGCATAACCTATCAGAGTACTTCACAGTCTCTGCCCAGAATGTCTGATCTCCTCAGCCCTCCAAACTCCGTATCAAAATCCTCATTGCGTCAAGAGCCCCAAAGGCGCCCGTCCTATGCTTGAGCAATGGGGCTATGGGAGCGGTTCAGAGGTTAGTTCATAGGGCCTTGCAGCATTTGCCTGAAGAATGGGGCTCAGCTAGGTGTCCCCAGCACTGAAGTTGTGCTTAAACCGTTAAGAGAGTTACATGCAGCTTGAGGCCTCAGTGTGGTCATTCCTGTTCTCACCTCTATGTATCAATCTGACTGAGCACTTCCCACAGCCAATGAATTACATTCAAGTTGATGCAAAACCAAGGCGCTTTTTAGGGTGAGTCAAATAAAACAAAGCATATTTTGGAAAAGGTTTCAGGAAGCTAAGCAGGTCCTTCAGTAGCACTTCCAAAAACCCTCTTGTTTCCAGAAGTCCCAGGTTACCTCACCATTACATATATCTGGGCAGGCAGCAGGGATATCCTCCTTGGCCCATGTTATTTCAAAGGAATTTCATATATTTAATTACAGAAAGTACATGTTGACATATGAATCAAAGGTGAGGGCTGTGTATAACTAGTTCTATGAAGCAATCAACCTTTGTATTTTTACCCATTTTAGTCCATTAAGTTTCTCACACTATTTACAATTAAAATAGAAAATTAATTAATCTGAAAAATCTTTAAAATAATTGTTTAAACAGAAAAATCCAGATCACAGCACCTTTAGTCATGCAGAGCTGTGCTGTTATTTCTCAGCCATCATAAGGCAGGGGAATATTCAATCTCAGCAACAATCAGTCTGGTCCTAAATGAAACTGATTGGAGATGTAATAGTGAGTAGACTGGCCATTTTGGAAACAACTCTGAACAGCTGGAATATCAAGGGGTAGGAGCAGAATAGCTATGCAAAAAGGAAGAGAAGCGTAAGCACAGCAGAGAAAGAAAAATAAGTGAGAAAGAAAGAAAACAGAAGAGGCAAGACAAGAGTTGGAGCTTCAAGGATAGAAGGAAAAAGAGGCAGATTTTTCCCCCGTAATTCACCATGTTCAGTATTTAAAAGTTTTATTGTATCAGTTATATGCACACACACACACCTTTCAATAAAAAACAGAAGCAAATGGGCCCACTGGACCTGATTTATATTGTCTTATTTTGGTGAGGTCACTAATGTTTATACAAAGAAGGTATAACTTTTTACCAGATTAACACCATAAAGGTTTTCAGTGCCAAAAATGACTACAGCAGGGGTGAGGCAAATGGGAATCAAGACTATAAAATTTTGCAAAGCTTCATTCTAGAAATGTGTGGTATCATTTCTCTTAAAAAGTTTCAAAATTATAAAGTGATAAGGCAGCTGAATTAAGATGAAAAAATAGTCTAACTGGATCTCTCTTTCTTTCTCTCCTAACAAAACTGTTATGTGAAGGGACTATACATTAGTACTGTCAGTCAGCTCAATATGCTCTCATCAGGAGGAAGTGGATGATGTAAAATTATTCATGTATGGCGTATCTTCATATAATTTAGCTTTGTAGTCAAATTATTATCTAATTCTTCTCTTCCAACAATCTTCCTTTATGTTTTTTCAGCAATACTTTCATAATTGTCAGATAGCAAAAGTTCTTTTTATCAACTTAGTTTATTTCCTACATGGAAAATACAGCACCATATTCTCTGTCACTGTTAATAAAATTGTCTTTAATGGAGCTATGCGGATTTGTTCTACCTGAAGATCTGTTCCACAATGTGGTATTTGACTGGTATCAGAGAAAGGAAAACAGAGATGCATTTACTATTTCTAGTACAGTAGCACCTAACAACAACAAACAAAGATAAGGGCACTGTATTAGGCACTGGAGAAACAAAAAATACAAAACTATTTCCTCACCTGTAAGACTCACAATCTAGGACTTTGTTTTGTTTTGTGACCCAGTTTCACAAATGATGACAATGCAGTGCTTTGACAAGTCTGAGCAGAACAGATGTACAATGCGGGGAGAAGGTATGTAATATTTGGAGCCTTCCCTCTCCTTTTCTAACTAGATGAGCATCTGCCTGAAAACTTAAGCCCCAAAAGTCAACTATGCATTGTTCATTTCACTAGTTATTCAGCTCAACAAAAGAAATGTTACTACAGAGTTCTCTTTGCTATCTCTTCTGGCCAGTCTCCATGCAGGTTTGCTCTTACTTTGCAGAAAGAATCTCTAGAAATAGGTAACTTCCTAGATGGTATCTTTCCTGTAGCGATTTTCAACCTGCAGTTTGCAGAACTCAGAAAGAATTAAGCAGCCTGCAAAAGGAAATTAAAAGAAGCAAACTGACTTTGAGTAGGTTAAATTTGCCATACACCTACACTGGAAATCAAAAAGGTTAAAACCCACAGATTTCTGTGAGATACAGCTTTACATTCTTTTATCCATATTAAAGATTTCCTTTAGCAGCTTGTTCCATGTATTACTTGTCTTCCATCCAGCATCCTGTACTTTTCTTTCAGTTGGAAACTAAGACTTTTCCTTAAAGTTTTCTTTAAAATAGAAAAGAATTATGCAGTAAGTCTCTGAAGAATCTGACACAATTCTTTCTATTGAATTCCAGAATGGCCAAGAATGCCTCCAATAAAGGACCACTGGTCTGACCCCACAGGGTGTCCATGGAGCCCAGGACTGTCTCTCTGAGAGCAGAAAAAGATGGGGAGGGGGAAGGGGAGGGTGTCCTGACAACTGTTTCCATTCTCTTATCCTGTCACCTCTCTAAGTGCTCCAGGCAGAGCACCATTAGGCAGCATCTACCAGCTCCTTGGAGCTCTTCAGGGAGCTGTGGGCATGACTACATGCTTTTTTCAGTGTTCCCCTCCAGTTCCCTATCTACATATTTTTGATCCTGTGACCCTTACATCCCTTCCCTTTTTAAAAATCTGTTGACCACAAGAGCTTTTTTTTAGTCCTCATCAGTTGTTTTTTTCTCTTTTTTTTCCCTTAGCTCTCCTTCTCCCTAGAAAGTTTTGTGCCTGACCCTAAACGGAAGCTAATCAGGATAATAACAAAAGGAAAAACGATTTAGGGAGAGCCCACGAATTTGCAGCTATAATAATCCATTTCCCCTGGACTCCTCCGGCATCCAGTTGCTTTAGAGATTTTAGAGGTTACATCCCTGCCTAGTCACTCTGTCATCCATTTATGCACCTCTTGTCCATGAAGTTGTCTAATTGCTTTCTGAACTTGCTGATACTAGTAAGATTTAACTAATCCATCACGTTTGTGATTCTGTGACCCTTGATCATCTCTCCCCTCACCCTTCTTCTCTCCAAACTGAAGAGTTGCAACTTTTTTAGACTCTCCTCACAAGGCCATTGGTACATCCCCAAGATCATTTTAGTTGACCTTCTCTGTACCTTCTCTAATTCCACTGCCTCCTTCTTGAGATGTGGGAACCAGAACTACCCACAGTACTGAATATATGGGTGCATCGCAGCTTTGTATGGTGACAAAATGTCACCTCTGTCTTGTACTGTCTTCTACCCAACATTTCATTGGGGCTTTCTGGCTGCAACAGCACGCTGAGCTGACGATTTCAGGAAAGTGCCAGCAATGACCTTCCTGAGTTCAGGAGTTCAGCACCTCAGTTCCGAGTTCAGCATCATGTAGGCAAGCATTAGATTATTTTTCACTAGATGCATTATCTTCCATTTATCTATCTACACTAAAAATTAACTGCCATCTATTTGCTTTTTCTCTCATGGCCTGTGACCCAAAAGCATTATCATCTGCAAGTCTGAAAATGTCCCTGTTTCCTTCTGTTTCACTGTTTCTGTTCTTTGTTCTCCAGGTCTTGGATGAAGATCCTGAATGAAACTTGTCTCAGCACTGATCCCTGGGGAACCTCACTGCTGACTCTTCTGCACCCTGAGAAGTGGCCGTCAATCCTTACTGTCTGCTTCCTATCCAATTTTCAGTCCATACAAGGACGTTTCTCCCAGTCTCATGGCAACTCAATTGCTTTAATAACCTCTGGAACCTTGGCAAAGACTTTTTGAAAATCCAAATATATTATGTCCAATGGATCCTTTTTATCCATACACTTACTGTCTACATCAAAGAATTTCAGGTTAGCAAGGTAGGATTTCCCATTACAGAAGCCAAGCTGACTCCTTCTCCACTGATCATTACCTATCTATGTGCTCCAGTGATCTTGATCCTTATTAAGACTCTACCATCGTACCAGCAATAACAGTAAGGTCTGTAGTTTCCTAGGTCCCATCCAGAGCCCTTCTGGTAGATGGGATTTGCCAATTTTGTAGATGGTCATCCACCTGCCCTCTAGCACAGTGGCTGTTTTTCATTATATTACACATCACAGCCAGCAGTTCTGCAATTTCATATTTGAGTTCCTTCACAACCCTTCAGTGGATGTTATCCAGTCCTGGTGACTTATTGACATCTAATTTGTCTGTTTTGACCAATACATCCTTTATAGTTACTTGCAATTGATTTATTTTCTCTGATTTATCTGCTGTAAAGAATACATCAAGGTTGGGAATCTGACAGCTTCTGCCATAAAGACTGTCTCAGAGAATTCACTGAGCTTCATTCATTTGCTATTGCATCTTTTACACCATTGTGTGGTCCCACTGATGCTTGGCTGACGTCCTGCTTTTGGTGTATTTAAAGAACTTTTTACTATTAGCTTGAATACTCATAACGCTCTCTACAAACTCTTTTTGGCTCTCTTAACTTCCTGTTTGAATTTGATCTGCCATGTTTTATGGGATTTCCTGTTCTCATCCGGTCAAGCTTTCCATTTCTTAAAAGCCAACCTTTTCCCCCTGATGGACTCCATCGTTTTCACACTGAGCCATGCAGGGGATTTTTGGGTTGCTTTGTTTTCTTTTTGAGTTGTGGCACACTTTTTACCGGGGCTTCTAATACTTCTAAAACTAATAATCTAACAGCCTTTAGGGTGCAATATATTAGGTCTCTTGCTTTTCAGACTGCTCATTGTAATTTTTTTTTTTTTTCAGAATTTACCTCATTTTTTAGGTAGTTCCCTGTCTTTGAATTGAAAATCTGTGTACTGAATTTATTTAGCTTGCTCTCTCCCACTATAATTTTAAGCTTAATCGTATTGTGGCTGCTACTATAGAGCAGCTCTCCCACTACTATTGCTTGAATGAGGTCTTGTGCACCATTCAAGACCAAATGCAGAATGGCATCTTTTCTCCACTTTCTGCTCTAATATTTTATATTCAACTCCTTATAACTTGACCAAATGCTAAGGGATTGAGCTGAAATTGTCCGTGTCAGATGCCTACTTGGTTCAGCTCTTTCTGAGAATAAGGCTAGCAGAAAATACGTTATAAAATATGTTTGAGATTTTTGTTTTGAAATATTCTATATCCCCAGGCTCTGGAAGAGAGACCTTAAATTTCACAGGAGTGAAGGATCAAGGGTGTGCTTTTCTGCCATTCCTTTGGAAATTCACTCAGATTTAACCCAGTTATAAGCCTTTGAAAAAATCATCATTTGCAGGAAAGAGCTGTTAGAACTTAAATACCTAAAACCTCAGAAAATTCCAACCTCAGTGCATGCTTGAACTTAGAGGGCTGACCACACAATTCACACTATTGAGTATATCTTCACAGTGCAGCCTCGACCTATTGGAGCTCAAAAGGGCATTCTTTATAATGGTCACTTGCTAGACACCAGGAGGGAAAATAGGGTCCTTGCTGTGTCAGTGACTTGCAGGAATCCACAGAGTACACGAGAGAAAGCTGTCTAATTCAAGCACAGAACAAAAACTACATCCATCAGAAGACAGGGAATAGAAATAGAGAAATGTGCCTGGCTGTGAAAAGCAAGTGAGTGAATGTCAAGAGGAAACTCTGAAATGGGACCCAGAAGAGTGCCTAAGTCTAGCTTCACAGAGATTAGGATTGGGATGAGAAGCCTCAAGAGTAATAGCTGAGGTTAAGCAAAAAGAACAGAAAAGGAGGCCGTGAATGGGAAAGTGGCAAGACTGGAATAAGGTCAGCTTACAGAAGGTAAGACAAGAAGGGGCTCGAGCTTGTAAAAGCTGGGCAAGAGTACCAGCATGTATTTTGGTATGTTCCTGACCAGAACCCAGGGTGGAAATCAAGTTTCCACTGAAATATTGGTGTCCCTTTGCTGCATCCCATTATACAAAATAACAATCATTCAATTAAACACTGTCATAAGGCATATATGCCCAAGGCGCTGAATTAGGGTTGTATTGCAGCACTGGTTCTGGCACTTCCTAAATCTTGAGGGCTCAACCCCAGAATCTAATTGAACATCCTTTTAATATAGCTTTCTGGGTGTGGCAGAAGTGGAGGCTGAAGAAGGGTACAGTTGTACTGCTCCAGCAACTGAAAGGAGCCAAGTGGAGCTGGTGAGGAAGAAACAGATGTGGTATGAGCGCTACTGAGCAGAGCAATCTGCCATTTGAGCAACTGGGCTGCACCTCCCCCAAAAGGATCACTCTTCCACTTTGGAAGCAAATAGGCCTCTTGCCCAAATTACAGAATAACTTGTGGACTTCAAGGAGACAGGAAAAACCTGTAATTACACTGATGCTTGCACAGATCTATTTCTTTTCCCTAGCTGTCTTGAGGCAACTGATTTCTGCATGCCCACCTTCATTTATTTATCTTATCCTTAATTCTTAATTTAATAATTTCTTATTAAACTAGGTTGTATATACAAAAGGCTACCTTCTTTTTTTTCCCTTTGTTTTGATAAGTGAATATCCATGTGGAAATGACATCTTTACAGAGATCGAAAGTAATCTGTTGGAGGGTTTTCTTTTTTCTTTTTTATTTTTATATGAGAAATGAAATGAATTAGAGTGAGGAGCCTCCAGAGGTTAGTTAAATCATTCTGAGGATTGATGTTTTTCACAGTACACGTGTATACTACACTTTACAAAGTTCTGCTAAAATATAGCGTAAAGTTCATTCTAAAATATGTAATAATTTAGTGATTTATATTTTCCCAAAATGTATACATTTAGTGCAATGTAAATAAAAATGGGATGCCTCCTTGGTGAAGACTTGAGAGAAATAAAATAGCAGCAATGGTTCCTTGACCTTTTTTCTTATTTAAAGATTAAATAGAAACTATATTGCTTCTTTTGGAAGAGCCTCTCTACTTCTTTCCCAGTGGCACAAGAGGTCAGTACAATCACCAGGACCCTGACACCCTTTCCTCTGTAATGAAAATCCTTAATAATACGTATGGCTAATAAAATCTAATTGCATAATTCAACTGTAATTTCAGTCATGGTACTTGCCAATGTGTCAAACACATCTTTCATAATGTATGCTTATATGACATGAGCCTCCCCAACTCTACTCACCTTCCTCATGAATAAGAGTATACACTTTTAAATATTCAGTAATTGTAGGCTCTTGTCTAAATCCAGTGAAATTTGGCACACTGCGGTAAAGTGAAAGGTCATTTCTCAGTTGCTGCTTCTCTGAAGGTGACATTTCTTTGCTCGAGCTTCCTGACACTGAAATTCCCTCTTCTGTTTATTTTACCACTCGACTAGCCTACCTCATTAGCCCTTGCAGAAATGGGATTTCTTTGATTGTGGTTTGCATAGAGGACAGAACATATCAATACGCACTTACAGAGTGTTAAAATGCAGTCTATGTAAACAGGAGTATTAGGGACAATCTGTAAATGCAGCTCAATGAACCAACAGACCATAATAGCTTCAAAGCATTGAAAATATAAGAACAGAATCAATACTGTGGCACAGGATTGTTAGTGGGTTATCTTCATTCTTCTGCAAGTAACACATTTGACTTCATTACTCCTAAACTCTTCGTGCTAGACAGATACCAACTCTCATCTCAGTCACACCCAAGACAGCCATTTCAGCACTCCCTTGACAACCTCTTCTTCTACTTCTGCACAAATAAATGAGGCCAGAATCAAACTGCACCTGCCTGTGCTTGTGAAAACTGCCTCAACCTCATGTGGATTCAAGAGAAGGAAGAGCAGATTTTGCTGTCTAGGGACAATGTTGAGCTACCATCTCAAAAGCCCCCCAGCATATGCTTAGCCTCAGATAAATGAATTGCTCTCCTCCTGCTCCCCTTCTTGGCCAGTGTTGCCAACTTGAGTTGAAAGACAGAAGGTGACTTTGTGCCACCACAAAGTCCACTCCCCTCTCCCCTGACAATCCAGTCTTCTACCTGGAACAACCCTCAGGTGGAGCTAGCCCTAACATCCCACCCAAATTTCACCTCAACATACAGTTTAGACTGCACTTGTCCTGTCCTTCTCCACTGGTGAGACTAAGTCCTCTTCTTCTTATAAAACTCCTTTATTTATTTGTAAAAACTATTATGCTTCCCTTTAAGCTTTGCTTCCTTCTAGCCTGAGCATGCCAAAAATCTCTTAGTCTCTCTTCATAGGCCTCATTTTTCAACATTTTGGCATTTTTGTTATTGTCAACTGAACTCTTTCCAACATATTGAGGTAATTTTCAAATCTACTGCCCACAACTGAAACAGGTATTGCAAATGAGGTTTGCTCAGGACTGTATCAAATGGAACAATTACCTTGTTTGCTTTACTATATAATACATTAACAAAAAATGTACACTATTAGGCTTTTTAATGACAATGCCTTGTTTTTAACTCATGGTTAGACTGTGGCAGGTGTGAGGCATATGAGATCTATAGTTTGCTTTTGTTTAAGTAAAATTTAAAAAGCTGAAGAGTTGGCAGTAATACTTTCCTGTGGAAAAAAATGGAAATGTGAGCCAGGGTTAGATGTCACCGTCCATTTGAGCAAGGTCAAGAAATGAAGCTCATCAAGAAATATGCAGTTAAGAGAGTAAGCAGCCACCAGGCCCAAGCTGAGAAGCTGGAGATGTCTAAACTCCAGGTGAGGAGAGGAGCAAGCCGACCTGAAGCGAGGCATGGCAGGAACAGAGCTGCAACCAAAAGCCTGGCACTCAGAGGGGGTCTGAAAGCCCCTCAAGCTGCAGGGAACAGTTGATGGGATTCCTGCATAAACAGCCATGAAGTGAATTAATTTAGCAGTCAGGCTCCCTGCTCCAGCTGGAGCTGGTTGACTTCCATTAGATGCTAGGGTAACAGGGAGCAGCTGGCATAAGGCTGGCCAGTGCCTGGTGGCCATCAGGTGGCCACCTGGAGAAAAAGGCATAATTCTTACATTCGTGGGTATTTATTTACAAAAAGTATTCTTTATTTGGATTAAGTATAAATTTTCATTTAGTTTTAGCCTAAACTTTTGGTTGCAATTTCTTTCTAAGACATATCAAACTGTAACAAAACAATTTGATCTTTAGCTCTTTTTCTCAAAGATTTTCTTTTCTTTCTCTTTCTACTCTCCTTCTCTGCTGCCCCCCTTTAAAATTCCCACATGTCTAACACTTCATGTCTACATTAATTTCACCTCCTAGTTATGTGCACTGCCACATACAGAATCTTTGGTGAAAAACACTGAAAGAGGAAGAAAAGCACAGTGGAAAGAGCAAAAAAAATTCACCATACTTTCCTGCAAACTTACTGTAAAATATAAACTTTCCTTTATAGTTCAAAATTGGGCAGAAAGGATAACTGAAGAAAAAATACTTTCTTTTTCTCATATTTAGGTTTATTCAGAAAAGCTCCCTTTTCATAGTTCTCTAGTGGGAAATATGGGAAAAAGCTAAAAAAAAACCCAACAAACAAAACCCCAGAGCAACAAGGAAAAAATTTTCTCATGCTTTCCCCAGAGAGAAACTGAAAAAAACAAAGTTTAAAAATGGAAACTAATAACCTGTTGCTTTTTCAACTTTCAGGTAATGGTAAAAAGAAAACAAAGTTTTCCTCATACATACCTTTTTCCTTTCCAAAAAGAGCAAGACAAAAAAAGAAGCTTAACAGCAACTGTCACATTAAACAAATTAAAAGGTTACAAAATTTTGGTATTTCTTAGAAGAGATTCATTTTGACTTTCATAGGAGGGATGGAAATAGAGAATTAAAAAGAAAAAATTGGTGGTAAAAGAGAACAACTGCCTGCAATCTTTTGTTATTTCACAGAATAGCTTTCAGTGTAATGGAACTTCTAAGGAATGATTGGTCATTTATCTTATACTGGTTTGAATCTTATATTCCAGTTCAAAGCTGAAGACACTCTATATCATTGCCTTTAAAAGCAAAAGGGGATCTATAGAAATACATTGTAATGGGGAAGCTCAGCATTACCTGTCTTGACTTCCATAAAATGTCTACCATTGCAGAGATCAGTGGAGAAAGCTCAAATGAGGCATGCCACCTTAGAGACTCCTCTGTTGCTTTTTGTGCTTTGTAATATGTAAAGGTTAATTGCTATCCTTTGTATTTCCCCATGGAGACCAAAGAAATGTAGAGGAGTTCAGGTGTCTGTAAATACAGAAGTGTTTGGAAGCCTGTGGCAAAGGTGGTTATTTTGCTATCATTACCCCTTCTGTCCTGTAGTTCTCAGCACTGTCCTTTTGACAACATGCCCTGCAGTATTCATAAAATTATTTCACAGGATGATGGAGTGTCACAAAGGCTAATTGACTTGTGCTGCTGCAATGATCCATGGCTGTATACATACAGACAGCATTGTTTCCAGCCAAATGTATACATGCATCTGCAAGTGGAGACTGGGATTTGAATTCATAACCTTTAGCTCCCAAAATTCAGGTCTTCAACCAGAGAGTTAAAAGAGCTGCTGTAGTCACAGAAAAATGCTGCTATTCATGAACATGTTTACCCTGCTGAGGTGAAGAGCAGCAGTGCATTTTCAGTTCGGCCAGAGTGACATATTTTTCAGGCAAATCTACTTCTGGAAAAATATCAGAGTTTTTAGTTTTATGGTTTTCAGAGTATCTGTGCCTGTCTACTACTGAACAGCAAATACTGGAGTCAGACTGAGCTGTGTCACTATTTTCATCTCTGTGCCTCAGGTCCGTGTTTTCTCTTTGTACAGAATCACAGATCCTACTCTTTTTTCCCACATTTTGTTTGGCTTGTCTATTAGCTGGAAATGCAGTTTACCAGTACATTAAAATCATTTAAATTCAAGCATAAGGTGATACTCTTGATACTATTACTGACATTTAATTAATAGCGAGAACATGCTTACAACTGCGGTAATGTGTCAGACCCTGGTAATGTTTCTAAGCTTTCAGTCTAACCTCATACTCCAGTCTAAGGAAATCCTTTAGGATTTAAATAGGTATTGAAAGGATTTTCAGTACTTATACTTTTAATTTTATAATTAGGGAATGTGGAAGGATGTGTTTCCAAAAACTTTCTGAAGGATTACAGTAGCCAAACTCCCTGCTGAGTCAAGATAGCTTCGCCTGCCACACCACCTGAGTAAGAAAACCTACAGATACAAAAGTGCCTTGATTATCTTTGGTAATTTTTTCAGAAACCAGGAAAGCTATTTTTACTACGTAAGAAGGGCTTCAAGTATTCTTTTAAAACCGTTCACAGCATTTACTCTGATTCAGCACAGCTATACTACGCTTTTGGGGAAAACAGGTTTATCATAAAAACACTTCACAGGGCTAAATGACTGATGTCCAAGGGGTCAGATCTCTATCCCAGGAGCAAGTAAGAGGCATCGTGTTTATCCATTCATTCACTTCAACCCATTTTCACCTCTCTGTACAGCCCAAGATCCACACTTGAAAACAAGATGCCCCCATTTGTCAGTGTGGAGGCACAGAGATGCCTGCTTTAAGTGCCCTCTGTGCCTCAGTGCCCTCACCATTGTGGTGACATGACACAAGGTAAAACAAAATCCTTAAGCCAGTTCAAGAGAGGTGGTGCCATTTCTTTCATGCTTTCCTCAATGGGGTAGTTAGAGACTAACAAGGAGAGAAAAAATGTGTCTTTCTGGAGTGGAGTACTGTATAACCAAAACAGAACCCAGGTTACGCTGCTGTAACATGACACGAAAACATCAGAAATGAAACACGAATCCACAT
Organism: Struthio camelus; assembly: GCF_040807025.1. Lineage (NCBI taxonomy): Eukaryota > Metazoa > Chordata > Aves > Struthioniformes > Struthionidae > Struthio > Struthio camelus. Next base: position 34,965,944 of record NC_090945.1, read on the forward strand.
CTTACTAAACCTGCTGATATAGCTACAGTTGTGCAAGATTTTAGTGCTGAACAAAGGAAAGATAGAATAAAATTAGAAAGGTAAAAATCAGCATAAGTAGAGAGCCATCCAAAATAATCAAATCCTTTCAAAATTAAAAACAGATTGTATACTGATTTTTCTATTTTGCAAACACAGAAAAGCTACAGTTCTTTTAAAAGCTCTCAAGGAGATGAGTCAGATTTCTTCAGAATGTCAGTGTTTTTAATTTTAATGACAACGCTACCATGTGAAACGCATATATCTGATTTGCTTTCTCACAGTATAAATGCAGAATAACAATGACGAAATTAAGTTGTGCTTACTAGCTTTTATTGCCTTTCATTTCTAAATAACCCAAAGCATTTTATACTTCGGAAGGGTCAATAAGACCAGGAACTCAACAACTGTCAGTGTGAAGCTGCATGTAGCGACGCTAAGTTGCTCAGGCCAGGAAGTGTAAATGCCATAGCCAACTGATACTGAAATTCATGAAGACAGAATTTAATTACCTAAAGGGGCTTGGGAAGAGCTAGGACTGCTACTCTTACAAAGAACCTTTCCCTGCCCAAAATGTCACCTCTAACAGCACAACACGCTTGACAACTAAGAGTGCCAGATATTTGCTGACTCCTATCACTTCCTTTTCTGCGTTTACATTTTGTGAAGACTTACCATTCAAATACAACCCTTTTCTAGCTTAATGCAACCCAAGTTGCTTGATCACAGATCAAGCTGGTATCAGCTCATAAATCTATTATTTTGGTTCTTTTTTTTCCCAAAAGAAGGGCAAAGGGCTCTACTTGTAACACCAATTACTCTATTCACTACAGGATCAAATATTTTGTTGAGGTATTTTCTGAATGTGCTGTCTATCTCCACTGTGCAGTGTTTTTGGCTTTTGGCTGTCTGTTGTCAACAAGTAATAGTACTGATGCATTGTACAGCTCATCTATAATCACTGGGAAGTGTGGCTAAATACCAGCGTAAAAGATATGACAAAAGAAGTTAAAAATGGGGGGGAGCAAAAGGAAAAAAAAATCAATTTTAATAATAGCTTGACAATTACAATTAAATAATCCAAAGCTCAAGCTGAGCATTTTTGTTATACACTGCATGAATGATGTTTGTACTTTGGAACCTTTAAAATATTTAAGCAGAGAAGAAATGAAATGAGCTGCAACCAGTTAAGGTCATCCATTTAGGAAAAAATTGATAAAATATTAAAATGAAAGAAATAAATTTTCAAACAGAGATACTAAGGCTTCATAGAGATGTATTATTCAAAGCAGAGGAACATGTGTGACCTCTAGTCTATTACATAATGGAGAAATGACACAAAAGTTCAAATGAGCCCGAACTAGAGGCAACAAAGAGGGGAACATGGATCAACCATTCTGTAAGCCAGTGCTTCACTTCCAGGGTACTGAGACTGGACCCCAGCATTAAAACATTCCACTCCCAGAGTCAGCTATTGGACCCAACTATTATGTTGGGCTTAAAGACTTTGGAACGATCATGGATTTTTAATTACATGTTGATTTTATGTCTAGCTGAGTTTGCTCCCCCTCAGGCTGGTATTTAAAGCAGAGGTGGGCCCAGGCTGCAGAGTTCCACGGCTTGGGCATCCTCCAACTCTGGAATCATGACTTTGTCCTTACATGTCCTTTATAGAAAGGCCTGAAGTCAGGGAGTGTGGACTGCCTGAGGTATAATGCATCATGCTTCTCTCTTTCCACAGTTCTCTCTTTCTCTCTGCTGGCTTATGGCCCACCTCCCCCTCATCCCTCTCTGCTCTATCAGGGCTTATTTACACTTTGGGCATATTCAAGGGAAGTGGTCTAAAACTCTGGCAATAAATTCTCATATTTTAAATTTCTTAAGGCCAGAGGTTATATTTCTGACAGGGTTTATTATAACATAGGATTCTGCAAGGATTGCAGCTTTTTGTATCTGAGGTACTTGGAATAAATCTCTGCTAAATGAAGAAGTAGCTGTCTGAAACAAGAAGCATCTTTAAATCCCAGTGAAATCAGTGGAAGAGTCAGAGACTTCACTCTTTTGAAAAATTAATTTCTACCTTGCAGAGGCCCCTTGCTTCCAAGCTCAGCGTTCTGATGTAACTCCTGTTGGCCAAAGGTATTCAGGATTCACAGAGCCAGCAATGCTGCGCCGAACATAAGGTTCTGAATTGTGCTTCAGGGGCTAGGCATCAACAAGTTAGGTAACAGACCGCCAAAGCTCTTTCTTGGACATAGCGTAGCCTCTCTAGAGAAGATACTCAAAAGCATCTAAGATATTAGGAAAACAAGTGTCACTGACAGTTACTTGGGATCCAAGGCCTCTAAATGTTTTTGATCATCTTCCCATTCCAGCTTAGTTGTAATTACTCCATTTGAAAAATATATCTTTGCATTTGCAGAACAACTATTTATTTCCAAATCTCAAAGCCACTTCCAAAACTAAGCACAAACATTATTACCTTGATTTTACAATGGTCCTAAGTGAAGAGTTAGGGACAGTTTACAAATGAGGCACTCCAGTCTAGTATCAAGGATGCAGGTGTATCCTATGACACTCATTTTCTGTTCCTGGCGCTGCAGCAGTGTTTCCTTACGGACTTTTGGCAAAAGGTTTAGTAACCTCACTGGAAAATGGGGATAATAGCATGGGTCTGACATTTTGGAAATGGTATGAACACCGTCCTGGTGAGGCTTATGAAGGACAGAGAATTTCAGTGGTAGAGCTGAGACCTGAGCTGTGGGTTTGTGTACTAAATACTTCAGGAGGATTTTGGAAGAGAAGAGCCACTAATCAGATCCTAGAGTTCTCTTTCAATTTTCAAAAGTTTAAAAAAGGGGGGGGGGGGGGGAGAGGGGAAGGACCAGCTAGCCTGAGTCTATTCTCTCTCAATACCTTTCTCACTGATTAGCATGAACAACTGAAGAGACTCCTAAATTATAAAAATAACCACTATTTCTTAACAAGTCACTACCCTTGCCTTGTATCAATGTCTTGCATTTCAATTTTTAGTAGTATAATTTTCAGGAATACAAAGAAATAGGAAGTGCTTAGAAAAAAAAGTAAAACAATGATCTTCAGGCTCTTAATCTCAAAAAGTTTTCCCTCAGTTTAGGCACAAGTTTCAGAGCACATTTTAGTTGTCAATACAGTTTACCCCAGAAGCTTGAAATGTGCCTTTTTTCCTTTTCCTTAGCTCGTTAATCAAGAGGAATTATAGAATATAAAGTGTAAGAGAGCATTTCTCCGCAACAAACTAAAAAAAAGACTGAATTTCTAGTCTATTGATTAGAAAGCTGTTGCTACGGTTCTAAAAGAATGTTTTTTTCCTCTTGAGTCAAAATGAATTTTTCTTTGAGATAACTAAGACTGGCCATATTGATCATATCAAAACTCCATACCACCAAGTATCTTTCCTTCAGCAGAAGCCAATAATAAACGCCTAAGGAAGTGAATGGGATGGGGCAAACGTAGAATGATACAGCCTCAGTGTAGTCCTGTAGTTTCCACTGATCTATGACTCATGGACTTTCTTGAAGTAGAATTAGTATCTTCACATTTGATTGTCTTTTATAGGTTTTCCTTTCATGAAGATGTCTAATTACATTTTTAACGTATATAAACTACTGAGATTCACAAAATCCTGTAGCAATGATGTCCTCAGTTTAATTACAAGTCATGTGAAAAACACTCCCATGATCTTTCTAAATTTCAGCTAAACAACATGTGCTGGTAATCTTGTTCCTGCTCAGCGCAACAGAAAAAAATTCGCTGATATTGATGCAAGAGAGATCAGTGTCAGAACTGCCCAGAATAAAAACAATCAATATGTTTTAATTAAAACCAATCTATTTTCTCAATATCTGGTACTGGGAATTTATTTGGCAAGGCTGAAGGAGAAGTAAGCTATGTTTTCAAATAATGGAGGAAAAGACTAGAATCAGATAACTTGAAAAACTTGCACCAAATTTACTGAAATTTTTCAGAAAACAACTGCTATACCTTCAATGCAGACAGAGAAATTTTGTAGCCAACATAATTTTTAAAACTGAGCTAAATATGTGTGCTGGGGGAGGGGATAATAGAGCTTTCTATTAATGGAAAACAGTCTGGCTGCAGCCTGAACTGTGGTGTCTTCCCTCCCCATAATCATGGCATTAATTACTGCATAGGTCAAATTATGTTTCTGTTTGAAAGAGTCTGGCAACCTACGTGAATCAGAGCATGTATATTTAGATATACTGTATTTCCTACAATGGGCTTTTATTCTGGTTTGATGCATGGGGGCTAGTAAGTTAGTTTTTCAGTGAAGACTGCTCTCCTTTTTCTCTCCTGCACAATGGCAGTCTGGTTCTATAATATATAGAAGAAGCACACATTAATTGAATTTGAGGGCAAGTATACTTCCTCCTTCGACCATATGGACAGGATTTTTCTTTAAAATAAAAAGGCCAAAAAGTGACTGGAACAATGCCCAAAGGGGAGAATAAAGACAGACATTTAAAGGTGAGCTCACTAGATTTATAATAGCAGGGGACACTATAATCCTTTCCAGCCAGCTGCACAGTTAGCAGTTATGCTTCTATCACAGCAAAGGCCCAGGAGAGTCTTCCTTAGAAAATAATGGATACAGCTATTAATAAACTGGGGAAGCTGCAGCAATCCATTCCAGATATTGATAATAAATTACATTTTTCAGATATGAGATTACATAATCCAGACAGGCAATCAGAAAAGCATCTTTTGTGCATCAGTGTTGTTCAGAAGAGCTGCTCTAAAAAGTTTTAAGGAATTACAGTTACTTTTCTCCAGAAAGAATAGCGACGCACTTTGACCAAAGTAATGCTAACTATTTAAGCATATGAGACGCTAGAATGAGGTAGTAGCTAAGGGCAGAAGGTGCTGCTTCTAATACTAACCCAATCCCACCATTTGCAGGAACAGTTTGTGAAATGACTTTGAATGTATCAGAAGACACCTGCAAATTAGGAAGAAGTAGAGAAAACAGCAACATACTGCAACAGATAGTGCATAGTACCTGGCATCACACAGAACATCACCCTTCTACTAATTTTTCTCTGGTGGAACTACAGGTTCAGTGTAAATTAACAGTGTATTAGACATTAATATATGCCACTAACTGATGTAACAAATCACAGAGCTTATATAGCATAATTCAGTAGGGAAGGATCACCCAAAAGCTCTTTCACAGCAGGCATCTGTATCACCTCTAACATGTGCAGGCATGCTCTATCCACTGGAAGCAAAATCAAGCAACAGAAGCTGTCTTGGTCATTTGTAAAGCCATTTTGTAAAGGATTAGCTTACTCCCATGTGCAAGTGGATATAGGAATTTTGTTGTCCAAAACTTAAAATAGGAAGCACAATTGGGGAACAGGAAATAAGCCTGAAAACCCCAATACTGTTCATCATAAACACATTAAAAAATACCATGAGCTTGTCTTAAGACTTACTGTACTTTGGCACTCTGTGATACTTAAAGCCCCTGGTTTATCCTCTGGTGTTGAAACAAATGGATTCAATGTTTTTAAATTTTTCTCAGTCATGAGGGTTAGACATTTAATTTTTTTGAATAACGACAGCAAATATCCTTGTATTACCACAGCCATGGGCGCTAAAAGCCTCTAAGAGTTGTAAAAGCCTCTAAAAACCATGGCCTTGTCATGAGGTTATGAGGGTTGCTATCAGTGAACTCCAGAGACATTTCTGAACCTTCTATAAGCTCCCCCTCTTCTTCCTCTGATTTTTGACTACGATTATGATACAACAATTCCCATTGAAGCCAACAGAAGTTAAGAGCCCATTACTTCAAGTGTTCAGTGCTTTGCAGTATCAGATCCTAAGCAGGGCTAACAAATTAGTACATCAGAGTGATTTCTTTTTAAATGTGCCTTTTTAACTGTATAAGAATCTTTAATACCACCTTTTAAAAAATATCTGACTCTAAGAGGATAAGCATAATACAGCAAATTTGAAAAATTCCCTGACTCTCCAGCACCACAGATTCAAGTCTCAAGGTCACTGAACCCTTCACCTTTCTCAGATAGATAAGATGACTAGTGCAATATTTAATATGACATAAACCACATAACCATTTGACTGGATTTGACCTCTAAGGCAGCTTACAAACCCAAGAGCTTGTATAACCTGAACCTTGGCAAGCAAATGGATATTTCTGCATTATTGCCTAACTCCAAGAGCTAGAGATTTCAGAATCATCAAATATCATAAAACGTGCTAAAGTGTTAGTCCACAGTACTACTAGAGACGTTTCTTTAGATGTATTCTCTAGTGTTAACGGCCATTCACCCAAGTACTGACTGCGGGTTGAATTCTAGCTCTCCGTATGTCTGCTGAGCTCCAGTCCAGAAGTGGCTACACATCAGAAGTAAAGTGCTATGTATGTAAGAATATAGGAACAGTTGTACTAGGCCAGACAAAAGGTCCTTCTAGCCCAGTTTCCAGGCTCTGACAGTGGCCAAAAGTAGATATCCAGGAAGTAGAGTAAAAAGAGAGCAAACCTGTACTTGCAGTGGAGCGTAGACTTCCACAGACTATTCTTCTGGCCTCTGATAATTTATGATTTGGACTTTACTTGAGCCAACAGTGGTTTCTTTGTTTCATAATCTTGTACTCTCTCCTTTGAGCTAACATCAACTTTTAGTACCCGCGACATCTATGCCAAGTAGTGCTGCAAAGCTTATCTATATATTGTAGGAAGAACTAACGCTACTTCATTTTGACTCACTACCTGTTACTTTCCTTTCGTACTACCTAGTTATTGCATTGAAACAATGGGCAATCAACCCTTACTCACTCTTCACACCACTCATGATTTTATAGACCTCTAATATAGCCCCTCCCAGACAGCTCTTCCAGATAAGTACTTGGACTGTTTTTTATACCATTGTCATCGCGGGTTCTACTGTATGTCCTCGGGAGGGAGGCATTTGGGTTGCTGGCACTCCACCGGCGTACACAGAGACCCACAGGCACGCTCCTGTCGTGGCAGAGCAGAAGGCACGCCCGCGGTGGGCAGCAACGACCCCCGGCAGCCACAGCAAGTGACGGTTGGGAACCGGCTCCAACCGGTTGGACCCGGAATGAAGCAGCCCCAACCGCCTGGGCACAGGGAGGGGCTGTTGCAGGGCGGACGTCCCTCCCAGCAGCCAATCAGGGAGCGCCTGCTGGGGCTGGGGGCCAACCAGGGCGCAGGGCGCCCCACCCCACGGCCAATCACAGTGCCCGAGGCAGCAGCGCCTTGGAGGGGAGGAAGGGGCATGGCCTCAAGGCACAGCCGTCTTCCAGGAGTACGGCGGGAGGCATGCTCCATGAGCCGGCTGGGGAAAGTAAAGGGCAAAACCCTCAAAAGATGAAGCATTGGGCAGCCAGGACACCAGAAAGCACGAGGCGGCAAGGAAACCAGTGTAAGCATCAGGTAGTGAAGAAACCAACACACGATGAGCAGCTCACCCCAGCAAGCCCCAGCCCGGCTGGCTGCTGCAGCGGACTCCTGATTTTATGATATCAAGCTTGTGTTAACAGACAAACTATTTTGAATTCCCCACTTGCATTACATCGGTTTTGCCTATGACAGTTTCTTTTCTAATAATCTCTAATGTGTGGTTGGCTTTTTCTTTTTTTCATCTGCTACAGCATTGGGCTGAATAACCCTAAGATCCTGCTCCTAGGTGAGAATGTTTGTCTCAGAGAGAAGTGTTTGGTATGTGAAGGCAAGAGGGGTTTTCTGCTCCATCTACATCACCTTATCTGCATATAATTCGGTGATTTGGCAAACACCCTTTCTTAAGCATAAGGGTTTTCCTCTAGAAAATGCAGCCAGAGAGGAAATGCAGATAGCCAAGAATATCAGTCTCACAGGACTTTGCTGTTCAGGTGTTGGCCTAGTGACATTTCATGGCAAACCCAAGGTCCCACTCCACTGAAGGAGAAGGGCAGGAGGACAGGGGAAGCCTCATAGGCCAGAGGACAGCCACAGTCAGGCGAAACTCCACGCACTTCCCAGTTCTCTCCTACCGGGACACTACATTTTAAACACGGATTCTGTACACATATTTCTAGTTGCATAAAGTGCATGCTAACCTTATCTTCACATGTGACAAGGTTTCTCACAGTGGCTAGAGTCACAAAGAAAAGCAAGCAAAGCCTGAAGAAAAACAGACTTGTCTGCCAGCGCAGCTCAGGCTGTGGCAGTTCTCATATAGTTGAGGCACCAATAGTTGCAGTCATTTGCATTACTGCATCATCCAAACCTGCTCTGAAAAAAGTTCTGTCATCTGTTGGTAAGGGCACAAATGGCTCGTCTACAGTTGAGGCTCTGGTAATGCTAAACGTAGACTGGTGAGAGTGGAAAATTCCCAAGTGTAGACAAGCTAAGACAACTACAGAAACTAATCTACCGAGTTTCAAAAAACTTATGCAAATCATTCCTGTTTCAGAAGCAGACATTCTTTATGAAAATATTACCATGTATTAACATGTACTTCAGAGTGCACATCAAAATGTCTCTGAAAGTCCAGGCCAAAGATTCTGTTTTAATCTAAATTTCCTAAAAGTAGCAATCAAATTTAGAAATTGCCTGTAAATTGTGGGAGACTTGGAGATTTTTTTTTCCTCCTTCTGTGGTGGCATTAACAGAAATATAAATGAAAAAAGAAATCCAACTGCATAGCTGGAACTAACATTCTCATCTTAACCAAGAATTAAACAACAAAGAAATGTGTCTTGTTTAGCAAATTAGTCTTGTTAAGAAAGCTTCTGGAGAAGTTAGGACCACTTCAAACCACAGTCTTTGACTAAGAGGAGAGAAAAAAATCACTACTAAAAAAAGTTTTATGACAGAAAGTACTAAAGGCAAATTAATGCAGTATTTTGATATGTTCTTAACATTTTACTTGTTTGATAAAAGGAAAAAATAAGTAGCAAATCTTTCATTTCCTCTATTATAGCATTTTTCTATACAAATCCATTAATTTTTGTTACACTTAGAGCCTAACAGAGACAGCACTGTCTGTACTAGCAAGTAGCGGGAAAATATATGTAACTGTCTGTGACTGAGGCTATCTGATCAAGGACATGTTTTTGCTACTGAAAACAAGTACAGCAATAGATTTTTATCTAGTCCTTTTTTTTTTTTTTTTAAGAATGGAAACTGTGGTACAGTGTAGATCATGTTTGATTATGATGAACTGGAATAAACTTCTGTTCAGGTTTTTCCTAAATGATTGTCAGTGGAGGTTATTGTACCTAGTTTTTACTGCAGCTGCACAAACTCTTCCATGTCTTATTTTAAGTTGGTTCAAACTTTTTTGTCAACACCACTTCACATTACATGATTCAACATGTAAAAGATCTGGGATCAAACTAATGTATTTTTTTTATATATTTACCTTGATCCTAATCAGCACAGTCCCAAAGCTGAAAATATTTGACTTAAAGCATGCAAATAGTCACAATTACTTTAGAGGGAGTACTGACATACTTAAAGATATGTGATTTCAGCTTCAGGAACCTGGTGAGTTTCCATCAGCTCTTTGCCTGTGCATCCTGCCCTGGTACACTGCCTGCAGAATGCTCCTGCGGACTAAGAGATGAAATCCACAGGCTAAGCAACTGTTTGCAAGAGGGATAAATAGAATCAACTTGCCAGAGGTATTCTTTGTGTCAGATTGCTGTACACAAAATGGTTTGACAATCTGTGCCTTCAAAACCAACAGGTCAAGGTGGCTAAGATCACTTCCCTCAATCTGACATCATCAGGTATTAGGTATTATTTTCATGACAGAGGCAATGATTTGACCTAGATTCTGATGCAAAGGTTATTTACATGTAAATGTTACATATATTACTAAAGTTACAGGAAGCTCTTAAAATAAAAATTAATAATGCATAGTAATGGTTCCCCATATACGTCTAATGAAGAACAAGTTGCCCATAAGACCTGCTGACCCTGACGGCAGTGACAGTAAACTGCTGCTGCTATTGTCCAGGCTGACAAGGGGACCAAATATGAAATAGTTGGCAGCAAGTTCTTAACTCTCTTCTTGTTGCCTCTGAGCTAGCACCAGCTGGCTATTACTGCTGAATACGGTAAATGCAGTGCTTTTATATACACACGTACATAAATAAATATATATATAGACACACGATTATACACACACACACACACAAATACAAGCAAAATATGCTAGATGAGGGTTCCTTGGCCTTCTAGAATTTGCAGACCCCCTCACTGACTTTTTCCAAAATACACAGCTCTCAGTTCATTGCGTTCATTACTTGTGCCCAAGTCGAACTTTCTTTTCACTCTTGCTCGGACTGTTTTGTGAGCTGAGCTTCTACGCGGGCTTTGTTCCAGCCAAGGATAGGCCAACTGCAGTTTAATGTGATACCTTTTCAAAACCTGCTATTGTATAGATTACTGACTGCGTTTAGCACAGTGGATGAAGTCCAGTATGGTGACTGAATGCCTGAGACAGTAGGAGACAAGGTATTCCTAAGTTGATTTCTATTGCGCTCTTTACTGGAGAGTGATAAACTAATGTTGGAGCTGATGTTGGGACAGACTCCAGCTCTTCTCCTTTAAACATATTTCAAATGGTAAGAAAGAACATTTCCAGCCCTTTGTTGCTATGGGCTTCTTAGGCCAAGGTTTCATTTTGAAATCTTTTGTATTACGTCGGTAACTGATATACTAGACTTTTTCCTGTGTTGTGACTTAATATTCTGTGCTTTGCTATATTATTTTAAGCCTTTTTCCCTTATGAATGAGCTGGTTATGGCATTAATAAAGTGATGACACCATAGAACTGTGCTTCACTTTCCCAATGTTACTTATTTTGCATACAAGAAACTACATATATTACAAATGAAGAAAAAAAATCCACTTCTAAAAATTGCATTAGGATGTTCAGTTAAAACAATGCTTCTTTGAAGAAATGGGATGCTGACAATTTTAATACGATGGCAAGATTTGAAGAAGTTAGTGATCATTTGATTTTACAATGCCTAATAGTGAGCTAAATGCTTTGATGTGGACACGCTACATTTTAATGCAGACGTTAAATAGACATGTTCCCTACCCTATAGTCTCAAAACGGAGAAGGGAAAGATGACTATGGAGGAGATCTTCAGCAGTTCAGAGTGGCATTTAGATGAGTTGTTTTTGTGAATGTTGAACATTTTGCACCTCTGGAAATCGTTCCTTTCATAAAACAATTGTGATGTTTCTCAAGAATTTACAAATCTTAATAATCACATAAATGTATTTTATTTGGGTTTTGTTTATTGGCCAATCAACTTTCTTAGTCCTGATACGTTTAAGAACATGTTTTGAGGAGAAAACAGAAGGAGACAAGGGTAGTGTATGGGCAAACAGGGTCAGGCAGCATGAAAGTCATTCTGGAGAAGAGAGTTCTAGAGTGGAACCAGCTCAGGCAGTCAGCAGCACAGGAGAGACAGCCTGGTGTAACTGGGCCCTCGTTTTCACTCTCAGTGAGCAGGGCTCAAATGTAATGTGAGTCAGTGAGCAGAAGCCTCAAAAATATTTACACATACCTAGACAGAGCAAAAAAGTTCACATCCATAATTGATGGACATTAAAAAAAAAAAAAAAGTAAAAGCTGAAGCCATTTCTCTAGCACAAGCCGAATTTAAACCAGAGTTGACTGCAACTGCATTTGAAGGCTGAGTTCAAAATTTTGCTCAGCTCTAGTTAAAGTGTAATCTGACAGATACCCTTCTTTCATTACAACTCTGTGCTGAATCATTCAGTTTGGGGAAAAAGCATGATTTGGCCATCATAGCTTAAATTACAAAAATGATGAGATTACTCTTCTAATGTAAAAGGGTAACATCAGGCTTCTTTAGTAATCTCCATAATTTGCCCAGGATATTGTTTGTCCAGGAAACACAGATATTGCAATGCTTAAGATCCTGTGTTTCCCAAGTCTTATAGAGCAGTAGTCTTATAGCTGTCTTCTCAAAAACTCCCTGGAGCGTGTGTAACCTTGTTAACCTTCTTCTCCACATTTTACAGATGGAAAAACTGAGGTTCTAAAGGGTTCAAACTTGTTAAAGGCGTAAAAGAGTGGTTCTCAAACTATGATCTGCATATGAGCAGTTGTATGTAAACTACTTCTGAATGGTAAATGATGTAAAATTGCCACTGACAATGACTGGACCCTCTAAGGATCAGTTCCTAAAAGGCCAAAGTGGGACTCCCACAATTTGAGAAGTCAGCTCAAAGAAATTTGGCAAAGTCTCTTGGGCTTCTTGCAAAGATCACTGAAGTAAGTGGTAGCCTTTCCAAAAACTTCAAGTGGGCTTGGATCAGGCCTGCAAGAATTATGGCAGCAGACCTAAGAGTAGGCATTAGGCATTCCTCAATCCTATGCATATAGCCCTGCTCACACTGTACTCTGTAAAGAAGTATTGGATAGACGAAGAAGGAGAGAAAAAGAAAAAAATGGGGAGGGGGGTATATGTAATTCCACATAACAAGAGAATAGTTTATGGTAAACACATAGATAAATATAGAATTCAAGTATTTATATGGGGCAAGATAAACACTTCTTGAATCACTGTAAAGGGCACAGTTAACAAACCCTAAATTAAGCTGTCAAATGTGCACTTTTTCCAGTGTTACACAACACAACCATAAGAGGCAAAACACTTAGCATTGCTATTGTTAAATAACCAAATACACAGTACATGAGTTTTAACCAAGAACTGCATTCCATCATCTTAAAAATGGATGTCATTTTATTCCTTAGCCTGTGAGTCCTCCACTCAGGAACACAGCATTGCTGCTAACAAGAGGCGCTCTGGGGTATTGAGAGAACAATCCTTTTCTGTCATGGATTTCTTTTACTATTGATGGCTACGTTTGGGTGGCATTGATCAGAACTGGTTTCGCACTGACCACAGTGCCAGAGCTTTAACAGGAGACATGCTTACACTTGATGCCAATCGCACTGTCCCTCAGGCAGTTCAAAGGCACATTCTTTCCTTGGATCTGAATGATTAAGAAGGGCATCTGAAATACAGCTATCACTGCCGCTGCACTCTCCAGGTTTTGCAATGTGATGCAACACTTTTATACACTAGAAACAATCTTCTCTCTATAAAAAGGTAAGCACATTGCATTGTCTAAAATCAATCATCAGCTACCCGGAATAGAGCTTGACTGAAAAACTATTGCTTATCCTTCTCAGTTTCAGAATAGTAACTACTGTAGGCCTATCCCTAACTGGCATCACTGAATGGGAGGGTCAAAACAAGAAAGCTTAGAGCATCAACATATTTTTCTTGGTGTTGGACTTCCCTCCACTAATTACAACTTCTTTCAAGAGCTCTCAGCTGGCTTTTGAGCTCCACGCAGAGCTACTGCAGCTCTTCCCAAAGGAAATTTTAGATTGTACCAGATGCAAAAAGATGACTGATGCTTCCAGAACATCTTTAATTGAATAAAACACATGGTTCTTAATAATATTTAATTACAGAGGATATCACTGAAATTATATTAGCTCTAGAAGAATGCACAAATATATAACAAGGGCCACATTTTAGCACTGACACACTCCTACCCCACTTCTGTTAAAATGATCAATAGGACATTGACTGATAGGTCTGCACTGGACTGTTTCCTAGGTACTGGCAAGCTTGTGCTATGGCTGCTACTTTAATTTCAATCTATACACAAGGGAGGGACTCAAATGATTTCAGAGGGTGTAGAGGGCTCATTCATTAGTCTGGCTTCATAAAAGCTTATTCTACTGCAAACATGTAACTAGCTACACCTATTCTAATGTAATTAAAAGATTGCATAAATCAATGTCACAACAAGTATCTCCCTTCACATACCTGCTAGCGATCTTAGCCCTTAGGAAAAGGCTTTCCTTTTCTTTACTGTAAAGTCACAGTATCTGGTTAGCCTCCAGTGCAGCAGGCAGTGTGGGCCAGTAGCCTGGGCAGTTCAGTGGCTTCTAGTGCTCTCTAGCATTTCCAGGCTTTTGCACATTGGATGGTGCTCAGACTTGCTTGTGTCCACGCTCCTGACAGAATGGGCAGTGCTGATATACCTGCATCTCTCTGCTGTCCTGCATCAGAGGTCCCTGCTATTGTTAGGGCAGCAAAGAGGCCTTGTCACTGCCTCCAGGCGCTTTACAATGACAATATATTTTCATGTGGTAAGTCCCGTTAATGCTCTTTTTAGAAAAGGATGAAGCTGGGTCATGAATGTTTAGGTGGCTTATCGAAGCAGCATCAAAGTGGTAATTCTGGGACTACAAGCAAGGCCTTACGTAACTCTTGGGGAGAACAGCATATTTCACTGAATCATACTGCCTCCTAACCATAAGTAATGATACTTGGATGAAGCACATTCAGATCTATGAGCTATTCTGTCCCTGACTGATGGCTAATGAAATCAACTGCTTTTGTCCTCCAAACACTGAAGAGAAATAGGGTATATTTCAAGCTTACTTTATGAGTGAGCCCATTGTGGAACAGATAACAAGGTGGTGGTTCCTAGGAAACTTTTCATTATAAACTTAAATGTGCAATTTTCTGGAGGCATGCATATAATATTTAAAATTAGAAACACCAAGGAAGCACAGACTGGCAGAAGCACACCATGCAAAGCAGGACTAAGTCAAACTCATACATTCCAATTTGACAACCAGCAGCCCTCCAAAACAGTTTCTGGACTTACACATTAGGTAGGGCGATGCAGCTTTTGAAGATACTCCATCAAACACATACAGATGGCTCCCAAAACACAGTGCACTCGGTATTCAGGTTCATCTATTACTTTCTTCACAAATAGCACCCCATTCAGCAGTTCATCCAGGTGAATGAGGGGAAGGGCACAAAGTTTGCTATACATCTTCCTAGGGTTTCTGTTTATCTTAACACGGTTTTTTATTATTGTTTTATAGTCTGGAGCATCTCAGCAGGAGATAAAGAGGAAAGATGGCTGAGGAATTAAATTATCTATAGTGCTGAGCAAGCCTAATTCAGTCCACTGTGGTTTAAATTTGCCACCTGACATAATAAGGTAGAAAAGGTTATGTTACTGTTCAGCTTAAAATGCAGCTGTCTAGGAAGCCCTAACATCCCTCATTAAAAGGGATAGTGCATGACCTAGCACTGAGGTTAATACTAATATGTTCCCCTGGAGCCATGACTGTGGTCCCTCATTACTATTATCCTCTGAATGTTGTTCTAAACACTGGCTTCCTAATTGATAAACAGATTCAGCCAGTTTCAGACCTCAGAGACAAGTGGCTAGAATTGGAGATAGCAAGGAGATCAACTTTTTTTTGGCATTAGGTGTGTGCAGAACTTTAATCAATCTTCATGTGATGCCAATAGTTCACAGACAGAGCTACAGTGCTCAAAGGAAATAGGTTGTCTTTTCCCACCATGGGCTGCTGTTTCTGAGAAGCATTTGACATGAGTCTGAAGTAACCATGCAATCTGAATTTGAAAGGACCATTAACCAGGAAAAATTAACAAAATACGTAGAAATGACTGAGCTCAGATGACCAGTTTTCCAGCTATGACCTTTAATTCTCCATAAAGAGAGGATGCTTTAAAAAGTCAAATGTCATTCTCACCAATCTGGTTATTTAAACAGAATGGTGAATGATGTCGCATGCGTGGAAGGAATCCAAAAGCAGTTTGGGTGGAAGCAAAATGGATGCATTTTAGAATCCAGACTTATTTAAAGAAGAAAAATCAGTATTTAAGCATATGGTATATTATTTCATGTTTCTTTTACGGTGAAAGCAATGCAAATACGTAATTACACATTGCACTAAACATACATAGAAATAAAAATAAACTGTGAATGAAATCTATTTTTCTCAAAAAAAAATCTATTTTAATGCCCAACAGATATATAAATTTAAGGGCAGAGAAAGAGAATGCGTGTGTGTGTTCTTAAACAAGTTGTAAGCCATTATCAAATTACTTACAAGAGACTTAAACATTAGAGCTAAACTGCAAATATGCCTCGTAATAATTCTCCTGTGGCAAAAGCATGAAGCCCACATTCAACTCAAATGCATGCCTTATTTTAGGAATACATACACTCAGCTAATTGGTTAGCTCATTTCAGACTGCCTGAACTAGGTACACGCATGCTCACTGACAACTTTCAGTATAATGTGTGCTCACTGACACCAAATGTTTGCCTGACTCAGGGCAGACTGAACAGATGAGTTGAACTTCACACCCCAGCTATCAGTGAACCAGTACTTAAATCTACAGGCAAATAAAATTCACCTCTACAGGAAGTGTTCTTCCCCTACACTATCTCAATTTTATTAAACTCACAAAGATTTGTTTTATCCATCTGAGGATACTATCCTAACTCTCTGGAAGGCATTGCACATCTGCTGAATAGGAGAACGCAACTACCTCCCGAGTTTTTGAAGAGGTAAGGTAACTAATATTAATAAGAAAGTTACTAACCAGGCATAGGTTTAACCCAAAGCTTTTAAAGCAGCAGTTTATGAGTTCCTGGTCCAACATGCACTTATGTATAAATTGTTCATCATAGCACCTACTGAGTAAAGTCATGGACCATGGCAACCTTGTGCTATGTGTCACTGTACAAGTACACACAAAAGCAAAGCACTTTCTCCTGATGATCAAGTATAAATGAAGATACAGTAGAGTGTTACCACATGGAAAGCACATGGAAACAATGAGACTGGTTGATGCAATGTGTTAGCTTGCAAAAAGTTGATGCAGCATTGGCTCTTCTTCCACATTTCTACCTTCCAGGTGTCATTAAGAATAGCTAAAAATGCCTTAAATTCTTTCCTAAGAGTACTTTTACAGGTGACCACATGCCATAGGGATGCTACATCATCACAAATGGGAATATTACATTAAGATCAGAAGAGGAATGATTCATGAAGCAGCGGGACATATTCTAGAAACATTTGCAAATCCTTAGTCAGACAAAAGGGGCTGTTGCAAATGACGCTTTGGGGCAACAAAATTCTTTTGCGTGGACAAACCACACGTGTGACTTTAACAACTGGCAAGCATTTAATTTGAGATTGATTTTCTAACAGCTTAAGAATGCCTCTCTCCTGAATTTCTTCCTCAATTTTTGTTTAAACTATGCAGAATTTTACATATGGAGAAAGAACAAGCTTAATTCAGGGCAACTGTAAGCCTTTTGTCAACTCAATTATCCATTTAAGGACTCACTCATTGAACTTAGCCATAAAATGTTAGAGTTGCAGCGCTGCTCCTGTCTATCAGTTTGTGTCACATGTTTTCTCTTTTGAGAAATGTGACAGTCTGCCTTTTGAGACTGGCCTCAGCAGAGCTCTGTAACCAATATATTGACAGATATAAGCTAGCATGGAAAGTGAAGCAGTTCACAACTTACTTGTGTCCAAGCTGCTTTCATCTCCCAAACAAAATCTTTTAAAATCATTATGGGACCTTTCAAATCATTAAGTTATGTTAATAGCCTCTAACTTTTTTGCAGAGATCTACGAATCTCCAGCGGTGTCACATAATACCTCATTCCCCAACATTTTTCCTTTTCAGGAAATATAATAATCATATCTCCAAGTATACACAGGGCTAATCTTTAGAACGTTTCCTCACTGTCAGAAGAACAGGCTCAAAATGAGAAGACTTAACTTGTAGTACCAGTATTTCTGACATTTTCTACTGAAAAGTGAGATTTATTTCTATACGTAAACTTGAATTTGCAGGTTCTCTTCCCTCCATTTGGAAGACAGACAGCTGTTTCAGAGCAAATTAAAAAAAAAAAAGTTGCCTCTTAGAATACATTTGTTGTAAAAATTAAATTCAAAATGAGTCTAACTGTGGAATCTTACAGGGATCTTCATGAGGTCAACGATAATTTCTAGTTTTGCAGACACGTGCATATGGAGCTATATTGACCCTTAATGCTTTCCTCTTAGTATAATACTATACTGCCTGGCCAGTACTGTGGCTTTCTCCTTGTTTTTCCTTACCTGAGTATTTTGGTGCCTTGGCATGCCAGTTAGGAAGAGATGATTGTTCAGATCCTGCTAAGCATTTTCTTGTATAATTAATCTTTCTGCAAAGATTAATAGAAAAGCAGAAGAGTTACTCCTCATGTTGACAACATTCTTTTCATCCCTTAATATGCTCTTCAAGATCAAACTGTTAAAATACTAAATAACATGATATTCCAAGTTGATTTTCTTGTGTCTCAATTTAAAGGCACTGAATCTCCTCAATATATATTTGCCTGCATACTTTAATTTCCTGTCTTTAACCAAAGTCACCAATCAAATGCTAACACAAGATATTCATTGGACCTTGAGATTTCTTGTCTCACGGACTTTAGAACATATGCTCTTGTACACAGAATTTAAGGATGGTGCGGTTTCAGAATTACACAATGAAATCTTAAGAAAATAACATTTTAAATTAGCCTTTAAAATCACTGGCAAATATTTCATAGACAAAGTATTAAATCTATAGGTCTAATCTAGAATAAAAGACCTAGATTTTGGTGTAGGGTTGCTGTCCTTTCAGTGAAATAACCATGTGCCCAGCTAATGATAGACTGTATCACTGTCAATATCACTTGCAAGTTATTAGGTCCAATCAAAGGGGGATAAAAGGGAAAAAAGGTGGTCAACAGGCAGTCTAGCTTTCAGTTTAACACTCCCTTGGGGATTTTCATTATCCTTCCCTTTTCTGTTCTCAAGGTTAGCTCTAGCTAGACTATTTCTAGCTTCAACTTCCTGGAGCTAATGCACATCCACAATAGCCTTGCTCCTCTAACGTCAGCGTGCCCTTCCACCTGAGTAAGCAGAGACCCTTCTTTTTTCTATTATTTGTGACCTTTTCCTGGGTTAAAAGGTCACTCCTGAAGCAGACCGGTTTCACTTCTTATGGTGATTGCAGTGCAAAAAGCAGGCTTCTACCTTGTTAGAAGTGACATCACTGTACATTAAAGACATCGTATCTCCTTTCATATTAAAATGCCTGTCAGTTCTCTGGCTCAAAGGCTGTAAATCTGCCACAGTATCCTGTGCTTGGGGAGCTTTCATTATGAAAATATGAAGATAAGCACTCTGCTTTACTGTCAAAAGGAAAAAGTAGCCTGGTAGTAATGAGGTTACTGTAAAA
Organism: Struthio camelus; assembly: GCF_040807025.1. NCBI lineage: Eukaryota > Metazoa > Chordata > Aves > Struthioniformes > Struthionidae > Struthio > Struthio camelus. The sequence goes on from NC_090945.1 coordinate 34,985,189, forward strand.
AATAAATACACAATTTCTCAAGCGTAGATTATTTAATGTGGGGCAATTTTTAAAAGTAATCCTTTTTATTTCGATGCCTTAAAAGTCTCAGGCTTAAAAAACAATATAAGTAAAGCATGAATATACAATCCCGTAGAATTTATTAATGCACACATTTTACACGTGCTCATGCAGTAAATCATTAGATTTTCCCTTCGACTTTGGCCCTCCAGCCTCATCAGAAATGACATACAAGAATTTAACCTGTTTTTCATTTTTATATCATACAGATATCAAAAGACTTGTATGTTCCACAAGAAAGTGTGACAACATTCAGCTACTATGTATACTACTTCAGAAAATATCTAGTGGCAAAACACCTCCCAAACAGCAAAGAAAATATAAATGTTGACCATTTTGTCTCATGGCATCATTAGGATATTAATAATACCTTGCGATTATGTAATACTTTTCATCCATTGATCTGAAAGCACTTTAGATATATCATTCTTCTTGTTTTACATAAGGGAAATTGAGTCACAGGGAGGAGAAACGACCTGCTGTAACATTCGAGAGCAGCTCAGTAACAGGAGAACCGATCCTACATCTTTGGACTAGCCTACTTGACTTTGTTCAGAGTGGAAATCTGCATCACTTGCTGGTGTACCTCTTAACTGTTCGCACAGCACGTGATCATTCATTTGTAATAGGCTAAAATTATCACAGATATTTCTTCATTATAACAAAAAACCTCTCCTCCACCTTGGAAGAGAATACTAATCCTACTGCTATTCCCCATGTCCTTGTCTGTGAAATGGTGAGAATTCTCTCCAGCTCAGGAAACGTCAGCGTGCGAGCACAAGCGTATGCATTTTCAAATTTCATCTTTCAAATAACATACTCCACTGTTGAAAGTCTACTCAGGGAACTGAAATGAGTGGCTCGAGGGTTATTTATGGACGACAAAGCCTTTCACCTCCAAGGCACTGATTTTAATGTCTGAACCCTACATCCACAGACAGAAATATATATTTAGTCTGTGTCACGCGTATTATGTGAAATCAATTGGTAGTATCAGATCTGAGTAGACAAGTGCCCAGGTGAAAAACTTACGAAAAAAAAAAAAAACGTGTGATGATTTGAATTAGGAAGCTGAGCACATAGAAAAATTCTAGTAGCTGAGGAGATGACATAGCTGGGACACGGTCTGGAGAGGCAAGGCCAAAGTATTCTGTATGTGTCACGGAAGAAGCCAGAGCATGAGCCTCTCAATAGAGCTGCAAGTGAAACGAGACCGGGAAACAAAGAAAAGGAGAAAGTGGCACATAATGGATGGGGTCCATTAACTCTTCTGTCTGTGGGCTCCAAAGGGATGTTTCTACCCTCCAGCTTTTAGCTTTACTTCCTTTTTAGTCCTGTAGCCCCTCTTGTGGCATTCCATTGACAGCCAGTTCCTCCAAAATGCAAAGGGGATTTTCTTCCTCTTCCATGTAAAGGGAAGACAAAGTCCTCTGTTTATGCTGAGCAGAGCGCAGCAAAGTAATGAGAGCCGTAGTTCATTAACGATCCAATTCATAAAGATTTATAACCCATTTCAAAGCGATACTGCCAACACCTTCCTAGCCACAGAAGCCTGTGAGGACTACTGATCAAGCTTTTGTATCATCTTTCCTCAGAAGAATCATTGGAGCCTTTTCAGTTTCACAGTCAGAGGTGTTGCCTGTGCTGAGTGGTTTCTTAGCATTTGCCATTGCTCCAAACAGCTATGTCCACTTGAAGGGCAAGGGTGCAATTTTTAATGAGAGGTGGCCTGGACAGCTACAGGCACTTTAGACTGCTGTCATCTGAACTTTCTAGGTAGGATTAGGTGACGGGAAAACATGAGTGTTGCTTTTACACTAAAGGTCCTACAATTCCCAGGACCAGTGGAGCTGAACTGATAGCGCGGATGACAGTTTTCCCTGAAAGCTGAAAAATGAACCAAGGACTAGTCAGTCGGTTTGCCTGTGCCATTCTCCTCTCTTGGAAGATAATGTTCACACCTGTTATCAGAGATCTGGAGGAGTTAGTACATAACCTTCAATATCATTTCATACAATTTTTTCCAGTAATATTTTTTTTCTTGTAAAAGCAGTCAAGAAAAAAGTATGCAGGAACATTTTCTTGTATGTGTGAACACCAGGGAATCAGAGATGAACATAGCATTTGAGGTTTTTACTACCTCTGAAACTGCTGGCTCTGGGGACTGGTAGCAGGGAAACAGTCAGATCATATTGACAAATCTGTATTTGTACTGTCCTTATTTTTACTAGTGTATCAACTAAAAGATAATAAAGTTAAAAAGACGAGAGCTACATAATGTACTCAGATAAAAATTAATTTGTGACTTAGTATGAAACTTAATACCTTTGTTTTATTCCTAACAAGACTATTCATCGTGCAGATATAGTTTCTAGTCCTCCTTTTTGATTTTATTTTTTTTTGTATGTTACAAAATAATCATATTCAATGTTGATCCCTTAACCTCAGAAATAGTGATTTTGTGGTCAGTGCCCAGGAACTGGGGCCACCGGAAAATACTAACTCATGAATGTCCCCAGAGTGACCTAACATTGACATTAAATCACATTTTTTTTCCTAAAGAAATTGAATTCTCCAGCACTCCAGCTAGCAAAGGCACAGAAAGAACAGAATCATTATACCATAATCTCCAACATTTAAATATTTAACACATTTTTTTTTATTTCCTGGATTATATCAGTGGATTAAATCTTTATGTTTAAAACTACTGAAACCAGGAATATTTGATATTTTTCTATATATATCTTTCCTATTTTCCCCACCACTTCCCAAATATTTTATACTAATAAAAATAGCTTCTTCCGTCTAAGCAAATTTCTGTTAGCTAAATGAATGTGGCAACTGAGCCACTGAGGAATAAGTGATTCCCCCAAGGTCACCCTGGAAGCCTCTGGCACAGCCATATGAGAACCCAGGTATTCTGAGTTACAACGCACACCATCGCTTCTGCCTATTTCTAGTATCCTCACAACAGCAACATATGTCAGCAGAGTGAATACTGACTTTGCAGCCTTCACCTGTGGCTTCCAGTTTGGCTAATATCCAAAAAGGCAATCTCCTCACACAGGCAAACTGAATCATCTCAGTACGCTTATTTTCTCTCTAACATGATTTAATTTTTACGCTTTTATTTGCATTTCAGTAATGTCTAAGGAGGCTCTGCATACTGCACCAAACATACAAGAGCAGTAACAAAAAGGGTTTGCAACTCCAGAGCTTGAAATCTTGATCTCTCTTTTCATGTCTTCATTTTCCAGTATTTTTTCATGGCATGTTCCAAGGCAAACTTCAAATTTCACAGAGTTATCTGCACTTCTTTTTATATATAATATGGCCTGTGTCAATAAAAGTCAGTTTGCTACTGTTAAACTTATTACTTACATAAACTGTGCTAGCTGCTCCATCCAGTAAAGTATCACTACTACATTCAGGCTTATGTCTTTTAAGTTCTGGGATACTGAAACATGTGGATGGAAAAAAAAAAAAAACACTCAGAACTTATTTTAGCCTTGATCCATAATCCACTGCTTGCTGAAATCCATGGAAAGACTCTAAGACTCTCTTCTAAAGAGAGGCCAACACAAATTTTTCCCATATATGAAGCACCAGTAAAGATTCAGAGAAATGAAAAAACCAAGTTGAGAGGCCAGAAAAAGTCAGGTGCTGGCAGATACAGTTAGTTCCTGAAGAGACTCAGTCTTCCTGCAGCTCGGATGATAGTTCTGTCCTGTGGCATCAGCTGGATCCTGAAGTAGGAAGGGTAAGAGCAGGACAGAAAGGTAGCAGAACACTTTTATATCTTCTTCCTTCACTCAATTTTGGAACAAGGTATGGATTGGTTTTACCTTATGACTAATTAGAAGAGTCTTATGTTTACTTCTGCAGTGTCCCAGCTCTGTGTCAGAATTTCTGGGGGCCTGGGAACTAATGTTGCAGATGCTTTACACCAGCAGACCAATTTAAAGAAACCATTACAGCCTCAGTGTCTGTGCTCAAACTTGACACTCAAGTTTTCAACCTGATGCTAACCTTGCGTTAGCATCATCAACCTAGCTATGGAAAAAATTATGCCGAAATGCCATCTGGAATTGATATTCCACACTGGTGGGAAAAAAATGTAAATATTTTTAAAAGTCTAAACATAAAGGACTGGGTTCAATTTGATCATATTTTGGATAGAATCTAGCTAAATATTGCAGAAAAAAATCAAGTGGAGCTCCCAGCCTTTACTAAATGTAACAGAAAGCACAATTTTCACGTGGTCTGTTAAACTACATTTTAACTGAACAGAAAGCAGGAGAGACAAACATGTGACAAGGGCTAATCATGTCACTTAATCTGTATTGGAAAGCATGAATATCCTGGGGTGATAAGCACAACATAAGCACCTGAAGAAGACAGGGTTTTATTAGGCTCATCTATCTGAAATCTATTGCACAGAACTGGTATTTTTTGACTAAGGTCCAATTCAAAAATGCATTACATTTTTAATTGAGAACATGGCTAAGAATCAGCAGCTCTGATGATCCTGGCAAATAATATTGGATAACTAAGCCTTAATTTAAGGAAAAAAGTCTCTGATCTTTTTACTCTATGGGCACTGACAGAGTATCACTCAAATGCTGGGGAGTCTTGAGTTCTTCCATGCAAAATGCATGTCAAACCTCTTATGGCTCATGAAAAAGCTTATTTACTGGGGGAAGCCAAGGAGAAGGCTCCCAGGAACTTTGAAGGAGTTAAGTGAACTCTGAAAGCTTCTGGGGATCTTCTGAAAGTCTAAGAGAAGCAGAGAAAGCCTCAGGATGAGTTCCCACATTATTCTCTGTCTCTTGAGCTCCCTGAAGACCTGCTAAAATCCTTTAAGGATCTTCTGAGGTGGCAGCAGCAGAGCTCCCGTGTTACCTGGAAGCCTGCTGATGAGGAAAAAGAGGGAGGTCCTAATATGTCCTTTCTGCTGCTTCTTCCTGCACCCTTCAATACCTTCATGTCCTGTTCCTCACTCCCAGGACTTAACAAGATGACCTCTGAAAAGCAAACATTATAGCAAAGGGACATGGCTGTGGAAGAAATGAGAAGTGGACAGAGAAGGTGGTAGTTACGGCAATATTAAGGGAGTGGGTCTACCAGGAAGCATGGCACAGAGGTGTGGTGTGGTCAGCTTCAGTGATCCCATGCCTAAGAGCAAAGCTGGCACCAGTTTATTCGTTGCACACAGCACAGCATAAACAGTGCAAGGCGAGACTGAGAACCCTCAGCAAATCATAGCCACCAGCTTGCAGTCAGTTGGAGGCCTGGAGGTCCACAGAGATGCAGGGGATGCTAATCCCCATTCTCCTGGCACAGGAGCAATTTCAGGATTGAAAAGCACCCAGTCCACTCGCTGTGAAGCGACTTTCTTATCATCAGGTTGAGCAGCACAAGATATCGATGTGCTCAGTTCTCCCTTAGGAATTCCGTGGAGTAGCTTTGGAGAAAGCATATATGGACCTTTCCTGATGCAAAGCATATGGAAAGAAACCAAACCTAAGAGCCTTATCCTGACTTTGTTTTTGTCCCAGATTTGTTCTGATATTTCTGAGATTGTTTTTAGATGGGAATTCAGTACAGCAAAATAACTGGCAAAATTCCACTGACTTCAGTGGGAGCAAAATCTCACCTTCCATCTCTCAAACTCTAGAAATGTAATACAGTGTTTACTTCAGTGCCCTCTGAAAACTCTGCCATTACAATGTTAACCTTGAGTTGCAAAGGTTTTCCATCTTGACACTGTTCCATGGAAGCTGACTTCTTCTCCCCACATGCTCTCCGAGGGTCTATACAAACACAGATTCCCTGGATTTGGAACTGATTCTTGGCTCCTTATTCTATTGCATATTTTTCAGACTTTTTTTTCTTTCTAATCTAAGGAGGTACCAAATCTGATTGTTAAAATCTGGGCAAAAGCCATGATTTTGACCAGAGTAGGTTTGTCCTCTGTGACCTAATTTTCAGATGACAATTGTTTACTACGTCTTCTTTTATCATCCACTGGATTACAGCCTGGGATTACTTAGGTCGAATTCAAAGTCGGCCACAGACATTCTTTTGCCATCTGGATTGTTGTTCATCTGCATTTAACTTATGTAAGGTTCTCTTCACAAGAACTAGAAGAGCTGGACAATCTTTTTAACATATTGTGTTATATAGCCATCTTGCTCTATGGAAATATTTTTATTTCAAGTAGCTGGGAAAGAAAAACCTTCCTAACTTTGAAGCAGTTTTCATTCCATTAAAAAGAAAGAGCGAGACTGTCAAATCCCATTTCATTTTTGAAGTTAACTGTACAGTTTTAATTAGGTCCTCCGAACAAAGATTCTGCAATGCTTCACATTTAAGAGTTAGCAATAGTATACGTTCCACCGACTTCCATCATTAAATTCAGTTGACAAAGGCCAACACAACTCTTTTCTTTGTAACTTTGTAACCATTTATGTTTGAGGTGAAGATGTTAATATGGAAATTTTGTGAGCTGGGAATGACTATGAACTCAATCATTGTAATTTATGACCTTTCATCTAAGGCCAAATGTAAAGGCAACTGCAATTGTTCTATATCTCAAGGCCAGCACATAGCAGATGTATGAAATTTGGAGTGTTAGACATAAACTTTTATTACCAAATTATAAATAATTTCTACCACTTACAATGTTCACCTTTCAAGTTCATCTTGATTAAAACGCAAGGGCAGCATCTCACTGATTTCAGTGAGTTATAAAGCTGAAAAAGCTCTATCGTAGTATACTATGAGAGGATAAAGCAATACGGTATTTAAAGGATTCTACTGATAGCAAACCATGCGAAAACTTAAGATCTAAATCCTTTTCCATCTAGATGACTGAAACAAACAAGTATAGAATTCATGAGTGAGTATAGACCTCATTAGCCAATGAGGTCTTAATTTTATTTTCACTCTTGAAGCTTTGAAATCTTCAGAGATTCCATTGAATGTGGATTACTTAAACCCTTTGAAGACCACCTTCCTGAGGTCATTTTGATTTTGTCATTCAGGAAATATAACATTTTCTGGGTTGCGCATTAACAGATGTTATTACATAATCTTTCCAAATGTACAAGAAAGGAATTTTCCAGGTGCAAATCACACTACACCAAACTGCTCAGAAATATACATCTTATTGCACAAAGGTCAATTCACCACTAAGAGCAGCCTGTGAGATTGTTTCAAAACTTAAAGCAAACCACAGAAAATTAGGATTTGGGTTCCTGACTTGACCTCAAGCCATGAATGAGGGGAGTTAAGGATACAAAACTCTTACCAAACTCAATTCTCGTGACTTAAAATAGGCATGTTTATAAGCTTAATAAGGTACCAAGTAGGAAATTGCAAAGATTTTGCTGACTGGCACCAAACAACAAAAATATCCATATACACACAAGCTATAGCTACTACCTAACCTAACTAGAAAGCAGCCTGTTAGGCAGCAGGTAAAACAGCTCAGCAGAGACTAGCAAAAAGGAAATGCAAGCTGCAAAGAAAAATCTGTCAGAAGTAAAACAAAAAAGGAAGGCTCCTAAATCACAAAATATGCCTAGCCAGACTTGCAAAATTGTTATGAAAATTTACCAGCCCAGGCATGAAATCTAGTTGCCCAGTCTTTATCACAGAGATCAATAATAATGAAAAACAGGATACTTTCTCATCAAAATATTATGCACTGAAGCCTGGTGGCCAAATTAAACTTTGTAAGCCTGCTCCCTGTAGTAACTATTTTAGGTTCCTTTTCTGCTTCAAGTACTAGATATAATCAAGCACAGTTGGATGCTCCTGATTAATATGATGGTTGCCCGGCAACACGGTCACAATGTGGCCCTACTTTCCTAACTATGACTGTTCTTGAACTCTAGGACAGTAAGGTGAACTTTATTGGGTCTGCAGACCTTGCCTTTTACAGCCCTTTAGCCTAAGCTTTTGGGAAAAAAAAAAAAAGAAATGTTACCAAACGCGTTAAAAAAGAGAACATAAAACAATTCTAGAAGCAAGAGAGGAAGACATTTACTAATGCATGCTCTGAAAAGCCATAGTGTATTTTCTTTGTATCACGAGAATTAATAGTTTTACTAAGATATTAAATCAATAATGGAAGAATAAAAAATCCAGTTCAGAGGCTTTCACAGATAAATTAACTCCTGTCATGGTACTAAATCCCTAAAAAAGAAAGGACTTCCCAGACATTATGGTGATAGCTGGGGGAAAGGGGAGAAGATAGGTGAGGAGAGAAGTAGAAGACAGAAGTTTGACTTCTCGTTTTGTCATATTCTATTCAGGCAACACTGGAAAACATCACTTAGTTTCTACATTCATTAATTCACCTGTAAAATGTATTGAACAACACTTTCCTATCTAGAGTTTTTGTAAGGATCCCTACACCGAAATCTAATAAGGCCTATGTAGGACAAGATCGTTTGGGAATAAATGGAATCTCATTATAGTAGAACAGAATTATATACTGGATCATATCATTTTCCCATAAGAAATCAATGAGACATTACTTTCTGGTATAAATATGAGCAAGACATAAAAAATGCATCTACATTAACAAATCAGAATTTAGGTAATAAAGTATCAGTAGATTCTAAAGGTGAATCACTTGCAGAACATTCAGATAGATTTTGGAGGAGTTTTACGAGAAATCAATAACGCCTTTGCATTGTCATAATTCTAAAACAGATGAGACTTATGGCCTTTAATAAGACAGAATTTCTCATAATATAAAACATAAATGGAGTAATCTATTAAAATAACCTCAGATTTAAGAAGTTTCCTCCTGTAGCCTGAGTTACTTTCAACCGATCATGAAAAAGACACAGACTGGAGTTCTGATAATTGGGCCCCCCATGCCCCTGTTCAGGTTCATGCATTAGTCTGTGTTAATGAAAGAAGCAAAAATTACAATCACAGTTAAAGGGGAAGGAGAAGTGAGAACTATTACAGGTTATTTTCTGGTAGGCTTTTTTTGTATGAGAGTTGAAGGTGCGGACATCTTACGATGAAGCTTTTAGGGTCCCTTCTTAAAACAGCTCAGATCAGAAGGTAGGAAACTTTGTCTTTCAGTGTTGTGCAAGAACAACTTGAAACGTGCCCAAGATTCCACTTTTCATCATGCTTTGGAAAAATGCAAAGAGGGTCATTACCACTTCAGCTTTCCAGGTCACAGGACTGACATATATCACGAGCAGGAGTGACGACGTAGCTAGAGAAAAATGAAGTTCTGTGTATTTGGACAAACTAGACAGAGGGGAGACAACAGACAGCGGGTATCCTTGCTCATCCAGTGATGACCAACTGCCTTCTGTATCGACCTTTGCATCTGTAGTTTTGTGAAAGCAACTCTGATTATTCAAAAAACGTAATAGGAAAAACACTATAACCAATGGCCCTTTACAGTATTTTCTTGGGAGTGTTTAAAAAAAAAAAATAGTTACTATTGGGTGCTAGCAACTAACCTGGCACAGCTAGAAATAGGTTCCTCCAAAGTAAGTCTGAGGCACGTAGCAGCCTAAGAGGCCTGCACGCTCGGTCCCTGTACCGCAAAGAGAGGAGTTCAACTTTCAGCGTCGCCAAACCTGCTCACGATACGCTGGTCGTAAACAGGTCTGGTTTCCCAGCGCTTGGGACGCTCGTCTCGGACGCTGCCAGCATAGGAAAGGGCAGAGCCGGCCGCGTTTCCCAAGGGCTAACGGCTAACTAACGGTCAACGGCCAGGGCTCAACGGTCAGCGGGGGGGGAAGAGGGGCACAGGTGAAAGGGCGCCGGGCGGCGGGCCTGCCCGCCCGAGGAGGCGCCGCCTCCCCCCACGCCTCCCGGCCGCGCCTACCGTCGCCTTGCCAAACGCGCTCTCGAGCCGGGCGCGTTTTGTCCCGGCCGCCGCGCCGTAGCGGGGCGGTGTTGATCGGCCTCGAGCAGCGGGAAGGGGCGGCGGCAGCGGCGGCGCGCGGCGGGTGAGTGGAGCGGTCGTTGGGAGCCGCGGCTGTTGGAGCCCCCCCCCCCCCCCCCCGGGCGGCTCCACCGGGCACCTCGACCGGGCACCTCGGGGTCGCGGAGCTGGGCCGGGCGCTGACGGGTGTCTCCCCTCAGAGCAGCGTAGCGAGGCAGCGAGCTTATTCGGTAAATAAAGCGGCCCGGGAGGGTTTTTTTTTTTTTCCATCGGCACGGCAAAACGCGTGCGCAAACGTGCGCTCAGGGTTTTTTCCCCCCCTTTCTTTCTTCCCCGTTACGTCCACGCAGAATTTTGTTATTTCCTCTTTTCCCCGTCCTCTTCGCCGCCGTTAGAGCAGGAGCTGGGAACCCGGCTGGGTGCACCCAGCCGTGTGTTTTGGAGGGGGGAGGGTGATGGGAGGTATGGTGCCAGACAGTTGTTTTAGGTGTTCTGCCTTTGACAAGCGCGTGGCTGTAAAGCTTCACATTGCATTTAGCGTTTCTGTCATAAACCTTTCTTTAGAAATACTTCCCGTTGTGTATATGCTGTCGAAGTATATTTTGGTGCTATTCTAGTTGTTTTTAAACACACATAAAAGCAGCAAGTAAAAGCAAAAACTGTGAATCCATAGCATAGGTAAATTGGTAAGTCTAGTGAAAGCAGATCTTGCCCAGTTCTGTTCCTATTCAGGCAGTGTACCTGTACAGTATAAGCTATTTCAGAGCATGTTCGTGCTTTCTCAGAAAACTATGTTATGCAAACAAGTCTTACGCTGTAAATATCACGTGTGAAACCGTAAGATGTATGTTAGTACAAAGTGATTAAAAGTCTCAAAATCCTTGTATTGATGAAATATCAAGCAGCAAAAGGTTGACATAGTAATGATGCCAACGCATCATTAGCAGTATTTTCTACAATTAATTTAAAATGCAGAATAGCTGTTACTTAGGCAAAATGACTTAAAATAACATTAAAACAGAAGGAAGCAATACTGAGTTAGGGCCTCCTACCAAACTTGGCTTGTATGTAGTGCCATGAATTTTTAAACCACAGCATTCTTTCAGGTTTTTGCACAAGTTAATTACAGTGCTTAATTCTAAACTTAGTATAATCTAATTGAGTTTTTTGAAGTCATCCTTTCTAATGTATTCTTTGCTCATGTTGGTGTTACTGAGATCAAAATCCCTTTTCTTGTTTCAGCCCAGACTTCTGTATGTAGAGCATGTACTGGCTTCCTCTCCATCCTCCTCCCTGCCCAGATAGGAACCAGTTACTAATTATTCAGTGATTTTTAGTAAATCTATTTCAGCAAAGAGAAGTTGAGGCTTTTGGCTACATTGGAAGTTTGCAAGAGGCACAGCATGGTAAATAATTTTAAATCAAGGATTCCTGTCAAGAATTTCAGGAGTTATACAAATGTCAAATAGAAAGTTTAACGCTATAGCTCTAGGAACTGTCCTTCCTTCTATCTCGTTTGATATTTTCTCTTACTGAGAGTCTTGAGAATCAGGAGAGTGCCTGTCTGCATTGAGTGTTTAAAGTCTACTTTTGAGTGTGTTACTTATCCAAATGCTTCTTCTCCCTTCTTCTCTTCCCGACCTACCAGGGAAGATAAAGATGAGTCTACGGAAGCAAACCCCTAGTGACTTTCTAAAGCAAATCATTGGACGGCCAGTTGTTGTAAAATTAAATTCTGGAGTTGATTATCGAGGTAAGTTCTCCCTCTGTTTCCCATACATCATAAGTCTATGATTTCATTGTCTGTGGAGGCTGGAACAGATGCAGTGCTTTGTAAAAGCAAGCAGTTTGACCCAAAATCTTGGAGTACATGAATGTAGATCTCAGAATGATAAGAAAAAGATCAGTTCTGGAGAAACAAATGAAAAAGAGGTAGATCTAGAAATTAAAATGACTTATCTAAATCATTAGCGTCTTTAGTCACAGATGATTAGACTGAAGTCTGGAGATGATTCCAAGTTTCTAAACTGAAATTGGTTTGAATTACAATTCCTGAAATTCCCAGGCAGTGCTCTTTCCAGTTCTCTGCTAGCCTCCTTGGTTAAAACCACCTTTTTCCTTCACCTTCCAGTTCTCCAACTCCTTGTATAGCTTGGTCCAGAAGAGCATTGAACAGTAAACTGCTTACCAAACTGCTGAACAGTCATAAGCCTACCTTTACAGCAGAGATGAAATGGAGTTATTTAGTTCTTAGTTAAACAACTGCCTAGACTTGTGTTGCATCAATACTCATCTCAATGAGGAGAAAGCTTTTTTTGTTTGACTTCTGCTCCTATATTTCCAGTGTGTTTCAAAGCAATCCAGCAGTTTTAGTCCAATACTTTTCAGCCCATTTGTAAATCTTCCTGAGCTGTATGTAGGATTACAGTTTTCCTAAGTAGTAAATAGAACTTCGCTGTTCAGTGAAGTGTCCTACTCCTTTTAGGATAAGACTGTCAGGTTGTCAGATTGTTTTAGTAGGATTCAAGATTACATGAAAAGTTTTGGTTTATCTCCTCTTCAACACAAGCTAGGCATTTTATTAGGGAATGATTTAAATGTTATGGACCTGCTACAGATCACTGCTTCAGAGATTTAATTCAGTTGGCTTCAGTTGGCCTTCTGATCCCTTCTGGTTCCTCTTTAGTGTCCCTCTCTGGCAACGATGTTAGCAATCTGTCATTTCTTTGAGAACTACATGTTCTGAGCACTTCTGAATGGGATCTTTGCCTGAAAAACTTCACTGCTTCTTGTCGGTCTTTGGCCCTTGTAAATTTTTTCTTGCAAGAGATTGTAGTAACAGCTGATTAAAGTCAATTAAAGCAAGTCATCATTTGCTTAAAAGTACACAGCATGCAGGGCTAAACTTGGTTTAGTTTTTGCATACACTATTTTCTTTATGAACTATTTTCTTTTGGTACCTTCTGCTCAGTAAGATGCATTTGTAGTTGCCGTGGATAAGCCACTCAACCTTTGTCTTCACTAGGCCTGGAACTCTACTAGTTTAATATGCCTACAGTCAGGCCTAGAAAGAGTTGACCCATAGTTCCTTTACACAGTGCTATTTGGCATTCGATTTTTTTCCTGTCTTCGTTATTTGTTCCTTCTGCTCTCCCTCCTTCCCACCAGCAGCCTCCTTTGATGTTTTCCTGCCAGAGTGCAGTTAAAAATAGTATACTGTTCTCATTTGAAAAATGCACACTCAATTCATTTTCTACAGAAATCCAACCAATATTTGTAAAAAAAAAAAAAAAAAAAAAAAAAACCCAAACATTAAAAAACCCAGCATCTCAGGTTTTTATTGCAGATCTATCTCAATTCTGCCTCTAGGCTGTGTTGCTAATTCTGTGTCTGTACCTCCACCCTCCTAGCCACTGTACATACAAACGTGACCTAATACAAGCGTTGCTGTGTAGCTGTAAAATGTCTTTATTCTCTGCCAAGGGCATGTACACATCTAAGGGAAAAAGCCCTAGGAAAGTGCACAGGTAATCAGTGGTAAATTAATATGTATGATTTCTATGTGTAGAGATGGATAGGTATATAGAACTGAAGATAAACTAGCCCGGGTAGGCGGTCACAATATTTGATAATGTTACTGGCCTGAGAGTAGAGAAAATACAAAGGGAAGGGAGAAGAGAGTGAAACAAGCATGAATGCACTCTAGGAGCAAAAGAGTCTGAAAATAATGCCATTTATGGCCCAGTGAATGATAGCTTAAAAAACATGCAGTCCAATTATAATTTTGGACAAACAGGTTTTTTTGCTTACTGGAGTGACTTGGAGCACTCTGGATTACTGGAGTGACTTGGAGCACTCTGGATTACTGGAGTGAGGGTTCTCCCTTTCATTTTGTTTTTATTTTTTGTGCATTTAATAGCACTTTGAACAGTTATTTTTCCCTGTTTGTGTAGCAACAGAGGAAAGAAAAACACATACAGGAAAATAACATTCCCCCAACCTTTACAAGTTGGCAGGAGAACTTAAATTCCTAATTGTTTAACGGAAGATATTACTATAACACTTCTGAAAAACAAGACTCTGTCCTAGAGGAGGATTCTGACCGGAGTTCTCCCCCCAAGCGCAGCCAATACATAGTATTTCTATGAGGAGCATATTTTATATTTGTGGGAAGATTTCAGTGTCATTTGAAAGCCTTTTGCCTTTTGAAAATTATACAGAATTTTGTTTACACAAAAAAAGGCTTGCAGCCAACGTTCTTCTAGTTCTGTAGGCATGAAAAGAAGAAATCTGAAAGCCTGCCTATGGTGTCCTTTATTAACAGGGCTATTTTTCAGATAAATTTTGATGAAAACTCGATTTACATAGTCTTGTCCTTAGTTCAGTCGGTTACAATTAATGTCACAGGTTCTTTTCAGGTATGTGTCTTAAAACACAAGCAATAAGGGACCTCAAACTTTCAAAGTGAAAGTCTTTTGATCTTTTGAAAGTCGTGCCTCGATGACCCCACCTCTTTCCCCTCCCCATATCAAGTGATGATGAAATTGCTACCAGAGCCTGGGGTTCCTCATTCCTAGCCTAATTCTTTTAAGAGTACTCTGACCAACCGACTCATCTAGAGAAGCTTTGGTTTTTATTTTATTAGGAAGATATAGTTTTTTCTGTACTGTTCAAATCCCATGCATTTTTACTTATTTTAAGATACATTTAAATTGATTGACTTTTAACTGTCACTCACTTCAGGTGTCCTGGCTTGCCTGGATGGGTATATGAATATAGCTCTGGAACAGACAGAAGAATATGTAAATGGACAATTAAAGAACAAGTATGGGGACGCATTTATCCGAGGAAATAATGGTAACTTTCTCCCTGTATTATTGCTCATAAGAAGATTGTGTTTGATGTTTATTTCTGAATTTGAGGAGTGGCTGAGGTGTAAGTAAGTGGCTGCCTGTAGCTTCAGGCTTTCTTGGAAACCTTAATGTGTTTATGTTCTGTAGTGCCTCTTTACAGTGTCTGTGCTCCTCATCATTCCTGTGTTCCTTTTTCTCTCTGAACCTGAAGTTCTTTTAAAGAAGCATGCTCTTTTCTAGCCTTCCTTAGAACTCAGTTTCCTGATGTCTGGCAGGTTTACCCTTGTGTACTTATTGCCTCGTTAGGTGGCTTCTGCTCCATAGAAGTTTCTCAGTTTTGCTAAGTAAACTATTGTGTAAATTTATGATACAGTACAGATACCGATGGCAGAAAATCACGCCAATACTTACACCTCAATATCGAGCCTTTGAATGTCCGAGTGTAGTGGGTGGCTTTTAGTCCACCTCAAGGACAATTAACATCCTGCTTCACTACGAGACAGACTTGCTTGTAATTACAGATTGAGGAGCACCCCAGGCTGCTGAAATGGGACTGTGGTGTCTTAGTAATACAGCCGTAGTAATACAGCCTTAGTTACACTGTAATAGCAGGCATGCCAGGGAGAAGAATATCTAAAACTAAACAGGGGTTCACAAGTCAGATGTGAAGAAACTGGGGGAGAAGGTAAATGAAGCAGAGTTAGACCAAGCTACTCAAGAAGAAAATGGAGGGAGGGAAAGAGGGAATAAAAAGAACCAGTAACTGAATTCCATGGTACATAAAGAGACAAGGAGATTGTGGTACCAGTGAAAGATGTTATGCTGTTGTGGAAGGAGGAACAATCCTTGAATAAGGCCAAATGCTTTTTTTGCAAGGAATTTGGATTATTAAGGTAAGGAGCGCAGTGACAGAGAGCTCCAGCTCCAGAGAGCTGGAGAATCAATTATAGAAATAACCTATGTTAAAAGTTAAAACAAATGGATGAGGGGGCAGAAGACTGAAGAACAGGCTGGGCAGAGAAGTTAGACATCGCAGGTACAGTAGCATGATTTGTATTCTAATTTCATGATGTGAGCATTCAAAATGCATTTTTTTATGGCTCCAGCCCAAAGGAAAAACACTCCTAAAAAGCGTATGGGAAATGTTGTATTACATGATGTTTTGGTATCACCAGTAAAGTAGGTGGAATACGTCAGCTGCTGCTATCGTTAGCTTTGCCATAAGTGCTTGGGATTTGCCCTTTTGGTGGAAGAGCAGAACTTTATTTCTGACACCCTTACTCTCTGCTGCTTAGAAACTCTCTCATGCACTCCTCAGTAATGCTGCAGGACAGCTGACTGTATTTTCCCTCTGTTCAGCCTGCATCTGTTGGGGTATACAGTTTGGCTATCAATATAATATCAAAACAAAATAATATATAGCGCTGATAGCATTTCTTGAAACCTGATTTTACAGATTTCCTGACTTTGCTCATGCTGAATGGGATTCGTTATGCTTTATTTTACCAAGCAATGGAAATAAGATGTTTTAAATGAACAAGCTTCTGTACCTTGTTTACCAAGGCGCTCTTATGTGTGTCACTTTCTCCTTTTCACAGTTCTGTACATAAGCACACAGAAGAGGAGGATGTGAAGATGCCAGAGGGAGGCTATTTTGTACTTCTGAACCTCTCTGAATTGATGAGCCTGATTTGATTTGTAGTTAATAATTCATAGGTGAAATACACAGGTGTTTAAATATATTTTTTAATAAATGTAAACCAGTGTAAACTTCTGGAATGTTTTTGTTTCAGTTTCAAAGCATTGCTTTGTTCCACTGTACAGAAAGAATAAAAATAAAGTATGTAGTAGTGCTGCAAGACAAATTCAAAGCAACAGCTCATTTGATTGGAAGGTAAGCAAGCACAGCATAATTACAAATAGGAGTCTTGTACTGATGGCAAAACAATAGTTTAACTGAGGTTAGGAACGGATAAACTAATATTTTGGTTAAAATGATGTGTACCTTTTGGAAAACAGAGGGTCACTTTTAAATACCAATCTGTGGTAAGAGTCATTGGGTAAAAAGTTCAGGCCAACTGTTAAATTAGCCAAAAAAATCTTGAACTGTGGATTTGAATCAGGGGATGTAACAGTGACACTTCAACAATAGGGGTGGGGAAAGAATTGAATCAAATGGAAGAAAAGCCCTAAGGGTTAGTGCTGTGCCAGCTGCTGGAGTCAGTCACCAGTGAAAAGCTCTCAGTTGGTATGCCAACACAGCTAGCAGCTGCTTCCATGTCCTACCTCTGCTTTCTACTCCCTCTGCATCCCCCGCCCTTGCAGTTACTTTTTTTTTTTTTTGCATGTCTCTGCAAAACACAAAGAACTTATTCAATAAAAAGCATTTTTAACTAATTTTTTAACTAAAGCTATTCCTGAAAACAGATTGGGAGTCTTAACCAAAAAATAAAAAAAAATTATGTAAACACATAATGTGTGTTCTGTTTAGATAGTCCATTCTTATTCTCCCGTCTCCTTCCTCCCAGCCTAGTACAATACATATACTCTTTCTTCACATGCTAGCCAGAAACGTAAATGAATGTATCGAGCTCAGTGAGTATATCCGTTCAGTTTTACATAGATGCTTCTATCAGTTTGTAAAATATCTTTTCTCCTTTTATTGAGTCAGGCAAGAAAAAGTGCGAATGTTCAGATACTTCTTAGTCCAAGTGACACTGCACTTAACACCCAGAATTTCAGAATGTTTTCTTGTTGCTCAGGACAAAGTTACAACTTAGGGTAATGTGCCTCATGGTGAGGTTATCTACCCATTTTTTTTAATGAGTTTTCTGAAGCCCTGCTTTATTCTTTGGGCAGTTTGTGGTGCCTTTGGGAACAAAAAATACTTCTAATTGTGGATGAATGAACACAGGACAATTGTGTGAATGTAACATTAGTCCATTCTTTCCAAGTACCAGTAGTTCTAATGCAAATAGGAAATAGTAACATTTCCATTATCCAAGGGAAGGGTATGCAGGTTGCTTTCTTTTTTTAAAAAAAAACACAATCAGGGAATAATTCCAAATTATTTTGCAATTAATAGTTAATCTTTCTACACAAAGTACTTCAGAAGCCTCTACAGAGCACGCAAATAAAGACACCACTTTATTATATGCTTCAATAAAATTTATCATTTTTTGACAAGGGCTTGAAAAGGGTCCAGGATGTAAGTACGAATCACCAGTTTGCTCTTTCTAAGTGATTTTAAAAAAAGAGAAAGATGTGCCTCCAAGAGGAGCATGCAGTTTCTCATTTGTTTTGTCAGCTATGTACAGCTGGCAGGTTACTGTGTCCTTTCAGTCCCTGTTTTAAGAGTAGTTAATTCTGTTTATTCTTTCTTCCTCCTCCACCTTTCTCCCCCTTGTCCACCTATCCAACTGTGGCTACATATTTTGCATAGCATTTGTTTTAGTCTCAACTCTCTGTATCCCTAATTTTGTAATAGCAGTTCTGTTTCTACAAGCCTAGTTACGGAACAGCTTTCAATTGCGAACTGCTATTTCAAAAGGTAGTTCTGAAATGGCATCTAAATGCACGGTCTGCTCACCCATATTAAACACTGACCTTCATAAATACTCCATAGTTCAAATGCTGAGATTGTGTAATGTAGTCTAGGTCATGAAGTTAGTAGGGAGTATTTTTTCAGTGGTGAAAAATGTATCAGGCACTACTCACCATGCGACGTAGATAAGAAATTTCATGCTAAAGAGGAGTGATTACAATTCATAGTTAAATTTCAAAAGAAAAGGAGTTAAACATCTAATTTGCACACTTGCTGACCTTTATGTACATTTTGCAAGCCTTAATTCAATTTGAGTTCAGATGAAGTGAATGTTTAATTTTGTCTTCAGTTAGGAATTAGAATGGATGTAGTTCATTTTAAGTTGGTTAGAACATTCATCTTGGATTTATTTCACTTATCTTTTGGATTTTGTTTTGACTTTCTGTGTTCTGGATCACAACATACCAGTTGTAAGTAAATCAGACACTGGACAGTCAGTATCCAAAGTTTAAGTTTTAAGGTGAACTATCCCATTATATGTTTATGTAAACATGAAAGTAGACTGGTGTATTTCAGAAACTCTTCATATTTAAAAATGACTCAGCCTAATGTATGAAACTCTGTTTCTGTTGGGAGAAAGACCAGCAGCGACCACGTGCATTTTCTGTACTGACACAAGTGTTCTTAAAAGCATATCTTCACACACAAAGACAGTATTAGATACTAATGCTCATGCCCTTCATGTTATTTAGCTTACTATATTGTAATTCTCTTACCCTAGTATTTGTGTATAAAGCAATTTTATTTGTGGATTGAGCAGACAGTATATCATAATTAGGTTGAAAAAATATCCAGCATGTCTAGGTCAAGACTGAAAATGACACATTCCTGTAGCAACTTAAAAGCACTTGTCCATAGGAGAAATCACTTGTCTTAGAAAAGAGCATCCAAAATTAACAAACAAAAATTGCATGCAGTTCAAAGAATAAAGCTGCATTTATGTGCGTAAGTAGTAATTTTATGTGATGGGATCACTTCAGAAACTACAGCCATTCAGCCATTGCCCCACTCCTAACCCTTTTTCAAGCTTTCAGTTCAGACAGCCTCTAGAAAGAACAGTAACTCTGGATATGCTAAATCCCCACATCCAGTGTAAAAGCTTCTCATAAAAATCAAAACTGAAAAGCCAAACTAAGCCACATCTTACACAAAAAGCCTGGCCAAGAGTGACAATGCACCATATTCTACGGAAGCAAAAGAAAGGAAGGCAGAAAGAGGGACTAAATACTTACTGGGTGATAAAGGGGTCTGTGCAGTCAGAAGTCAGGTTACTACTAAGGCCTGCAGCACCCCTGAGTGCCCCTATATAAAGGGAGCAGAGCATGCTAGGAAAGGTTTGTTTTAAAGGCATATTCACTGATGACCAGTTAGTCTTACAATTTGTTTGCCACCTGGTTCCTAGTTCAAAGGGAATTGTATGAAAACTGCTCTGCACATTATTTATTTGAATTCTGTCCATCTTTTTTATGATGTTAAGATGACAAAACAGCTACCCAGAATCCATTTGGATATTACTTGCCCATTAAGTCTTAAGGTCCATGTGCAGTTCTAAAAGCAGGTTTTGCAACACCCTTAGCCTGACAGCTGTAGATTTCAACTGCATTGTTCACAAGAGTCAAAAATGTGTCAAAGTGTTTGCAAGTTGACAGTCTTAGAACATTTGAATGATGGTACCAGAGCAATGCAATGTGCCAGTCCATACCTGTGGCTAGTTCCAGCTCGTTGTTTTGGAAAGCAACGAGAGAGCCAGTAGTTTTAAAGTCTGAAGTTCCTGTGCCAAACTGTTCTCCAAGGCAGAGAAAGTGGACAGGGGTAAGCTTTCCTGAGCTGCGCAAGTTATGGTAGTCACCAAATAAAAGCTTTTTTAGGCTGAATTTGTAAGTGAATGGGGCTCACGAGGCCACATTATATGTTGGGGGTGTGTGTGTGTGTGCATATGTTTCAGTTCATTTCCACCAGTAACACGTGAATCTACTTGCCCACTTCAGCTCAGTTTGATAGAGGAATAGCAAAAATAGACAACTGGATAGAAACCGCAGGTCTTGCTAATGCTTTTACTGGAAGGTCAGTACCTTCCTTCTAAATAGGTATCAGAGAAACATCCTCTCTCCCCTGCTCTCCCAGACATAAAGCTACAGACATGCACAGATCAACCTTGAGATGCCACCTGGTAGGCGTTATTCTTCATTCTGCCTATGGAACTACTTTGGGTTTTTAACCCCTCTCTCTCTCTCCATTTAACTGTTGGACATTACTCTTAGTTTTAAAAATGACATGAAATTTTCTTAAATAAAATGGTGCTTCCAAGTTTGTTGGTTTAATTAGTTCCTTGTGATCTGGACTTAACTGTTGCCACCTCCTATCTCTCTACTTGTTGATCAATCTGTCCACTCATCTCTAACTCCCAAAACATCCTTTCAAGGACTGAGGTGGCTACTGGCTCACCAGGAAGGACTGCTTACTGGTCATAACCTCAATTATTGTGCAGTATCAAAGCATTTCTCAACCTGCCAGTGAAGCAACCAACTTACTCTTGTGTGACAGCTCTGGGTTGCTTACATCCATGACCGCGTTACACACTGTTCTTCACTGCAGCTGCGCCACACTTGCTGCCCCTGTTGTGCCCCTGATGATGTGGAGATGTAGATGCAATCTGTGAGAAGGAGAAAGTGTCTGCATCAAAGAGCCTGGAGTATTACTGATTCACAATCTTCCTGTGCACTACATCGATGACGTTTCAAGTTACATGGTCTATAGTTTATCACAGTTATCAAGCTATTACAGACCATGCACAATTTTCACTAACACTAAAATCCCAGCTGGGGGTTTGTTTTCTTCTATTCTAGAAATCTGCTACACGAACACTGCTGAGAAAACAGTTAACAGGGTGTAAGTTGTCTTAGTTCTCCAAGCCAGCTTCCTACTCGCACAGAAATTTATGTCAGGAAAAAGCCAAAACTCTCTCTAGTGACAGCAATGACATGTGATCTTTTCTTGTCTGTGTCTGGGCCCCATTGTCAGAGTGATATGCAGAGCCTGACTGAGCTCAAATGACTCCAGTAGGTCAAAGCTCTGTCCAGAAAAGGCTGAGGCAATGCTGTCCTGTTGGGTAATGCAACCGAAGGCTATGGAAAGGACTATATTTCTTATTGGAAACATATGCTTGTCATCTGGCATTAGAACTTGCAGTTCGAGGCTGCTGGTAGGTGCTCATGTCATAATAATGACTGTGACAGGATTTTTCCATCTCTAAGTGGAAGACGATTGTAACATTTGGTTTGGCTGCAGCTTTGAAACCACTGAGTTCTCGGCCTAAGAGCAGACAGTGAGGATGAACGCTGCGTAAGACTGTATTTCAAATCATCCCAGCAATTAGAGCTGTATCCGTGCAGCACTGTGCAGATCTCTCAGAGCTAACTCTGAATGAAGCTGGTATACCTGCATATAACACCTACATGGTGATGCGCAGCTGTTAGCTCCAGCTAGCTCCAGCTTCAGAAGCGAGCAGAACCACTGTTGTGCTGTGTTACATCCTATGCTGTTACAGCTGGGTTGGTTCTGGATCAAATTTGTTGGAAGCTCTTCTGCTTTCTCCCCTTATCTGTGGGGTGGAAGCACAGCCTCATGATGCAGAGTGCTGACTGCTACCTCGAACATCAGCTCTAGATCTGAACAGCTGGCATCGCTGCTTCAGGCTCTGCCTTCTCCCTGTGCTTGTTTTCCCCTCAGGTAAAAGCCACTGGAGGAATGGACCTTACTGAAGACTGCATAATGAAAACTTCTGCTCAGTGCGCAGCAGCAACTGAAGGAGACAACCATGCAATGCTGTAACACTATGCTGTGATTCAGAGACAGACACTTACCTGGAATACTATTTTCAGATCTTGTCACTGTATCAGAACGGCTGCAACAGGTTGGGTGGGTTCAAATGTTTTTCCTACAGATTGTTTTCTTCGGTATTACACTGGAATTAAAAGCAAGGGATAGTTTAACTTAGGAATAAGTTAATAAGGAATATCCACAAAAGACTGGCTGGTTTCAAGAAAGGATTACTCATTAATATAGCATTATTTGAATGTGCTCATTTTTTATACATAAAATATGGGTGATTGCAAATTGGAATAGAATAACGCAAATTATTCTTCCTTCCCTGCCCCCCAAACTACTACAGCTAAGACTCTCCATTTCCAAAGAAAGAAAGAAAAAAAGAGAAAGCAAAAGAAAGAAAAAGTGAAAGAGAAAGAAAAAGAAAGAACAAGTGAATGAATGAACAAATAAAAAGCCTTGCATTCTTTCTTGAAATTCAGTGGATTTAAGCCCTCCCTGAGACACAGAGGAGAGAGGTCTGCTGAGAGCCTGCTGCCACCGGCTTCCATACTTTTACAACAGTTAAACAGATGAAAGGTGGGCTGCCAGTGGTAATATCTTAGAGCCAACCCAGCGTCTTTTTTTTGCTTCCGAAAACAGCCTATAGGTTAGGGATGACTTCTGAGAATCGGTGGGGATTCTGCAATTCTGCCTTCAGTTTTTGGGAGAAGCCCCAGGCAGAGTTGATCACTGCATCTAGTCTGGCAGTGGTATGAACAACAGTGGCTGAAGCTATATGTGTAAAAAGCTCTGAGTTTTCCAGCCTAGCAAATATACATGGGTACTCTTGGTCACAGAGACAACTGAGACTGCCTAAAGCAGCCCACAGATACTCTCCTGAAGTGATGCTGTCCCTTGCCCTCTTCTTAAGAAAGCTTTGCTAATCTCCAGATCCAGTGGCTCCAATCCATCTATTTGCCTGAGACACTGCGACTCACCAGGAGTTAGAATTAGATGTCCTTTCGGGATTTGTGGCATTCACTGTCAAAAAGCAACAAAGTAATTCTTTTATTAACAAACCGATGTCATACTGGCATACAGAACAGATGTTTGCACAAGGCTGTGCGTAGCACGCGTACAGCTACGTCTGTTTTCAAGCTTTTTGGCTAGGACTAGTAGTCATTGTTCTTATCAGTGACCTAAGGACAAAAGGGTGAAATAAGGACAGGGTGGCAGCTTTTAATACAGTTTCCTGGCTCTGGTGGGTTTGTCAGATGTTAACGGTTACTCCTGGCACAGTCGGTGCGGGATGCACAGTCCAATGATTTCTAGCAGAATTTTGCTTTTACAGTCAAGTAACTCTCATGTAAACACAAGCGGTAAGACATTCAGATCAGAGGGTAACGCAGACTAAAGGGAGGGGGCTTGGTTTGTTTAGAAAATCTTCAATTATGGAAGGGGTGGAGGAGGAGGGAACGAGGGGAGGGCAGAGGGCGCAAGAAGAGTCCTCTCTCACTGCACCGCTCTAAAGGAATTTCAGGGTATCTCATACAAAACCCATGGCTTGGTGCTGTCCCCCCTGCCTGGCTAGTTGCCTTCATTTTCATTGCAGAAGCTTGGAGATAATAAAAGGGGTGGGTGGGATATGAAGAGGAAAACTAATACGATTAAGGCTGCATTGGGGCATTGACAGAGAGTTCCTGTAGGTCTTGGGTTTTAGCAGTAACAGCTGCTGCACTTCCCATTAGAGGAGAAAGTGAAGAACTTTCCTGAAAGGATGTTTCTCTGGCAGGCTGAGGGGAGCAACGGCAGAGAGGCCAGCGGAGTACGTGTCCAAGGTAAGCGAGCAGCGCCGGCACGGCCCAGGGCTGCGCAGGCCCTGGGGGGCTGAGGCCTCACTCCCCGCTCCGCGCTGTGAAGGGCGCAGGCACGCGGGTGGGGGGAGAGGCAGGGGGAGTCGCACATGCTGCCTGGGCAGCAGAAGAAAAGAAGTGCTGCTCAGAGGTACTTTTATGAGCTCCTGGGAGGAATCGCATCCAGCAAGGGAGACTGAAGTGTATCTAGAGGGGAGACTGACTCCACGAGAATGAGGGCATCCCACCTATGGTGCTGTAGGGGCTCAAATATTTAGCCGTGGCTCCTCTGAATCCCGCGAGCATCTCTGGCACACAGCTGATCGGAGTGACGACGCTGCATAGTAGATGGTTAAACTATATCCATCTGCTCCCTGCTTGAGGCTGGGAATAGAGTTTCATGTGCAGTGGCAGTTTTTTAGAAGCAGCTGGCAAGTTTTAGAAGTCATGTAAATGGAGGTGCAAGCTAGACCCCCTCAGTCTCTAATTTCCTTTTATTTACACCTACTTACTGACTAAGTGTAAGGTAACCTAAGCCAGGAAAATTTGCACATTGAGAAGATGTTAGAAAGAGCTGCATTAAAAGCAGCACCACCTGCTTTAAGATTCACATTACCACGCACGATAAATACTGTGTGCTCATTCTTCATCTTCACTTTCAAATGCCTATACTGAAAAACAGGAATTACAAAATGCAGTCCATCCATCTAATCTGCAAATGTTTTGTGCCAAATCTGAGAGATACTGAAGTCACGGCATACTGAATTTATTAAACTTCTGTAATGTCAAGAAAAATGTTTGCTCGGATTAAATATTGGAGAATAAGGAGAAATCTTAGCGTTAGCCAAAATGGCTACATGTTTATCTTAGGCTTCTAGTGCTAGTTTCCAAGACAGTATCTCTGATGTCTTATAATCAACAAAGAGTTTTGGCAGAGAAGGACAAACTAAAATGCTGCTGGAATGTCAAATACGGGTGGGTATAGTTAGCACAGACATTCTGGCGGTCGCAGGCAGCCCTGCATCTCCAAGACTTGAAGCACTGGCTGTTAGAAGATGTTTTGTGCTTACGCAGGTCACAGGGAGGTCCAGAGATGTGTTCTCTCTGCACACGGCCAGGCAGCAATGGGACATAGCCCCGTGCTGTCTCTGTCTGCCAGCGGGCAGGGAGAGGCTCTGCTGTAGCACAAACCTTGCGAGGAACTGGGCACAGCTCAGTTTCCATGGAGTGGCTCTGCAGATCTAAGGGACACATATTTCCTCCTTTTCTGCCCATTGTGAAAGTTGTATATTTGGGCTGGGAATGGTAGAGGGTGCCGAGCTGACTTGTGAGTACGTCAGTACAGAGCCTTCTCCTCCTGTTAAAACATGACAAGAATTTTTAGAGCAAGTGTTTCTCAGCTAGTCACTCAATGGATGAATTCACAAGAAATGCATTCTCTTGTGGGGGTCTCTCCCTCCCAGCCTCACCAATTTACTTCAAAATGTGAAATCTGTGGATTGCCAGAGAGGGTCCACATGCCACAGAGATCATGTATTCTCCTTCGTTCAAAGGCTGTGGGAAAGGCTGTTCTAGAGCTCAGCTAATTCAAAGGTGACAGACACACTTGTGGACTGCAGCTGCCAGAAGTCACTGCTTTCAAGTTAACTCGCCTGTTGTTTTACTGATGTAAGATGGAGGATGGAAGGAAAGTCCACGTAGATATCATTGGATGGGCATGCACAACCCTGTGCTTGGTTTCATATGCCGCTGCCTTCTCTCATGGAGCGAGTCTTTCTGCCTGTACTGACATGATGCCGAGGCACATGAGAGCTCAGCTGCACAGTCCCAGGAACAACTACATTACCATCCACACCAATATGTCCTTCTTCTTCCCAGGCGACAAGGTACCAGGTAAGGAACAACAACTAATTTTATATCCTAGCACAGTCGTGGAAAAAGCCCTAAAGCAGTTATTAGTTCTACCTTGCGGCAGTTTTGTTGACAGATATTCAAATCACGTTCAGCCTTGACTCTAAATCCTGTGTAGTGAGCAAAGAAGTTTTCTGGTCTGTGCTCAGAGAAGCAATTATTTAAGATGAAATGCATCTAAAAAACAGATGAAGGCATCTAAGAAACACAAGATAACTAATCTCTGGTGATGACATTAACCTCTGTGAGAGATGGGAAGAAGATAACTTCCACATGGCACTGCTCTGTGTGAGGTATACCATATCTCTTATCACAGGGAAATGAATGTAATTACAGAGAGATTCTTCACCTGTTAGGTGTATAAAGTCTGGGCATTTTTGTCAGCAGTCATCAAGGCTGAAAGGATCACATTCTGCTTGCAGGCTCTTTGCCTAAGTTTTCTCAGGTGACGTCTGACTCCAGCTTTTCACCATGTTGAAGGCCAAATGTTTGCCGCTGGTAGGTTCAGATGCTTTGGGTGGGATTTATTCATCTCAACCATGTTTCAATCATACAGGAACTCACCACACACAATGGCACATGAGAGGCACCTTCAGAAGGTAAGTAACGTTGTCCGATTTCCACACTTGTCCAAGGATAGGATGAGTTGCCCCCTGTCACTGACTGGCTCTCTTCACTGTGTGTGAAGGTATCTAGGCGACAACCTTGACTCCTTGGTAGGTTGGGCAGGATGACTCCTCCCCAGCATCACTGCACCCGAGGAAGAAATAGACAGAT
The DNA here is from genome assembly GCF_040807025.1 of Struthio camelus. Lineage (NCBI taxonomy): Eukaryota > Metazoa > Chordata > Aves > Struthioniformes > Struthionidae > Struthio > Struthio camelus. The sequence goes on from NC_090945.1 coordinate 35,011,985, forward strand.
CTGAGATCTACCTTTCTCCAGTCTGGCCGTTTGCCTGCTCACTTCTATTTAAACTAATTCTTCTCCAAGGACATCATGCAATCTTTAGCATCCATGCAGCGTGGTATACTCAAACCTCCCTCTTTAAAGATGGCTCCATGCTGTCTAACACACTCTGCTTAGCAGCTTATAATCAAAGGGGAAAAAAAGACTCAAGCAAATTGTGTGTAATTTCATACTACAAAGTCAAGAGTAAAGTCTGGTCTCCCGTGTCTAGCGTGTCCAAGACAGACTGTAAGGTTAAAGGCAGTAGGATTCTTTTTGTACAGAGTTTTCTTCTGATTTCAGTGGTACCAATGAAAATTTCACTGCAAATAATTCATCTGTGACACAAATCCCTTTATGCACCATGTTTTGTTTTGCAGTGACAGTGAGGAGCAGCCGGGATTTTATGGGCTTTTTGCTTCAAGCTCGCAAGGTGTCTAATGATGAAATTGCTGGCACGTTTGTTTTCATTCCTCCTGGTTCCAAACTGCTGACTTGTTTTGAAGATGGTGATACTGTCACCCACTCGGACAAATCACTGAAAAGAAACTTGTCCTTTGTGTGGAAAGCACCAGACCAGCCCATTGGAGACATCAAGTTTTTGTAAGAACATGTTGGTTCCTAACCAGAATTTGTGTCTTCTTAATTAAAAAGTTGGCTCTATTTTTCCCCTGAACTTGTCCAACACAGTGGTTTAATGTATCTTGAATCCCATACAGTTAAATACTTATCAAATGCTACAATGGTGTCCCAGCTGGTATATAAATTGCCCTTTATATCTGCTGGGTAGTGCTCCTTTTTATTTACATGGTCAGTATTTTCTCAGAATAAATACATCAGAAGATGACAGCCTAAGCACTTAGGAAATAGAAATAATAAGGCTAAAGAGAGAACTGTGATCACTTGCCCGACTTTCTAAATAACACAGCCCACAGGACCATCCTGCATACAGGATAATGTTGTGTATTATTTCCGTGATTTCTTTCAAATTTAGTGGGTTATTTTAAAGTTAAATATAAACAGAATTGTTCACAGTCAAAGTTACTGTTTTAAATCAAGTAATAAGAGAAAGCAAGCACTGAGTCAAAAATTGACCTCACTGCTCTGCATCAAAGTCCAAAACTGTCCAAATATTTTGGTTCTGTCTTGGAATGAAATTAAAAATTTTCTAACTGGCTGTTGTAGAGGAAGCACAGTGATTTTTCATTTTGGAGGAGATGAAATTGTTATGTATTGACTTCACAAAACCACTTAGAAGCTGCTTGGCCAGATCCTTGGCTGCTCCCCAAAACATAAGCTTCCCGGTGAGTCCCGTGGCTTGTGCATCTCATCGTGATTCAACATAAATTCATTGAAACAAATACGTTTCTGCTCAGCATGTCCATTTTGCCCACTGTTTTGCATTGAGGCAATACTATTAAAACGCTAAAACAAACAAAGCTAAAACAAACAGAAATAACTCAACGCCAACATTGCCTTTTTAGCAACCCACTGCAATTCTTCCCTGTCTTTTGGCCCCCCTAAATTTGGCTTCTAATAGCGTTTCCCCTTTCTCCATGCCATGCCAGGCCATGCCTCTGAACACAGGCCACTCTCTTCTCCGTGGAAACCTCCAGCCATCCTCTTCCCCGCTCTCTCCTCTCTCCGCAGCCAGCTCCTGTCCCCTCCTCCCTCTGTATCTGCTGTTGCCACTGCTCTCACATCTTCCTCCCTTCTTCTCCTGCAGAGTTTTTTTGCCGTTGTTTTCCACTCTTCCCCTCTGCTTCCTGCCAGGTTGCTGGGGCTTGTGCATTTGGGGGATTTCAGCTGGCCCCACTCAGAGCGGCACAAGAAGCAGCAGTTTCCCGCTCCAAAGATGCCAGAGGACAGCAGCGGCCCAACTCCACCTGGTTCCTACCGAGACTGTGAAAAGCTGAGGTTTCCATCCCCCCAAACTATTTATAAATTGATAAATTTTGGGGAGATTTAATGCAAATAGCAACAGACACATCCCAACAAGGGTGTTCCCCAGCCACGTTGTCAATCCTTCGTTCACAACTTATGTCAGAGCATCTGAAAAAATTCCTTTTAAGACATACAAATGGCTCATAAAAGTTGTTTAACAAAGGAAAACCAGGGCTGGTTTCCCCTTATCTCATTCTCAGAAGTAGTTGAGCCATCTGAGCTGAAATTCTTCAACAAATATCCAGCTTAAATAAGGCTGTCAGGATGAATGGTTAAAGATTGGTAAAATGCAGTTTTTGCACCTGGCAAAAAGCAGAGTGTTAGGCTGGCTCACATACTGAAGAGCTAAGAGAGAGTGCCCTTATTTTTTTCTACCTATGCTGCTGTTTGTACAAGTTACTTTGACTTTTTTTAATTAGTAAATACCACTGTTGTCTCCTTGCCTACGGAAGATTATAAGCAGAGCTATTCAAAGTTTTCCAAATGTACTTCTGTCAACACAGCAAATATAATAGCTTTCTTTTCATTTAAGTTCCCACACATTTTTTGACTGATCCTAATTATGAGTGATCCTTTCAATCAGTATCTTTCTTATGGGACCTGGTATCTTTTATTTGTAATAAAAAATGTGCGACGGGCTAACCCTTTAAAATATTTTTGTACTGCTTCTGCCTTTGGATTAAAGCATTCCTTTTGATTAGCTAAATGTTCTGATGTTTTATTAATGGTATAGAGTGAGTAAATCCTTGCATAATTATGTTTTTAACAGCATATCTGTAGTCCAGTCATACTTTGTTTACTGGGCAAAGATTGAATCTGCTACTGTGGCTCAACAAGTGCAAAACAAAACATCTGCTGAGAGCCATCAGAAGGCCAAGCCTCTAACCCCTGCACCCTTGCAAGAACTCACTGACCCACAAGTAACAGGTATGGCAACCAAAGGTATGTGTTTTGCTACTGACAGCTTCTATAGAGCATTCTGACAGCTTACTCCGTGCAACTGTTGAACGCAAGTGGCAAACAAGCGAGAGAGGCCCATTTAACTCTTGTAGCTGCTGGTGAGACCCACGGCGGCTGTGAAGAACTCCTTGAAGTGAGGGCATGTGTCAGCATTCAAGGTAACAGAGTCAGTCCCAAGGAGGGTACCAAAAGGATAAATAGAGTTGCTATATCTTACGATTTCATTGCAAACCCTAAAATACATCAACTTTTACTTAAACTCTCAGTTCCTGAAGACAAACAAGTGCAATTTGCAATACTGTATAAATAAAAGAGTACATTAGTCTCCAAATGAGACTGTTACCCTTCATGTATGTATTTATACAGCCTCTACTTAGTAAAATGCTCCACAAATTTAGACTTATATTAAAATCTGACAAGTTTCTTAACATTTCTGCCATAGCACCAAGGCTGAGCTTTAATTATTTTATATGAATATAATTTGGGCAGTGGGCTTTGTTGCTTTACCTTCCATCTCGGTTCCTATTTACAATTCAGTGATATAAAAATAAAAGTCACTATTATGATCCTTACTAGTAAATGTTAGCACCAAGGAGGGTTTGAAATAAACAAAACGAGGAAAATAAATAGACAATTTCTGTTCCTCTTATTTTGTGTGTTGCCTCTGTGTTTGACAAGGTTCTGCCTCTCCCACTGCGATGACCAGCTTCCCTCAATACACAAACACCCTGCCTGGGGGGCTGACTGGCACTGCTGCGACAGAAGTACTGGAGGCAGGTTTTGGTGTCCAGACCGATACACAGCCTGGTGCTGACCCAAAACTGTTGTCTCGGACTTTGCTGGGTGCCACGGCCTTGGCTGCATCCAGCAGAATTGGAGGAAGTAGCAATTTCAGTGGTCAAAGGCTGGAGCCATCACTTGCTTTCCAAGAACTGGGCATCCCAAGCGCTTTGCAAAGTTTCCTCTTCCAAGACTCTTCCACCAGCTACAGCACCTCTGACGGGTACTGCGAGAACACCAAATGTGATAGACTAGACAGTGGGAACAGCTATTTCTCCACGAGTGCTGAGGGAGGAAGTTAACGCTAGTTTCAGTGTGGCTGAATGAGGGGCTACGTAGGATGGTGTTTGTGGCTGTGGGGGAAAGTGAGAAGGTGTTTGCTTGCTTAACTTTTGAAAAAAATGATCCTTCAGAGACTGCACGTGACAGAAAGTGACAGTGAGACACTATTTCAAAACAATGAAAGAACAGACGTTCTCCTGATCATCTCAGTAGAGATGCCCAGCTAGGTGACAGAAAAATGTGATAAAAACTGAGAACTGATTGTTGCAATATTTTTCAGAAAGCATGTGCAAATATTCCAAGTTATGATGTACTTAGCAGAGCTTTTCCTCTAGCTGCAGGGAAAAGAATGGTTTTAAAGCAACTCGCAAATTTTGGCTTGAGGATGGCTACTCAGATGCAGAAGTCTTTGAGGGTTAGGGCCATATGGACTTTCATGCAGTGTTTTACACTGGGGATGCAAATGATGGGTATGGGAACAAATGATAAGACTTTAAAAACAGGGCTGTGTGTGGTGTGTGTGGACTGTGTGTATCATGAGGCTATTCTAGCAAGTGGCACTCATAATAAAATGTGTATACAGTAGACCTTGTAGATTCTTACTTTGTTCTTTTGAAGTGATAGACATAACATATTAACCTCGTCTTTCCTGTTTCAATATTTTAGAACACAAAGTATTGCCAGCGCTACCACAACACACTTGTGTTTGACATGCAGAGAAGGCGGGCAGGTAAGCACTGGAGATGGGGAGGGTGTCTTCTCCAGAGACAGTAATTGCTGGGAGCTGGTGAAAAGGCTAACAGAAGATGAGCGTAAAACCTCTCTACCACATCACAGCACCAAGCAGTACGTGTGGCTGTCATAACTGACTAAAACTACTTTGAGATTGTTAAGAATTTTAATTCTTAAATTTTAACTGGAAAATGTTTTTCATATCTGTTTTTTTTTTCCCTTTAAGCCTGCTGCTTGGGTTTCTAAGAGCCCCACTGTAGAAACAATCTAAAATAACTTTTCCGTATGTAGATATGACCATAACTACAGGCTGCTGGAAATTTGCATTGATTCCAGGAGGTGGAGATATTCTTTCCAGAAGTGCAGTGATCCTGATAGGTACTAGCCATTACATTTACCAAAGGCCTAAGGCTTCATCCTGCCAAGGCCAGGAAAGTTAAATGCTTTCTGAGGGACGACCCACATCTCTCTGTGAACATGACAGACCTATGTTCTCCTCAGCTTTAAAGCCTGATTTTCCCCAACAGTTTTAAGCCCTTCTTTCTGCTTAAAGCTCTTTAAAGCAGTCACCTCTTTGTGGTGTCAGTGTGGGGCTGTTCTGTAAATAAAGACTAAGACATTCAGCATGTGAGGTAATTTCATAAGAAGAAAACATGTTCCTTAATGTGCTCACACAAACACATCAGGAAGTGCAGTAAATGGGTACTTCTGCATAGGAATGCAGCAGTTCAAAACCAGCTTGATACTATGTAGGGAGCTCAATATCCTGTCTTCAGACCATTTACCTTTTTCTTTACAGGATTTAAGTTGTTCTTACTTGATGCCTAAATAAGTTGCTGTTCAGGGACAGAAAAGCCTAATGTCCCCTCCAGCTGTCACGAAAGATGCAAACCCAGAAACAGCGTCTCACTTTGTTCTAATTTATCATGGTGTAAATCGCAGTGGAGACAACTGAAGTCAGAACTCTTTCCCCACTGTGAAAACAGGGCAGGGTGAGAACGGTCTGGAGCCCATGGAGCGTTTGATGTCTTGTTCTAACATTGCTCTTCCTGCTTTACCTGCCAGTTGGGGACCCTCCTAGCCAAGCTGTGGAGGTAACTGTCTCCTAGGACATGCAGTACAGCTGCAAGTTCCTCTTTCAGAGGAAATATTCCCCCTTTCACTGCAAGGCAATTTACTGGAGCCCAGTGCAGTCCTTCTGGCTACTGCTGCTGCTTCCTGCTCGCATGTTCGCTGCTTCAGTGTTTTCAGGAAGGCGACCAGTGGTTATCCCTTTGATAGGCAGCAGTGTGTTTCCTTGCCCTCAGCCTGCGTTTCAGGTAGTGGTAGGATGTCAGGATGGAGCCCAGAGAGAACAAGGCAGCAAGCGGTATGGGAGCAGAGCCAGCAGAGGAGATTGAGTCGACCAGGAAGGCAGAGGTGGCGGTCAGCCAAAGGCTCAGGTCCACGGTCAGGTAAAGGCGAGCCCTGGTCTGAGATGGTTGCAACAGCTGGAGATGGCAGAAGGGATGAGCTGGTGAGAGAGTCATTCAGGAAGGGGTGACGAGGGGAGAGGGAGTCCGGAAAGGTGTAAAATGAGAGCAGCGTTGGGTGAGCGAATGGCTTTACTGAGGGAGGAATCATGAGCTGGAGAGGGCCTGCTGGAGATCAGGTAGAGAAGGGAAAAGACCACGAGAGATGGGAGAGAAAGTGGAGGACAGAGGTCAGGGGGGTTATTCAGATGGGGTTATAACAGGGGTTATTCAGATGGGAACTTGTCGAGAAGCTAGAAAGTGGGGGTAGCTTAAAGACATGGGAAACAATAGGGGAAGTCTAATAATCAGGTTAACAGGGAAGTCTGATAAGTAGGGGATGGAGAGAAAAAAAATAGCAAGCTAGATCAGGGTTGCAGGATGCCACAGGGAGAAGAGAGGTAACAGTCCAGAAAATAAAAGTGGAAGAGCCTCTACAGCAGCAAATAAGAGAGAAATATTTAATGAAGAAGAGGAAGATAGAGAACAAATATGGGAGAGACATGGAACATATGCATCTGGCATAGCCATGGAAAGAACTGAAGAAATGAGAGGACCAAGGGAAAGGAAGAGCTATTGTGCAAGGCGAGAAAAGAAGAGCATAGCAAAATTAAAATACTGAGAAATAAGGCAGAGGAGAAAGGAGAGAAGTAAAAAAAGAAAGAAGTAAAAGGGTGAAATAGGGCAAGGACTTGCAAGGAAACTCCATTTTCTATACCCAAGACCCCAATCCTGCAGTATATCCCTATGACACGACCTTCACATTTTGAGGGCAAGTGACCCATACACATGGAACATCAACTTTGTCAGCCAGCTGCTTTACAGTTTGCATATCAACAACTGAAATTATTGTATTTGCTGCCTACATTTTACTATCATCACCTTCACTTTCTTTAGAAATCATCTCTTCCACAAAGGATGCTTTGACCCTCCCCTACCTTGGTTCACAGCTTGCCAGGGTTCCTACCTCAGCTTTGTGCTCCTGTCAGACTGGCTTCCCAGCAAGATTTAGAAACTGTTAATGACAGTAGCGGGTGAGAGTTTCTCTGATGTAATTAATGGATGTGTGAAAAAGCCTGCTGGGCTGGACATGCTGAAGAAAAGCCAGCTACTAAGGGCCAGATCCAAATCTCAGTGGAGCCAAAGAAAAGACTCCAGTACCTTTCACGGGTTTTGGATTGGGCCTCAGGTGCACAGTGGGAGGAGGAAAATTCAGTGGGGGCCTCCTAAATTGTAAGACTGTCTCACAGTTGGTTTTGGATGATATCTGCAGCAAAGCCCGGACTGCAGAACTGGCAGGGGTGGCTGTCATTTTGTGACTGATAAAATAAGGTGCCTGGAACCAAGCAGAGGCCAAGGAATGAACAGGAGTAAGCAAGAACAGTAATTCACACTATAATGGGTGATTAGGCAACGGAGAGGCAGCAGACTTCAGACTGAGAAAGCAAAACAGTTTTGGGGAGAGCTCACAGGTTATATGTGACAGTCCAAAAATACTTGTGTCAAAGGTCTTCTGAAGTCCTCTGGGTACCTCCTCTCCATGGTTTGAGCCATGGTCTTGGAAAGGCAATCCTGAATGGGAGCAGGCTCACTGTGGCCCTAAACATGAAGTTTGGCTGGGAAGATCACACCTGTCCTTTCAGCATGACCTTGGCATCACTAAATGGGGGAATTGTTTATTAAGTGATTTTCTTTGTGATGGCAATGTCTGTGAAAAATACCACCACAACAGCAGTGGGAGCTGCAGACTTTTACTTATGCTAAGTAGTGACCTTCATCTTTGCCTGTGCCCTTCATCTCTGCCCATTCAACACGCTCTGCCCTGTGCCTATGGGACCACCTCCCATTGCCTCAGCTCTCATGACAATTGTGGTATGGAAAGAGCTGTGTTAAATCTAGCTTGTTTCCTAAAAGCTATGGAATAACCAGAGGATGAAACAGGGTTATTCCAAGGCCGGGGGGACACTGAACCCGAAATACAGAGCTGAACTACACAGTGAAGCTGCTAGTGGGTGAGAACCTAATTGGCTTCCTTCCTGTTGCCTCACTGGCTATTTTATTGTGCTTTTGCTTTCAAAGGTGAGTACTGAGAACTGGGCTGTCTTGAAAACCTCCCTGTATGCAACAGCTTCTCGTTCTGCCCCACATGTACACACTCACCTGCTTGAAACGGCTGTGACAACAGCCCAGTTTGGCAATTCAGATACTGCCAGCAATTTGTCATCAGCTTCAAGGCAAATGGTGGAAAGAAAGCCAGCACTGCAGCCAGAGGAGGCAGGCTCCAGGGGCAAAGAGGAGGAGGAGGTTGGAGAGGAGGTGGCTGGGAATACACTGTCGTGGGTGACCAGACCGGTTCCTGAGTCTGCTGTTCCTGGGAAGGGGCAAGACTCTGGCAGAGGGACTCGACTCATAGCAGCCCAACTTGGCATCCTCCTTGTCTGCACAGCTGTCCTGGGCCTGGCTCTGGCAGCTGGGCTGCGCTGCCTCTATGCCCAATTTTGCCACAAGCGGACAGAAGTGTCCTTCAGTGAACCAGACAACAACGTTATCACCGTGAGAGAAAACGGGGAGATGATGCACTTCCGAAAGATCCGGGAGAACAGCTTCGTGCTGGTTCAGGCCGAGTATAACTGGATCAGCCCTTCAGGCAGCAGGAAAAAGACCATAATCTAGACATCTGCAACACTTAAAACATTGCTACGTAGGTGAGCCAGCTGCTTCTGCAGGTGAATGTGACTAATGCCTAACACACATTACAGGAAGCAGTAGTTTATCTCCTGTATGTGCAGCCGTATAGATAAACAAACTCCAGCTGGGAAATGGTGGGGATACGCATGTTTGTTTTGATCATGATACAGATGCAGCAAGTTCAGACAGAGGTGGTAGTCAAAAAAAATCTAAATTAGAGCTGCTAAGAAAATAAAAGTAGATAGATTGCTCTGTGTGTTACACTTACCACAATTAATATTGCATACCTGCTCATTAATTGTGTCTTTGCGGCCATTACACTTCCTCTGTTGCCTTAAGGGTGTAGCCAAAAATAGAAAATCTTCTTCTGCACTGTGGTGTTGTCTCCTGTTTAATCTCAGCAAAAGTTTCTAGTGTTATGCTTTCCTCTCCTTTCTAGGAACCAGAAACCCCTGATTTAAACCACTACTCTCGTTTAGAAGTTTATACATTTGATTTCTATACATTTGATTCTCAGATCACAAAATACTTGTCAGTGGATTTTAAGTTCCTATTTGAAAACAAAAAGCAATAGCTCATTAGTGGAGTACATTGATCCGAAGAACGCAGGTCCTCCTCACATTGCTGAATTGATCTATGGGAATGAAACAGAGGGTGGCAGACGCCCGCTTTTGGGGGAGAAACATGTCTCCTCATCAGGTGCAAATGGAAGAAAACCTTTCCTATCCATTTGCACCTGATGAAGAAGCTTGTTTAAGCCTTACGGCCAGCATTTACTTTGTCTCTTACTTTGACTCAGTTCAGTAACACTGTGTGCAAGAAACATACACTGAGAAGTACCCTTCCCAGGTCACTTTAGAGATCCTCAGCAAAAGCTAGATGGTAAGTTAACAGCATCCTTGTACTTTGATTTTGTGCAAACTTCTCTCCGACTGTGTGGTTTTCGGCAGGAGGCCCTTAGAAAACAGGAAGAACCCCAGCACGTTCCAGATATGAAGGGGTGTAGAAAGCAAGGGCAAAGGTCTTTTTTACTGAAACTTGGAATGAGCAAGAAATAGCGCTGATAACAATCCTCTTGAAATGTACATTTTAGAGCCTTTCAGAGAGCAGTAATCATCCTTTTTGGTATCCTGGTGGAGGGCCTCAGATGTTTCTCTGAGATGTGTAACTCAGAGCAGTCTTACATTGCAGTGCTGCAACTTTTGTCGCAGCCTGCAGTACTGCCCCCTGAGCTAAGCAGATACTGACAGGATCCTGATGGCTCACACTTCCTCCCTGATGAGGAGGACACTGGATAACTGACATCCTGCGCAACACTGTGACCATCTCCAACTATCTGGCCATCTTCGTATTTGATAATCAGTCAATGCTCTGCTCTCACTTCCTCCCCTATGTGTCCACTGACTTCAGCGGAGACACCTGAGACCTAAACAAGATGTATTCAAACCCTGCAATTTGAGTAACAGTGCATCTTTGGCTAATAGCGATTTCCATGTTCAGAAAGAGCTCAGTTCAACCATATTACTGTACCGTGATCAGTGACGTGAAGCTTTGCAATCCACACATGGCCCAATTTCTATCAAGTCAACTTCTAGGCCTAGCAAGCCTTGGGCAAAATGAATGAGAAAAAAAATAAGTGTACTCACAAACCCAGCTTGCAGGGATGAGCTTGGCGGTCTTAATCATTGCTTTTTCAGAAGAAGGATGGCCACACCAGGGTCCTTCCATTGCAGAATAACCAAGGTCAGAGGCAGTGCTGTAACTGGAAATACATTTGTTTCAGGACTCAGAAGGATGTTAGGTGAATGTTTTTATGTTCAATAAGTAGAGCTAGAGTACTACCTACTAGAAAGCCTATAAGTTTTCAAGTACAAGCCTAGATACTCCTGTGTCTCCTCCTGTGTCATTGTGCTTTAGAAAGAAATCATGTTTCTGTAACCCAATGTAGCGTCTAGCATCTAAAGCAAACTGCATTCGAGTCACTGTTAATGCAGCCAGAAATTCCTAATTAACTGAGAAAATAGGTCAACAAACTCTTAAATCTTTAAAGAACTATCACATATTGTTTGAAAAAATTTCTTATGATGCCACAGTTGCTTATACATAAACTACAAACACCTATGCCCTCTCTCACTCTCTCTCTAGGTTTAACGTTATCAGACTGGTATAGCTTGAAAAGTGTAACCGTCTTTTCCCCAGTACTTTCCCTCTAAGCCAGCACTGCTTCTCACCAGGTTGACTGGAGAAAGTGACAGCCTCAGTCTGGAATGTGGAGATATTTGATTAGGATAGTGGTACTTCAACACTATGCTGGGCTAAACAGAATTTAACATTCTGTTAAATTTCTGCAGCTCTAGTATTATTATTAGTAAAAATAGTAACAGTGAGCTCTAAGGGATCCATCTCCTTTGCATTGGTAATGAGTTATGTTACTTTGTGGACTTTGCTAAGACCTTAAGTGCTTGTATTTTTTTTCTTGACTTCTGAATGATGTTTCATTTATTGTAGTTGCCATGACAAGAGGCTTAGAGATTTTATCTCTTCCTAATGCTCTTAAAAACATGAGCACTGATTAATTTATTAAAAGGCCAGTCATTCAAACACCCCACATTTTTAAGTGCCTTGCCTCTAAATAAATTAATCTGCGCTCATGTTTGTAACAGATTTAGGAGAAAAACAAAAACAGATTTAGGAAAAAAAACTATAAACCATTATAATACTTATTAGAGCGACAAGTAAAAGAATTTCCTTTTTCTCCACTCTAGATGCATGACTGTGTTGGTCACAAACACAAATGGTTGGCTGGCTTTATTTCAGCAGTGGAGGATCCCAGTTCCTCCAGTGCAGGTTAGCCTGAAGTACTCTGCAGCTCACGTTAGGCTGCTGTCCTGCAGCAAAGACACAGAGCTGTGTGTCACAATTCCTGACAAAAGGTGTCAAAAGGAGCTCTCATTCAGGTCTAATGCACGCCTGTCATAAGTCTGTCTGACCATCAACCAAACAGACATCACACACAGTTTGGGCAATGCAATCCTTAAAGCCTTTGATGCAGTTATGATGCTTCATCTGTTCTTAAAAAAAAAACAAACAAAAAAAACCTGGTTTGGAGGTAAGCACTGCTTTCAGACTAAATTCTATACAGACATGCCCATTCATCACTCCCTTACTTCCTTATTCTCAGTTTCTCCTCCTGGGTCATTGCTCTCCTTCTGCTCCACATTCACTGGTCACAAATCACTACTCCTAAATTCATCAGTCCTGCATGTTGAATATATAACACCATGACTCTTTCTTACTGCTTTTTCACGGTATCAGAATCAGTTTGGTTCCCTTCATCAAGTCCTTGTGTAACTGTGTTCCTCTCTGCTTAGGAGATGATGTTGTCTCATGCTATGCTGCATCTACTCTATTAAAGATTCCCCACCCAATTTCAGTTATGCATTGGCAGCCTTCCAATATACTAGCGGCACTAAATGTGGGGCAGAGAGGTTGCATTAAGCAAAGCACCTGGCCCAAAGCATGCTCAAGCCATCCTGAACTGGCATTTCCTGAACTGGTCACAATCGTCACCAGTAAGCAAAAAGCTAAGCTTTGACTAATTTTGTCAGTACTACAAGGGTGACAAGACTCATAGGAAAAGACCACCGGTGGTAGTTCTCCTCTGTTGAAGTGAATGGGAGCTTTTCTATAAACACTTTTTGAAGCCTAGGTTCATGTGCCTGCCTCAAGTTGAAAACCTGTCACCCGCACCAGTGGGCCCAGCTCTAGGGGCAACAGGGATGTGCAAGTTCAGGCTAGCCACTGCAAGCTCTATTCTCAAAAAAAGGCAGTGGTCTCCACAGAGCAGTGTTGGATGAGGCCCCAGGTATTATGGACATCTGGCTGGCTGGTTTGGCCAGCCCTTTTGGCACAGTTTCTGCAACTACTTAACACCACGCAAACTAAGACAGGCCAAAGGAGCTGAAGCAGCTAGGCCACTCTTTGCTGGCCAGAAACCCAGAGACTAAAACATTCTGCACATCCCCCCGGCAAACCAAGCCCGGGGAGATGGCACACAGCCTGCCTTGCTGAGGGATGAGAGTTCATCCTCCCCCTCACCCCTGCAGATTTGCCTGGTGCTTCAGCCAGCTCCTTGGTCTGCTGGCTGAGCTGCAGATGCACATGTTATTTATTCACTTAGATTTAAATAACAATGAGAGATGCCTGTAAAAAGAGAAGGAGATGCTCTAACGATTCCTGCAACATTCAGCTGCAAAAAGACAGCTACTTAACAGCAAAAGGACAATGACAAAGAAGTGACTGGACAGGCCCAGCTGGTAAACAGCAGAATAGCCCTTTTGTTCCTCCTGGTAACCCAGACCTTCTCCACTGCCTCTGCCAGGGTCTCAATGCTTATTCTAAAAGTCATCAGGTCTGAGCTCTTAAAAGGTTTGCAGCTCTGTAGTGCTCCCTTCCTTTCTTTTCCCTCCTCTCTCTCCTGCTGCCTCCTAAGGCACCACATCACGTACAGCAGCGGCAGAGAAGCACCTTCCCAGCTCTCTGGCTGGAAGTAGGGACTCGTAATTACCCTCGTGCCATGAGCTTATCTGGAATCTCTCCCCAGCCTCCCTCCCAGCCACTGAATCATTTCCCCTTTTCAAATCTCATCTCAAAAGCACTCTTTTCTCATTAGCTTATATGTGACTCTCTCCGTAAAGCATTTTGTTATATGATGTATGAAGGATCATGTCTCAAACCACATTTTGCTGTATATTTAAGTGCATGTTTTGCTGATTTACTGCTCTTCTAGAGAACACCTCCCTTTCTCAGCTGGACAGGTCCATAAAGGATATATCAGCTCTGACTAATGATTATTAGTACATCCCAAGGTTATACACTACAATCAAATAATGTGTAGGAGGGAAGAGAGACTCCAGCTTACTGGGCTGAGGACAAAGATCACAGATAGTCTCTTTGAATCTTCAGATTGCAATATCCATTACAGATTGCCACCTTCTAATGTCAAAGCATAATTTGTTGTTCAGAAAATGTGTCGCTATTTCAAAGGCAAGTCAAAGATCAGGCTTGCTGTATATCAGTGTATGTTGATGTACATTAGGAAGTGATGTCCAGGTACCAAGGACATTATGCTGTTGGCAGAGAGAGAAACACAGAAGATGTGACTTGCTGATCTTTATTATGCAAACACATGGCTCAAAGTGGAAAAATATTTAACCCAGTCAAGTAAAATGTCACCAGTAATTCCCAGTGCTTAATGTAGCACAAACACTACTTGTCACACAAGTTAACTGTGATCCACTTTGGTAATAGACTCAGCAGGCAGATCAACCCCTTGTGCTGAAATTTGCTGGGAAGGGTTAAAGATACAACAATAAATATGAGAAACTCTACTGTGGGGAAAGAAAGCACAGCATATTCCTTTCATACCCTGGGCCAATGACATGGGCAGCGTGGCTGGTACAAAACCCTAGCTCTTGGCCAAACAAGAATTATTCACCTTCTTCCCAGCCTTACCATGGTTGTGACTGGCACTTGCACCTCCTGTAAGGTATAGGTGTCCACAGTACAGGAGAGAGCCAAATGCACAGGCCAGTTCCTAGCCCTTTTATTGGTGTTTTACGGAAGCCTTTTGCGCATATCTTTTCCAACGAGAAAAAAGGAAATGAAAATAAGACTGTGATTGTTATCCTGCAAGTATTTCCTATTTCATTCTAACAAAGAGGTTAAAAACTACCTAGGCAAATGCTTTTACATGCTTTCGTGTTTGTTTTTGTGACAGTCTAAATACACTGGTAACAACAACGTTTTCCATCTTTAGCATCTAGCACAGTAGGGCCCTCATTTTGACTGCAGCTTCTAATGCTATTACAGTAAAAATAATAGGGGTTCCTGTCCAGCTATTGTTTTGCTCGGACATTTGATCTACTCAGGGCCAAAAGGTGGGTTGTGGCTCTTCTATCATTCGAAACAAGCCTGGTGCATACACCAGAATTAAAGATGAACCTCACTGAACGGAAAAACCACGTTCTCTAAAGAGTATCTTAACAGAGGCATGCTCCATTTCTAGCAATGTACCAGGAGGCACCTTTTACAAGACAGATAGCGAGAGAGTTAATGAAGGCATGAAGACGAGGACAGGTCAAAGCACAACCCTGTGTGAATCCGTCTCTTACTGGTGAGGAAAGGAGAGGTGCCCAGGAAAACGTGGTCACCGTGCTAAGAGGAGGGCTAATACCAGCGTTACGCAGGTTTCCGTATGCTACGCGGTACTTTGGTTTTCACCTGCACCACTCCCCACTCTGCTACCTGTTTTGGCCCAAAGGATGTCACTCACGGGCTGGTTCGCAAAGCAGAAAAATGGGAAGAGGTGGAGGAAGGCTGGAAACGCCACTCACATCCACAGGGTGAGTTTTGCCCTGTCACACACAGCGTGCCGCGCAAGCGTTCAGCGACAAAAGCAGAATCGCAGCAGCAGCAGCAAGCACTGCTTCGCTAAGTACTGCGCGCCCCAACAGCCCGTTCCAGCAGCGTTTCCCAAGCCAACAGGGCACGCCGCGCTTCCAACCTCGCAGCAGCAGCAACCAGCCAAAGGCAGGCGCTGCCCTAGCGGGCAGCCTTCCCCCCCCCAAAACCCCGCCGAGACGCGCTGCTTTGGCAGCGTCACGATACTCGGCAGCCAGAGAGACGCCCGCGGCGCCCACGGCCACGCGTGAACGCGCCCCGCCCGCAGCCCCTCGCCCGGCCCGAGAGGCCGCGGCGCGGCCCCCGCGGCGCCGCCAGGGGGCAGCGTTGCCCCGCGATGGCGGCGGCGGCGGCGCCCGGCCGAGCCGAGCCGAGCCGAGCCGCCCGGCGGTTGCTTTCGGGGCGGGCGGGAGGCCGGGGGCGGCGGGCGGTGCCCGGCGGGACTCGGCTGCTGCCTGCTCACCTCCAGCCGCGCCCCGTCACGGCCCGCTCCCGCTCCCGGCCGCGCGGCGGGAAACCGTTAAAAAGCCGTTAAACCGTTAAGCCGCTGGGGCGTGTCGCGCGGCGGTGAGCGAGGGGCTGGGGGAGGGGGGGAGCAAGGCGCCGGGCGGCCGCCAGCCAGCACTCGGCCCGCGGCCCTTCGCCGTCGGGCTGGCGGGGACGGCGCGTCCCCCCTGCCAGGGCGGCGGGGCGGGGGCCCGGCCCGGCTGCCGCCGCCATCTTCCCCGCGGCCCTGGCGGCGGGTCGGCCCCCGCGGCTGTCCCCAGCGCGTAACGGGGCGATTTAAAGTCCGGAGACCGGTGGCAGAAGCCCGAGGACTCGACTTACCGGGTCCCGGCAGACCTCGGGGGCTGCAGGGTGGTGGGCGCGGCCGGGAGGAGCGCGGCGCTCGCTGAGGCGGCCACGGCCTGCGCCGGGCCCTGGCGAGCCAAGGCGACCGGCGACGGCAGCTGCTGCGCTGTCACCCTCCCTTTGCCGCGGGCCGCAAGGCCGGTGACAGCCTCAGGCTGGCGAAGCCGGCTTTGGTTTCCCGCGCCGTCAGGACCGGGCACGCGTGCCCCGAGCAGCCCGGCGCCGTCCGGTGGGCGCGGGAAGCCGTGCCTGCTGCCAGCCGGTGCGTCGAGCAAGTGTCGGCGGCGGCCTGGCTCGGGCTGCTGCTTGGGAAGAGCCACCGGGTCTGGAACGGCCGCGCGCAATGTGAAGACGCGTGCTGAGAAAGCCGAGTCGGAGAGGTTCGACTTTGCCGGGTTTTTCTGCCTTCTTGGAAGACTTACCTCAGCCCATGAAACTGGGTAGAGAAGTAACTCGAAACTGCTTATTAATGTGTTCCAGTTACTTCCAGTCTGCAGGTGTGGTTGAGCTGCAAAACCCCATTAAAGCAAAGAGCACAGACAACACAAAGAGTTGAAGAAAGGAGCGAATAGACTTCCTAGAGGCTAAGCATCCAGGGTGACCGGCCGTGCTTAATTGTCTGACCTGCAAAGATAAAAACAGGCTCAAGGCAACCATCAGTCCAAATTTGTCTCTTCACTTCAAGTCAAAGTCCCGATTCAAGACTATTCCATCTCTTATTAGGGAAACTGTCATGATTTTTAAGCAATAATATGTAGAAAGAGATTGCATAGCTCACTTGGTGATCTGCTTGATTTGGCAAAGCCCATTAGCTCTTTCAGGAGCAAATTACTAATTTCCATCTGTTTATCAGTGTGAGTTTAATGGAGGCTAAAAAAGTCATGGAAAGTTTTCTTCAGATGGGAGTCCATTTCCCCATGCGGGACATAAGGAAAAACAGAACAAAAGAAGATGAATTTGAGAAAAAAGCCTAATGAAGTCTTTTTAGAACAAAGAAGAACCACTCAAGGCTTGACTGTTAATGAAAAGAACATTACTTGCGTTACTCAGCATCGTTGGAACCAGAATCTGGCTGTAAGCTTTAACAAGGAATCCTTTTCTCTTTCTTTACAATTGTAATTTATAAAAGACTTAAGCTGAATTATTGACTGCAAATATTCCTCTCCTTCTGCTAATCCTTCTGGGATTTTGTTCAGAGCAAACATTTTGTTGCTAAGACAATAAACTCCTAACTTGGAGCTTCCGAAAAAATTTCAGCACATTCCAAGCAGCAGCTATTCAAACAATACCACTATACCATCTTAACAATCTAAGTTTTGTTTTGATTATTTTCACTGACACTGAAAAAGGTATTGAAATCTCTCATGAAGAAATTTAATTTTTAAACATAGAAAGCAGTTGCATACAATGCAGTAGAACGTACTTATGTATAAACCAAGCTAAAAATCCACTTCGTACAGGATGAAATAGCAGAGAGACTTCACTGTTGAAAATAAAGTGCTAAACCAGCAAAACAACTTAGTAAATATATGTGAAGTATTAAAGAAGGTAAAAAAAAAATGGTTTACTATATGTACTGTTCTATATGGAGAGTAGTTCTTCCCCGCATTCAGTATTCCCCTTCCTTAAAGAATTTACCTAAAAGCATTGAAAAACTGTGACTGGTAAGATTTTAATTTTTAAAAATAATAACATGATAGATAATCTCATTTAAAGTATCTGAGGACCTCTGTATATGATAGTGTTGCCCTATACAGCTCTCTATGCCCTTCATAATTGAACAGGCGATGTATATTAGTGTTACACATCACAAATACATGTTACCCGATCTGAAAATTGCTCAAGTCAAAGAACAGACTCCACAGCCTACAGCACTTTTATTCCCTTCCTCTGACTCACAAAAATCTCACGTATCACAACTCAGCTATGTTTTTATATTTGGAGGGGCCAGAAAGAGGGGAGTTTGTACACAAAGGGTGGCAAAAATACAAGCACACTGGGGCAGTACTGATCCCGCGTTGCTGTTAATGCGGCTGTGGGATTTGACTGCAGCTTAGAGAGAGATCTCTGTGTAATGCTCATAGACAGCTGAGCTGAAAAGATACAGACTTCCCACATTAACACTCCATGAACTGCATCAAAGAGAGTTATCGTATTAGCTGGCTGAAATTGTGTCATACTCTTATTTTTAGTACACTATTGTACTTCTGGGATATCTTTTATTTAGCAAGGAATTGGAGCTAAACAGATACGTTATACAAGTTTTCTACAGGGAGTTTTAGACGACTCTCTGTGAGGTACGTGAAGGGCTGTGTGTGTGTTTTGGGGAAAGAGCATAGTGAATGCATAAGCCAAATATTTTACATGCACCTTTTTCAGTCCTGAGCCGCTGTTTGGGAACTACAGTTAATTTTTCAGACAAACAGTGCTCTGAAAGATTTCACTGAAAAAAATATTTTTAATTTTTAAAAGGAAAAATATTGAGGTCCTCCTGAAGTTTCTCTAATTGAAAGCAAAACTGTGAAACAGAACAAGCAAGAATTTGCAGAAGACCTTGGCAAAGCATACTGTGCTTCATATATACATATTCATATATACATTCATATATGCATTTTTCCATGTTGCCATTATTACCAGCATCAAGTGGAGACTTTGGACCCAGGGTATCAGTCTAGATTTGAGTTCTGCTCATTTTATATCAATGCTCTTTTGTGTTACTCGCTTGAAAGTATGCCCGCCAACAGTACAGACAAAACTGCTCAGAATACAGAAAAGGGTTAGAGTCTGCCCTTTGGAAGGTGTTATCCTGATAGCAAAATTATTTCCCAGAGAATCGTTAGATGCTCTACTGAGGTGCACTTTTCCCAGAATCGCTTAGTTTTAGTATTTATACACTAGCTATTTATAGATATTGTTTATGTTCCCATCAAGGCTAAGGGGGAACAATCAGAAATCAAGGTAGATGGATAGATGCAACAAAATACACAAAGTGGGACTGCACAAAGGACCAACAGAGAATATAACAGATACAATTCAGAGTTACAGGCCAAGTGGGCATTTCAGCGCTAAGGGAGCTGTAAGGCCTAACAAAAAAAATTAGAGTCAGAATTTGGATAGGTAAAGTTCTTCAGTGTCAACATCCCAAGCTGACTTTGCTTCCCCAGGCAGCATCTGAGAAAGCTGTCCTGATTTTTCAGTCACAGTTAAGCTACCATGCTGTTGCGGGATGGGATCTCAGTACTATGTCATGTAACGCCTTGTGCCAGGATAGCACGTATCACCTGCACTTTTCAGACAGGTAATGAGTGAGCAATGAGTGGGTAAGAGAAGACTGAAAAAGGTGAGTTTTTATTTGTCCAAGGCACAATCCCTTCCCCAAACTGCCCCAGAAGTGCCATTACATCAGGACTGTGGTCCAATGTCACAATCAGGCTCTCAGGAGAAAGCATCTTTACTGATAACGACACCAACTGTTTTAATTACGAACAACTGGAAAAAGTTCAAAAGGGGAAATCTAGGCTGAAGATAGGGGAAAGATTTTATTGCAGATACCGTCAAACACTCCTTGTAAGAAGTGGCAAAACTACATAAGGAAGGCACCAGGAAATCTGAAACAATTTTGTAACATCTCTAGAGTATGGGCTGTGTAGCAGACAAAGGACACTGATTGGGAAGGACTGCCGTCACAATGCCGTGAAGCGGACAGAGCACACAATTTTACAAGCTTTTGTCAATAGAATTTCATTCCCAATTATTGTCATGGGACGCTCAAATTTTATTTTCTGCAATTCTTCTGGCAAAAGGCCAGTTCTCACATGACCTCTATAATTTTTTTAATCATATCAATGAAATCATCTTTCCTTCAAGGCAGCCCCCCCCCCCCTTTTTTTCCTTTTTAAGAGAACTAATTTCCCTTAGAATTTGGAAACATTTCATAGGAAAACACAGCCATAAGTAATAATTTTTCTCTTACAGAGATGAACTAACACCTGCATGCTAACATCTGCAAGTCTTCGATTTTGTTACAATTATACTAGATGGAGCCCACACACAGAGGATGCCATCCAAAAAGAATCTTTTCTTATTAACTGGGTGAAAAATGATTGTGCCAGGTGGTAACTTTGAACACATGTAAAGAGAGGACAATATGCACTAGCACAGGATCCTTCGGAAATGTACTGCCTCTTCCATGCGCTGCAGCTGTTAA
The DNA here is from genome assembly GCF_040807025.1 of Struthio camelus. Lineage (NCBI taxonomy): Eukaryota > Metazoa > Chordata > Aves > Struthioniformes > Struthionidae > Struthio > Struthio camelus. The sequence goes on from NC_090945.1 coordinate 35,032,427, forward strand.
CTACCGGCTGTCTCTCTGAGCAGGATTACAATCAATTTCTAACCACATGCCTGCTTTCAGTCTGGGATAGCAATGCAGAGCCCGAGTTGATCTAGACCTACTAGATACACTAAGAGTTAACAGGTTATTTTAGTAGCCATGCAGCTCTCCTTTATTATATTACTTTATAGTAAAAGCTGGCATTGACTTCTGTATTGTTGTTTCTTAGGCGAGCTGAGCCCCAGCTTTCAGAGCTTCAGGAAGAGTACTGAAGTACAAGAACTATGTTTCATTTAGCAAATGCAGGTGTTGGAATCAACTCAGTGGGGCTCTTTTCTATATAACAATGGCAAGGCCTTTGATCGACCTGCTCTCCCTGCCCAAAACTGCAGTTGGTAGGTAGGTAGCAGACAGCAGAGTCTGATTCAACAGTACCTATTGCTCATTTCTATAGGTCATTGCCTGGCAGAGATCTCTGTGGAAATGTATCTAAAAATATTTTGAAGATTTGGCCTCCACTGATGAGAAAATTAAGTGGTGACTCATGCTCCAATCAACTCCAGACTCGATTACTGCAATTTGATGGACTGAGAAGCTGATACTCCACAGAGACTGCAATTTGCTTAGGGAAGCAGCTGAGAGGCCTTATCGGCACCAATTGCTTCCAACACATCCTTTTAATCACTAACAAATTTAATTTCACTTCTCACCGAAGATCTCGGTCTCTACCTTTCTGGCAAGAAAGCAGTTTAGAGGCTGATTTTATGACCTCTGCTAGAGCTCTAGAGTGCAGCAGGAATCAGACCCGGTTGTAGCATTGCCTCACGCCTGTATTTCCTGGCATTGCTTTTTCTAGTCCTGAAAAATCTAAAGCCATTGGAGAGCACTCTTCTGTACTACTCAAGAAGCTTACTTACTGTCCTGCAGGGTGTTCTCTGTTGTACAAGAATTTTAGAGGAACTGTACACATAAACTTAAGAGAATTTAATTGAGTGCATCCTCAAAAGAACTTACGGTCTAATGACCACAAGGGATCTGTGGTTCAGGCAAGAAAACCACAAAGAGGAGACAATGCCACCTCTTCTGACACTCCTCCAATCTGATGCTGTAGTTTTGATCTGGGAGATTGGAGGCCACCCGTGGAAGCAGGGACAACAGAGATTAGGTTTGTTACATGCTGGAAAGGGCAAGCTATCAAACATGAAGTAAAATACTCTTCATTTACTCTCTTCCTACGCTACATTATCACAGGGCATTGTTAGAACAATGGCAGGGCTTTTCAAAGAGCTTCCCTAGGGAGACTATTCTACAGCTTAACAGCCCTTTCATCAGAGATGTGCAAGTGTAACTAAGGGCAGAATTTAGTCTTGTGTCTATTTAAGGTGTTTGCAAGGGACTGCATTTGTTTCTGGCACTTAATAAAAATAGCAATATACATGCAATTGGATTATAACAAAATGGAGAAACTATGATTTGGCCTCTTACCACGTTGTATTTCCTGAATGCATCAACATCTATTTAAGTGCAAAACAGTCTCCAGTTTAAAAATACAATACTGCGATCGTCTGCTGGAAAGGTTCTGTATGAGATTATGATTCAATACAAAACACAATTCAGTGTCTGAAATTTTTAATTTTTCATTTTTAATGTCAGAATAACATCAAAAAAGTAATTCTTTCTCCATATGCAGACTTGCAAAAATGTATACCAGGGACTTGGTCCTTACTAGTGATACTACTCCTTACATATACATCTGCTTGTATCTTATGCACGTACGCACTTACACATAAATATATGTGCTTGCACACATACAATATTTCAGCTTGCTTTCTACCCTCCTGCTGCCAAGATATTTCCATAGAAAACCACACACAAATAAAACTGAAGATGAAAATAATGACAGGGTAGCACGTTACAAAAGAGGCTCCCCTTTCCCTGACTGCCAGAATAACATATGGGACTGTATTTTCGTAAAACCAAACTGCTGGATTACTCTCCTTTTGGTCTGTAAACAAGCACAACTGCCCAGCTTCTGCTGGAACTGTGGCTTTTCTGTCATATAGCCTATTCACACTAAGTAAAGGAGTTTTTTATATATATATACATATATATATATAAAACAAACAACCACAAACTATACATCTTGATTTTAAATACGTAAGAAGTTACTTATCTTGGACCTATTATTGGGGGGTTGTCATAAGCTTCTCAATTTAGAGCATAAAAGGAGGGATGAAATGTTTGAGTAACTCTCACCATAAAGGTGCTGAGAATCCCTGTGAACTCTGAAGTGCTGTTTCATTGTTTTAAAGTTTTTTTTCCCCACTGATATCATCAGAGGGGATTATAGCTACGTGGAAGCTAAGAAGTGTTAATGATCAAGAAAATCCTGATGTTTGAACATGGGCAAAGTTCTCATTTGCCACCTTTTGCCTGATTATGTTTAATATTACATGTCTCAGTTAAATTTAAAAGCTAAGAATTTGGAAGTATTTAGAACTGTTCTAATCCTCTACTTAAAAAATGTTGGTATTCAATTAATTTTCATCTGATTATAATTTACAGTATTCTCTGATTCTCACTTTTTCCAAATGTACAACCAAGTATTTAAAGTTTGCTACATCCACATGAAAGAAATTGCAGAGAAAGGCGGGCTTCTTTCCCCAAATTAGCTGATCAAATATTTTTATACTGTTCACAGATTTTTCTTTAGAAAGGACAAACAAAGAATTTAAAAAGTTTGTCTGCAAAAGAACAAAACTTTAGGTAACAGAAGTAAAAAGTTGACCTAGAGGATACAGAATTTTATCTTTTTTCCTACTAACAAAATTAAATTCAAAACCATTCTGTTTATTAAAGACATACACATAATAGGAAGGCATGAAACAAACAGCTTAACAGTCTTCAAACATGACAGAATTGACATGAATAATTAAGTTTCATTAAGTATGTATTTAAAAAATGTATTTCAGTTTTGCTTTCCATTCCCTTCAGATCAACACCTCCAACATTCATCTGGGTTTAAGAAAAATCTACACAACATTTAGGCTGTCCCAAGAAATCAGCAATGACTTTGCAAAGGATCTAACAAAACTCTCTCTTGAAATAGCTTAAATACTCTTAAACACAGAAAATATTTAACAAAGGAAAAAGGATGTCTTCCACGGAATCTAAGCTAGTTGTTGGATGTACTGAAAGTGTGAGATTCAGTACTCAGAGGTAGCTCAGTAAGAGTATTTGCAGTGTATTGACTATTTAGCATAGATACAACCACAGAAGTGGAAGAAGTGACTGTATGTTTGGACTCTTCATGCATATTAAAAAAAAAAAAAAAAAAAAAGGCCAGCACTCTCCTTGGGCCTATTCCTTTGCCATTTAAAACCAACAGAAAGATTCACAGATTTCAGTGGGATTGGGATCGGGTCCTTACATACTCTGGAAGTTCAGGGCAGATTTATGGAAACAGAACGGAGGGGGACAGTTGTGTGTCTAGGCCTTCTGCTGCAACCGTTTTTCAGCAAAGGCAGAGGAATTTTGACACGCACATGGAGCCAGTTTCTGGTTAGCCTGCTTAAGAAGGGGGAACCTTTAATTTGGGCCAAGAACATACACATGCTACTCTCTCCAATAACTTCTCAGGCTGGCCTGTTCGTGGATCCGTGTATGCTACCCAGGGACACACTGATTAATACTGCGAGCCCACTGCCTGCTGTCCTTTGCGCTGCTGGCTGGTGAGAACAGATCACAGTACTGGAGGGGATTGGTGGCAGGCAGCACCTCTCAGCCCTCACACAGGCTCAGGGTGCCCAGTTCAATTCCCCTCCATGGAAGGAAGAGAATTCATTACATTACCACAGCATGTACCTTTGTTACGTGGTTTCGTTACAGTTAATTGGTGATGAAGATTTTGAACAAGGTGTCACTATCAACTCCTGATAATTTCTCATACAGATGGCAACAGATCCATTTTGCACTGACCATCAGTTAAAGCATCGCTGATTGATATCAAATTACTTCTTGGTTGTTAAATTAGGAATAACAAACTAGATAAACCAAGCATGATTTTTCTCTAAGGTAAAGGGATATCAGTTGCATGTGCCTATTCTCATATAACAGATATTTGACTTGGGTAAATAGTATAGCATTATCAGCGCTATGATAATTTACATCTCCTAAAGATCTGTTCCTAGGTGTTTGCGGTTAACGGTGCAACTGAGTGCAATGTTAACCATAACACACACGACACTTCTGCGCTTACATCAATCCCTGTTTGACCTATTTCTTTCGTTCCTTTTATTGTTTTAATGCATAATTGCCAGCACAGTTTTTGCAGATGGGTACACCTCAAGAGTCCGAACTAGTGCACTCTTCTGAAATCTTAATCTCCTGGATAAGATGCAGTGCTGGCTGTGTGTTTAAATATATGCCCGTGTTTCTTTCTCTTGTACATACTTGTACAAACAGTATTTTGTATCCCCTTTTTATAATATCATTACAAACAGCAACACCTGATTTATAAAAAAGTTCTGATTGATTATCAAATTAACTAAGATAGTGTTCTGATTACTATGAGGAACCTTTTAATTAGCAAAAAATAATTGTCAACTTTCTTGTCCGCACAAGCTGTTATTCATTACCAATGCAGCAGTATAGAAAACTTAGCTTGGCTTACTACAATAAAGACTCTGTTTAAATATGAGCATCCTAAATTCTGTCACTGCAGATCTCTGTGCATTGCACTGGGAGAAGGAAAAGAAAAAAGAAAAACAAAAATCTGTGTTCTTCTGCAGTAAATTATAAAAGATGTCCTAGCTGCAAACACAAATACTTCACTCATAACCCAAGCACCAGACCATTTCTTTGAAGAAGCTTATGAGGCATTTAAGATATACAATGGCACAATATCATACAATGGAATTGAAAGAATTTCCTTGAAAAACCATTAACTTTGAAGGAATGTCTAGACAACTGTGTCAACAAATGCAAATAATTCATGCTTCTCAGCTTCTATCCAATGGATGGCCCCATGCTGAGAATACACAAACTCAGAAGAAAAAGGCATGTCACAGTCATATGACTAGGGAGTGTAACAGAATCACACACAAATTCAAGTCAATCTTGAAAAAAACCTTCAGAAAGCTCTTTCTCAGGGTAAGTCAGCAGTGGGATAGGCTTCTGGTCATTTTGGCTAGTTTAAAACAGAAACTTACAGCTGGTGCACCCTGGCTTCAAAGCAGGGGCAATGGAAGAAACACAGCTGTTAGTTATGACCATCCACTCTGTTAGAAAAATAAAAACTAAAGGACTCCAAAATACTGTACAACCTCTTGCAGTAACCATCAAAGTGGCTTCCGGAAACAATGTTTTTGCCAAAAATGTATTTGTAAGGCACTTAAACAGGTATCTTTTATATATATATATATATATATATATATATATGTATATATGTGTGTGTGTGTGTGTATAAAAATAAAATATGCACTAAAGCAACATTCACAGATATCCAGTTGTCTCAATTGTCTGTGTGTACAGTATAGTACATATATACATTCACTGTGACACAGGCCACCTCCACTGTTATACCTTCACGGGTGCTTTGGGCTGCCTGGTTAACTTCAGTGCCTGTGAATAGTAAAGAAAACGGTCACTTTTTTGCACTCTTAAAAAAAGACCAGCAACACAAGACAAGCTTTTTATTTTAGTTGTGACAAAATGCTCCATGTACTTCTGCAAGGCTGAGTGAGGTATCAGCATGCAGCTGACAGACCACTCCAGGTTTTGTAATGATCCAGGTTTTGTAATGATAATTTCTCTGGTAGCCCATCACAACCACCTCCTATACAGATAGTCTTAACAAGGAAACCTTAGGAACACAGCACTCATCTGAGATGAGTCTCAGATGTCTTTTAGAAAGCAACTATTGGGACCCCACTCAAAAAACCACCTGTGGCATGGATACAACAGCTTCTGACCTAGTTAGGGAAAGACTGTGAAGAAAACTTCCACAAACATCTTTGTGTTTTCTGGCCTCCTTTCACATGGCTCAAAGCTTGCTCAGAGTATAGTCACTGCTGCAGTGGTGAACGTCAAGCACCTGCAATGTTTATGCCTTCCTTTCGGAGAAAAGGTAACAGTAAGCCAAAGTCCACCACGCCAGAGAGAATCTTATGCCAGGTGACATCTGAAGTTCTCGTAGGTTTAAAATGGCTGTAGCTGGACTCCACTCTTATTGAACATTTTTACACAGAGGAGAGAAACCACATGCCTTTACTTTAACGGCAAGATCCAGCTCTGTGTTCCCCTCAGGTCTGGTCAATTAAGCTAGATGAACTATTCAGTATGTGACAGAGGTTCAACTCAAACGATAGGTGATCATGTCTCTAGTTTAGCAGGAAGAAGCTTCTCTAACTTAGAAGATCTGTGTGACAGGCTTAAAAGGTGTTTAGTTCTCAGCTTCTCCTGTGTACTGATGTGGTCAACTGTGCAGGATGCCTTCTTTTGGTGTGCTCTGGAAAAGGGCACAAGAAAAGCTCAGTATTTTCTTATGCCTCTTTCCTATGGTACTAGAGCAGCGCAGCCTGCACGGTGTGAGATGGACCTGGAGGTGGACAGCGGTGTGTTTCACACAGTGCACCCCACAAGTCCACAGAGGTACACGCAAGTTTTTGATTAGCCTTTAATGCAGCATGAAGTGTCGCAGGGAAATAATGAAAAGTAGGAAGTGTTTTCAATGCATTACCTGAGAGGTCACCTATTCCCCTAGGGTACTTCTGCAGCTACTATCAATAATTATGCTAAGTGATGAGCACCCTGCGGAGCTGTATGTGAGGACGGCATTTGCTGCGAGCAGCCTGTGACCCTGCCAGGGGAAAGCGGTCAGAGAGAGAGGGAAGTTCCTGACATTTGTAACCTCTGTTTTCCTTGGCTTTTCTGGGGAGACGCTCTGACAGGCTAACATTGCTCGGTGGGTGAGAGACTATCGTTTCTAGAGGACTGGCTGAATAAACAATTTTCAGTTTGAGAGATGAAGTCTGATGGGTCTTCTACTGTAGATATTAACCTTTAATATTGTACATTTAAAGCTTGTAAGCACTACTTAGAAAACACTCTAGCACAAATGTAAACCCTTAAAAAAATCCAAACCTTTAAAAATAAATAGGCTATATTCCCCTCAGAAACACCAGCATGCAGAAACACTAGCATTTAACTATTGTTAAATCTAGCCATTCAAGATTAAACTTTTGGATATTATTCAGCAAGAGACTTAGGAGAGAGACATCATTCCACATCTTGTTTGGGGAAACAATTTTTTACTTTGTAGTTTGGCAGATTCTGCTGCCATACTTACAAACTAGAAATACCTCAGTGTAGTTGAACCTCTAAATATTTAAATTCAATTTCATACAAGCAGATCACATGTACTATCATAATTAAGTAAGAATGTCACTGCAGTTGAGTACTGTGACTGGATAACCGCCTCCCCCTGCAAGAGAGATGCCAAAGTGAAGCCAAGGTGTTTATAGAAAATAAACATCAAGGGTGATGATGACATGTTTATTTTCAAAGCAGGAGACCATTATCCAGTCACAACATTCTATTATACTTATTGCAACTGTACCAAACCCAACCTTATTGATTTTTTTTAAGAGTAATTAAAATAACATTTGTGAATAATACAGAAGACCTAGTGAAGAAACGGCTTCAACAGAACAACGATCCCCCAAAGCAGCTTTACGGTAGCGTTACAGTCTGATTAGCACAGACAGCTTATTTGATGCTTAATGAATAAGAAACTAGTGCTGGTGGACTTTAAATCTCTCCAGTACTGGTTGACTTTCCCGATGCCCTGTTCAAAGGCTGTGTTAATGTGCAGCAACTGACAGCAGCCCCAATAGGCCATCACAGCCCCTGAGGATCAGGGAGGTCTGGACGAGCTCCAGCCACATTCCCTGTCTTGGCAGCAGGGAGCAGTGAGATGATGAACAGAAGTCAGCATGGCAGGGATAATTCTGTCACTAGTGGTGTCAACTTCAGGCTATCTTTTTGCAGGAATAGCACATAATTTTCCTTACACAGCCCTTACTGAGGTCTACTAATGTCTCTTGATAATTTCTGTTGGAAAAAGACTTTTAAAAAATTATCATGACTTTCAGACCAACAGAGTCCCAGAAATGATACATGATTCTCAAATATCCATTTTTGGATGCTGAGATGGGTATACCTTAACAAGATCTGGATTTCTGGACACAATTCCTGAAAACTGGGAGCTTTCCTGCTTTTTACAATTCAGGTAACTGAAAGTAGATTCCCATAACATTACAAATTTGGGGAATTTTAGCATTTGAGTTAGCAAGGTGACCTCAGTGGAGTGAAGCTAGTTGGTCTGGGCTGAAAATTGGAAACATGGAAGATTAAAACAAAATGTCTCCACAGACAAGTGGAGAATGCAGAGCACTGGTGGAGCTGGGCTTCCTACAATATGTGTCTCAACCTGCACCTAGAACAACTGTCCCACAGGTCACAGACTACTTCAGCTGCCACAGCCTCTTAATCCTTATCATCTTGTAACGTTAAAGACAGCATTAAAATCAGTTGTAAGGACCAGTTTTCTGTGAGATGGTTACTCCTGCTCTGAGAACTGGACCAAAACCATTGCAATGATTTCATATAGGTCACAGAATGGCTGTCAGATGTGAATGTTTTCAATCAATGCAGAGCTAAGTGGAATTTGAATCACTGATGTCAATGCCAAAAACTCTAGATCATAGGCTACAATCCTACCAGTCATCCCATGCCATATTTTTGATGTGAAATGTGATGCACCAACCTCTCATAGGCTTCTTGCAACCGTAAAGGGAAACCAAGTAAAAAACATTTGAAAGATTTAGTCCTGTTTCTATTCAATTCACAAAGGGTCCCCCAGGCCAGTGGACAGTGGACATGTCCCCAAGACAGGTCCAATGCTATAATTATTAACGACAGACTGAACCATTCTTATTGGGCATAATTTGTAATTTGAATGCTTGCTACTACGAAAGGACCTAGCTGCAGAGGTCTAACTTCTGGATTTTAATTTTTTCAAAGCCAAGCGGGATAAAGTCCAGGGTTTTTAATTTGATACCACTGTGACTGTCACTGTAGCAAAGGAAGTAAAGAAACAGATAAATCCTTACCATGGAATCTACAAGGAACCTGAAGAATTTTAGAGTTGTGTTTAGGTGTTTTTTCCTTACAGCAGAATTTCCATTATGAATATATATATAATGTATATATATTACATATATAATGTATAATAAGAGCAATTCTTACCTTTTGCCTAGAAACCATCCAAGATTTTATTGTTGGTACCAATAGACTGCCAAGAAGAATCTGAGCAGGATGATAGATGAGTAAGGGGACGGAAATTAAGGACAGGTGCTCGTACCCTGCAAACACTATCTTCAGCATTGGAATCCCTGCAGGCAGAAAAAGAGGAGACAGACTCTCACCTCAGATTTTGTGCCAAGGATCATAGTGAAACATTTTATATTGCACTGAGATTTCACCAAAACACCCAAAAGGAAACCAAATGAAGACTCGGGAGTATTTTCAAACAAACAAACAAACAAACGGAGGAACATGAACAACAAATTCCACTGTAGAGAAAGTTCTTCTGTGGCAGAAAGGAAGGAGTAGGGGAACGTCATAAAAGATCTTTTCTAATTATACTGATAACTGTCAGACTTCTGCTGAAGGCTTGATATAAAATGCATTCTGCTATAGCATGAATGTTTGGTTGCTGAGCTGAGTCCTATACTCTTTATTTACTGCTTCCCCTTGCTGTGCTCTGTTTCAACTTGTTTCAACTTGTTCGTTATCCAACCTGCCCAACTCCTGCTTGTAACCTTTCTTCAGCGCTTTCGCCACTGGAGGAGGGATGCGTTTTGCTCACATACTCTCCACCAGTAGGTAAGTACCGAGACGAGAGCTGCCTCTCCTCCTCTGGCCGATTCACATAGACAAGGTAGAGCGCCAAGTACTGTTCAGGTGAGCGTTCAGGCGTTGCTAGAGAGCAAAACTTCCTGCTCTACCTCTATGTTTCGGAAGAGAAACAGCAAGAGAGAAAAAGTCTAACAAATTGAGTGAAAATATGAAGTGATCATGCCTATGGAGAATTAGGGAGCAGCTGGAGCACAGAAGCTGCTAGATGTTGGAAGAGGTTCAGAACAAGGGAAAGGCTATTTTTCCTATGAGCTTGAATTTGGAATCATCAGTGCTAATTCTGTAAGACTTTTCCACGCATAATCTTCCCACCTGTTGAAGCGATATATGAGATTAAATTTGATTTTGTTGTGCTGTAATGAAACAGTTTATGTTTACTTCAAATACATTATTGTGCAAAAGAATCTGTTTAAATCATGGAACTTTGCTACCATGCTCCACAAAGCATGTGTGCAGGTAAAACTTATTAACAATGCCTGCCTTGTCTGACCAGATGTTTGGATAATTGCAAACGAGACTGGCTTTCCTCAGGAGGAAACATACCTTAGTTCCTCCCTGATTTAAATGTCATTCTAGGAATCTTCCACCAGCATCAGCTTTGGAGTGAAGTGGACTAGAGCCTTCACAAAGCTCAGCTGTGCGTCTCTTTTCTTAGCGGTCATAAAAAGCTGAGCTATGGCACACGCCCTCTACTCCCCCAGCAGTTGATGTTTCAGATCAACCAAAGTTGCCCTACATAGGGCAAAGTATGCCCTACATAAGCTTCTCTCTATATCTTGGGTAAATTCCTCTTCTCAACACCCTTCCAGGTCTCCCTTAATAAAAGTTGCCTCCTCCCTAGGTGAGGAAACATAACTTATTTGAATCTTTACCACTCCACCAGTGCACCACTATCACTGACACGCATCAAGGCTTACTGAATTCTTCCTGGTGTTTCCACAGCACAATTTCTTTGAGTTAATTTAATTAGGTTCATCATATTAAATCACTAACAATCTAGTCCTCATTATAGTAGCCTTTACTTATGTGGATACTTCCAGGGAAAGACTGAATCAAATGAAGGTTTGCAGGCTTAATTTCAGTATTATTAAATAATTACCTTCAAAAAACATCATGGACCTAACACCAAACAATAAAGCTGCTTATTATTAACACTAATTTCTGGGGCTTGGGAATAGATAGCATTTGGACAGAAATTAAATGGGCATTTGCATTACATTAAAGACTGTAATTTACCTCAAATGCCCATCATACTGTTTTTGTAAACAGATAACGGTTTTATTGCCTGTTTCCCAGTCTGAACTTCAGCCCTGTGGAACCTTTTCTGTTCTCTAACTATATAAAAATAATCTAGAGTCTTAACTTATCAACATGCTATATTTATATTCATAAGACACTACCTGGTATTTTGGTAGTGCAGTTTCATCCATAGATCCAAAACCTCTTCAGTAAACTGAACAGGACTCGTACAGAGAATCAGAGAACACTAAAATGGCTAGCCTAAGAGCATACAAAAAACTAATGGCAAAGACATGAACAGAATGGATTGAAAGTGACTGAGACAGTCTTTAAATTGCTATACATTTTCTGGACTGAAAGAAAATATGAAGAATTCTAGCTTAAAAGATGAATAAATTCTCTAGAGGAAAGCTATTTCAGTAAACTATGAAAAGAAAATTAAAGTTGTCAAATATAAATACAAAATACTCTAAGTAGTATGACAATATAATTAGATTACTGTGTAGAAAGAGGTTCTTAATTCACAGTTTGTTTAAATACATGTCACAACAATAGGTTCCTGTGAGCCACTAATGTGCAATTACAGTTCCTATTATTTACTAGGAAAAAAACTAACTAGTGAAAAGTAGTAGTAAAAATTTTTGCAGGTAAGCATTAGTTTAATGGAAAAAAAAAAAAAGGCCTTGTTCCCTTCTTATGTGCTTTCTGACTTCTGTAATTCCAGTCAATATGCAACACTATTGGAATATAATTCACAACAAAGATCCACAAATCGCAGCTTCAAATGCGTGTGTCAGTAATGACACCACAAAGCCAAACAAAACAGCATTGGGATTTTATTTATTTTTTAAAATATTCTCTAACGTTTTTCACAGTAATACATAGTAATTGCAAGTATCAATATGACTGCTAATGCTTTCCAAATGCCTAAAATAAAAGAACCAAGAGATTTTAGCAGGAATAAATGTGAGACTCATGCAAATTCCTAATTAGGAAAAATATACTGTAACAAATGTTCTTTCCTCTCTTAAAATGTAAGTATTTGTAAAAGATTTATAAAACATTAAAAAAAAAAACAAAATGAAAAAAAGATCCCAGCCAAAGGAACAAAAGTGCCACTATAATGCCTGGGCTGATCTTGTAGGTAAGTCTTAACCCGCAACATATTTTCAAGAACCAACCTTAGGAACCAACCTTAACAGAGGCTGTAACAGAAACACTGATTGAAACAGTGGTGCCATGAACAGGTGTTGCCATAACAAAAGTAATAAAGTGAGCGAGATGGGTGTAAAACTTTCAGATAGATAGCAAGCAATGAAGGTGCTAAGCAAAAAGGATCTGGTTATCATTATTTTGGGCTGTCCACTACTCTTTTGCGGATCTTTCATGGTCTATTGCTTCCAGTGCTATCGGAACATGATAGCGCTGTATTAGTCAAACAGAATTTTACACAGGATCAAATCACATATATTATAAAGCAAACCAAACCATTAGATTAGTTACAATTTAGTTAAAGTTTCTTCAAACAACACAGTGGCTCTTTCTTTTTCCCCACCCTTGCAAGCTGGAGCACTAAGGTGACATTCTGTGTTCACGTGTATAAAGAATAATAACTTTACGGATTTTATGTTTTATTTTCACAGAGTCACTGAATCAGGCTCATCTGCACTTTAGGGTAATTGCACTGACTTCATGGGTCTTCATCCTGATTGACATCGAAAGAGGAACAGTGGTACTATCAGTCTGCATACAATTTTTTTTTGTTAAGTTTTAAGACTTCTGTCATGGTCTGAGGGCTCATGTGACAACCACCCGTGCAAGTTATAGTCTTCCAACTGCGTGGTTCTGCACCTCTGCCAAACGTCCTCAGGCACTACCTTTTATCCACACCGAACAACTAAGCATGTCTCTGCCATTTGGTGCCAACTTGGGCAGCTTCCCTCAAAGTAGGGGTGCAACAAGGTGCTGAGTTGCCAACTGTTTTTAACAGCCTTGTTGTTTGGAGGGGAGCTGAGCAAACGTCGTGCCAGGCTCCCCGGTCAGGGCTCTACTCCACCCTCCCTCAAAGGATAAGGAAACAGGGTACTCACCTAAGTGAGAAAACAGCACCTCACTAGGCTTAAAGGAGGAGTAACAGAAGGGAGAAAAGATTGAGATCATTCCACAAATACCCCTTACAAACAAGGTCATTGATATTCCCAGCTTTTTCACCCTGAATTTCCCTCTTCTCCTCTGTTTGGCTCTAGTTTCCCCCTCCTGTGATAGGAGTATCAGTGCTCACCCATGTTCCTACATCCCTCTTCACTCTTCGGCTCTTGAATTCACAGGCTCTCTTGTTCTTTCTTTCCATTTGTATTTTCTCTCTCCCTCTTTTTTCCCCTCTTCTTCTCTGCCCCCATTCTTCTAGCCTAGTTGTTTCGCCTTCCCAAGACCTTTGATTCTGGTCTCACAGTAGAATAAATTGTTGGGACTTCCACTAAAATTATTGAGCTCCCAGCAGGCCCACCGCAATGAAGAGAAGTGGGGCAGGCCCGGGATCAGGAGTATATTCTCATTGTTCTCCTCCTCTTTCTGTCCTCACACAACCCCTTTCACATAAGGAGTTAGCATACCTGAAGAAAAGCCAGCAAGAGCAAAGCTGCTTCTCTTTCCTCCATGAACTACAATAACAGCAAGGAGGAGCAAGAGGACTGCTCCTAAGGTCTAGTATAAGGAAACCCTATTTGCTCTCCATTGCTCCAAGGTATCGCAGCTTGGCTCCAAGGCTGCGGTTTACCAGCCCTGATCTAAGGCCACTGTTTCCCTAGTAACCTACTCAGCTGAAAGCTATTTAGTCTTCTTCCAGCTTTGCACCCAGTACAACATCCCATATCCCCTCTTTCCCTTTTGCTACTTTCACATTTGGTCATCACCTTTCTAAAAGGCCCAGGAAAATTTTATGCTGCACTTCACTACATTTAGTTAACAGTTAAATAATAATAATAATAATAATAATAAATCCTAAAAGATTTGACGGTATTTTTAAGAGAATTTAAATATAGGACTCTCTTCATCTAGCTATCACTGCAGTAATATAAATGAAGCAAATTAATTTTAATGCTCTAAGGTACTGATTCTGTGTCACTGTGGCTGACAGGATCCAACTAGACTTTATGAGATGGCATTTGACTTTATGGAAGTGAGCACTATGCACGCATTTACAATTTTACAGGGACTTTAAGCTGTCATGCTGAAAAATGTTTATAAAACATTAATCAAAAAATGCCTCTTTAATACAATGCATTGTCTGAAAGATGTTAGAAGGCACATATTGTAAATGGATTCTTTTTCTGACTAAAGTAATTTCTACCAAAAGCTTTTCCCCATTGCTATACAAGTACACAGTGTGGAGAGATAAAGAGCACTTTCTCAGCACATTACTACCTGATCCAAACACTTGGGAAATCACTAATGTACAGCATGCCATATTTCCATGTCACACATGACACATTTGTCTAAAATTACCCAACAGAGTTTGACATTGCAGCATATTCCATAGCAGAGCTTTCAACTGACATCTGCCAAGTAAGAACTTGAAGTAAGAGCTTTCTTCTTCTAACAAGCAAGTAAGAGTTTTCTTTTATCCTATACCCACGATGGAAGTGATAAAACAATAAGGATTGGAACTCCGTTCTTTTTCTACTCTAATATGTTTATTTTATGCTCTCTGAATTTGTAAGCTTCCCTCAAAGCAGTGTTTCATCATTTGCTGTTTTCTATCACTTTGCAATGGTTTCAGAGAACTTAATAGAACATTTTTATTACCATCAAAACCTGGGCCATTATCTCTCGCACCCAAAGCAGAATTACTGCTAGATGCTCTACTTACGTACTTTATGGTATAGGCTTTTTCCCCTTAAATGTCTGCATAACAAACACTTTATCCTAAAACTTTACTGCTTACATTACTGAAACATATTCCAAATCACAAGATACTCCAGCATTTCTTCTTAGGAAAAGAGGTTTGGTACAAAACAAAGAGGTCAACACTAAGGCTATGGAACCACCAGTCATTCAGGAAATCAGAATGAAAAACAACTGTCACAAACGAGCAGTGAAAATACTTAGAAGAAAAGCCTTAGCTGGTGGATTTTTCAGTGCTCTTTCCTACTCGTCTGTACGTTTCAGAAATCTCAATTGTCATAGTCTCTAAGTGTAACATACAAGATGAAGCAGGCATAGGATGGTAGCTTACCTGACCCCCTCCGTCTTTCTGAAAGATCATCTCGGGGGCTGATGTGAAAAGAACATCAGTAGGTCAAATAGCTTTTTTTTTTTTTTTTTTTAAACTTAGAAGAAGCCTGTCAAGACAGGCATATACTGCATTAAACCCTGACTAAGCTCCCAGAGCAGGGTTTTTCTGAACTTGCCCTGCCAAAGAAAGTGCTAGAATAGTGCCTTTCAGAACAGGATGGCATACAGCCCAGTGACTGCATAGTAGAGGAGGGTGGTGAGATCCCAGCTAAGTCCAGTTTAGAAGTTTGTTCATGGAGATATCTACCAGAATGGAGAAATGCCCCGAAACACTTGTTTGCAAGCTTTCTTAAGGGTTTCCTTCCTTCCTTTTCCTTTCTTCTTTTTTTTTTTTTTTTGGAAAAAATTCACACTGCCATGGTTAGTCTTGATGAGACAGAGGCTTATATACTATGCCTATCAAAGTTTATCATATCCTAACATATATTATCAAAGTTTTAAGTAAATAAAATACTATATATTATGACTCTCCTATGACACACTGATATCACAACAAGGGAAGATGCTTTTGACAAAATAACTGGTTAAAGATTCTTTTTCCGATATACCTACCCACTCCAGAATATGCACTGAAGTCCAGTTAAAGGCTCTTTCCTCAGGACCAAATGACACCTTACAACTAATCACAGTAGAAACATTTGCTGCCTACTGACTATTGCATTTCAGCTGAAGAAAGCACCTTCTGATTCTTTCTAGGAATATGAAATGACATTAACTAAGAGGAAGAAGTGATTACTTGAAACTGAGCCTAAAACAAGCAGCCTAGCTCTTCCCCAGATGAAAAATTCCTCAGAGGAGAATTTGGTAGTCCCCTTCCAGTCCCATTCCAGCTGCAACTCTTCATGATGAGAATCATCCATGGCAGCTAGACAGGCTGGTACAATGATTTGTGGCACTTTTGGTTCAATCATACCTGGTGACAAAACCCAGTGTTACCACCGGAGATCTGAGTAGTAGGCAAAAAAGATCCTCCATCAGCACAGCTACAACTGTCTCCAGGTGATAGACACTTGGTGTCTGACTGGGAAGGGTCTGCTATATTTGTAGCAGTTGAGACCACGTTCCCCTTCCTGCTTGCCCACAAGTAAGTGGGTGTGAAGATTTGGAAAATATTTTATATGGGAAAAAAAGAGGCTGAGACTATTTTCTCAGTATATTTTCACATTTCGGCTCAGTCTTAAACGTGATGGAAAGCAAAAAATGGTAATGAAGTAGTAGAAACAAACATCTCAGGAGGAGGTTTTACAAGGCACTGATGAGAGATTAAAGAAGTCTGGAAAGGCTGCAGGGGAAAACTGCAGAATGGAGGGCAATCCTAGTTCAGTTGGGAAGTCTACATAGAACCTAATCTTCAACATTTTCACTTTCATCCCTCTCATTGGGAAAGAGCAATGATTTACTAGAATATTCAACAGGTCCCTGCATTACACTAAATGGAGCACTAGAATTAATGGGAGGGCTCTGCACTGAATCACTGAGTGATGTGCTTACATCACATGGGCCATACAGTTACATTACGGCGCATGAATTTCACTGTCTGAGACAAAGTACTACCTGTCTGAGACCCATACTGGGTAGTAAAAGACTGGCTTGGTCTAATATATGAATAAAGAAGGAGAAGAAGGAAGAGAAAAAAGGAATAACATATTTATTTTCTCATAACCTTAACAAAAAATAAAAAAGGAGAAAATCTAATATGCTTTGCATGCTTTCATTAATTCTATTTTTTTAGTTCTTCAGGTAATTGAAATGAGAAACTGTGCACAGAAATCAGCAACTGTGCAATGTAAGCACAGTTACTAGGAAACAGCACATCTTGATACTATCAAAGTTTTAAGTAAATAAAAACGGAAAAGATGGGAGAAAGAGAAAGAATATAGTTTGATCTATTTCTGGATTTTCAGCGGGTGCATTCAGATTGGAAGTGATATTTAATGAACAACACAGACAATCTTACCAGCTGCTAACAATGAAACATTTAACATCAACAGTCCAAGACTATAGTGCCTTCGACTCCAGAACACCTCCACCTGTCTGACAACACTACAGTAGTAATTAGTTAACAGGGAATTCAAGAATGAATTGAACCACCATGAGTCATACTTTAAATGTGATTTATCCTTAATTTGGGACCACAATGCAGGAAGCTGCTCCCAGCGCTTTAGTGCTTTCTTTATTGCTTGGATATCAAGTCACTCTTCACACAGATTATACGCTCAAGGCAAAGGATAACTTCTTCCTTGTAGCTCACCAGTAATATCTAAACTTGTGCACACAAATGAAGGGAATCTAAACACTTCCTCCCCTTCTCTGTAACTCTTTTAGCCAATGCTTTTTGAAGGTTTAATACGTTAGGAATTCTGGAAAAAGAGACTGACAAATGCCTAAAAACATGAAGCTGAGAGTTTATTAGTACATTACTACCCTTTCCACACGCAACTGATGCTAGGAGCTCGCTCAGCATTAAAGTTTTGAATACGTGGATTTTGTTTACATAGACTATTAAAAAAGTCATTAGAAACATGTTTGACAGACACTCTTATTATATTTCTGAACACAAGGAGGAAAGGATCATGCTCTAACCTGTTCCATCCTATCTTTTAATTAAAAGCCTTTTTTCTTTTGAAGCCTTGGAGCAAAGGAAAACATGAAGTAAGAAACTGATTATAAATGGTAAAACAAGGAAACAATTACTTCTTTTCATAAGGAAAAAGCCTGTTTATTAGGAATACTAGCGTAATTTTTCCTTAAATTCTCTTCCACCTGATTTTTGCAGCCAGGAAAAGAAGTTACAGGGCCAGTAAAGCTTCACTGTCCCAGTCATTTGGGAAGATGTTTTGAAATAACAACTTATCATCTAGAATTATTGAGGACTACCACTTCCTGTCCTAAAACTCTGTGAACCAGGGTTATGTGCGTGCACTGGATGATGACCCCTCTTTCAGATTCCAAGACTGCCCTGTAATAAGATCCCTCGAATGATAATTTTTGGTGATGTAATTGCTTTTTAAAATCTTTGCACCCACTTTTTTTTAAAGTGGCTGGAGTCAGCAGCTCAGACTGGCTGCCAGAAGGTGCACTCAGAGCAGCACATGTAGATGCAAATCTCTCAGGGAGACTCAACATCATCTTCAATACTCAACAGCTTTAGTATGGGTGACACTTGTAGCCTCTGCCAGCTTGAGGTAAAAAAAAATCTTGAGTCATGTCCAAATGTGGATCTTCCCAAGGGTAACCTGTCAGCTGTCTGCTAAGTATAATGCAGGTTCTTAAAGTAGATAAATTAACTTTAACTGTTTTTGGTGGGGAGAGAGGTTTGGGAGGTCTTTTGTGTCATTATCATTTTACAACTGGATATATGTGTTTATTTTTTTTTATTGTAAAGAGGTATGAGCTTGCTGTCATTAAAAACCTGCAATCTGGTTTTTAGTGTCTGATCCAATTATGTGTACATCTGGGAAGACACACAACCAAATAAATAATTGGAGAGGTGCAACTCTGAAATGACAATTGTTATTCATCGATCTCTTTCTGCAAGTCGAGATTGAGAGATGTAAACTTCAAGTGAATGAGATCTCCTGGGTGAGATTCTTCAGTTCAAACACGGTAAACAACTGTTGTCCTCTGATGCACATTTTAGTACTGCTGGAGGCAAACTTTCTAAATATTAATAAAAAACCTACTACTGGCAGAGTATACGGATGAAAAGGAAGCCCTGGGAGCTGGTGCAGAATTTCTTGCCACGTTCAAAGTCTAATCAAAGAAACATATGTTTCAGGTCAGAATGGAAAGGAGATTCCCCAATTTCCTCCAGTATTTCCCCTTCTGGAATCACAGAGCGGTCAAAATTCAATAAACTGCAATATATTAAACATGCTATAATGTGAATCTTGTGATAAAAACCAACAGGGATTCAGGTACTCTATGTCTGAGAGCAATTAGAAGTCATCTGACTACACCATTTCCTACTTTCAGGTTGGCCTGCCAGTATGTCACCTTCCTGAAAGTGTAGCCCCTTGGGATGCTCTCATATGAAGGAGACATAAATGGCAGTGGGTGCTTGCCCAGTCACGTATACGAATAGCAAGGGAAAATATAAGAGGTGCTCTCACACAGCCTATCCCAGCAACCACAGCCTATTCAAAACTCTCAGTTTGACTCCTTATGGAGAGCCCAGTTCAAGTGAGTGGTGGGCTTAGTATTACAGAAATGCTGTGCAAACACAAAATGAGATCTCAGCTTGGGTGGATCAGGCAGTCTGTGCAAATAGGAAACATTTACACTATTTCCAATTACACAAAGCTTGATACTAAATTTGGTTTTGCTAGTATTCTGAGCTGGCAGCCATACTGGCAATAACAGCATTTCCCAGTCTTCCTTTGGGATTTAGTGAGAAAGACGACATGCTAATGACATGATAATAACTTGTTTGTTAATATTGCTCGGTAAAAAACAGAAGTTGGTTGTGAAAACCTGATGAGCTAGGAGCAGCAATCTACCTGCTCTCAAGTTTGGCTACAAGAAAGATGGCTGAGGAGAGAAGTATTGTGGAGCCAGGTATTCCTGGTCTCTCCCTTCCATCTCATGTAATATGAATCTCTTAGTTCTTGCTCTTCAGAGACAGAGAAGGCATAAAGAGAACGGGAATCAGAGAGCACTGGAAGAAGCCCAGCCAAACACTTGCGTGTTCTTCAAAGCAACTGCTGAGTGAAGACTGAAGAGAAAAACCTTTCATTCTGGCCCAAAGAATCACATACTGCAGTCAGCGAAGACATGTGAATTGTGAGCGCTTTCTCCCAGTTATCAGCCCCTTTTCAGAGCAGTTTCACCTCCATATTCCATTCAGAATGCAAGGAGATGTCTCCTGCAGACAGAGAGCAGAGCTGGGCCACGGTAACACCTTGTGAAGGGCACCAGCAGCCACTAATATCCCTGGGAGTTCAGAAGCAGGAATAGCATCAACAGGATACAACTCTTTGGCAGAAGTCAGGGGTACATACTGGCCCAAAGAAAGCCTCCAGCAGGCACCCTTTCTTTCAAGCATATTCTTCCCATCAGCTTCCCTTCTTCCCAAAGGGTCATCCCCACCAATTTGAGGCTGAGTAGTAGCCAGACCATTTTCACTTACATCACTCTTATCAGATGCTGATCAGGTAAGAAATGAGACTAAGAGTCTTGAACAGGCAATAAAACATAAGAAATCAAGCACTAGTAACATTAGGAAGGATGACATGATGCCAGCAGTAATGTCTCTTGCTCAACACTTAAAGGAAAATTCGAGGGTTGAAAAGACAGCCTTGAAAATCTTACTCTTGAAAACTGTTAGAGAGCAGTTAACCAGGATTACTTTCTAGACCTCTAGGAAAAAGCCAGGGAAACCATTCACATGCTCACAGCTAGCCATGGTAAGCACCTTGAAGAATCATCACCTTAGAAGGCAATCCTCCGCCAGGGACCAGACAAAAGCCAGCACATTTCAAGAATATCACAGGTTTGACAGAGTTTGGCCTGAATACTCACTTAGGGCAATGCACCGATTTTGCCATCTTTCTTTCTCTTACAAAATTATTAAGAAATGTCACCTTTTAAAAATCAGAGAGATTTAATCTTAACATAAGTTAGAGTATTTTGGCATTTTTCTGTCTGAAGGAGAAAAGTGACTATCATGAGAAAATAAGAAGAATCTACTCTTGATTAGCACAGTATTTCACAGAGATCAGGTGCAGGATAAATCAGACAAAGCAAAAACACAGCTAATACTAAATATCCATAGTTTAGGCAATACAAATGTATTATTTACCTCTGAAAAGCTTGTAAGGAGATTTCTGTAGAAAACAGGAGAAAACTCTAGATAGCTGTGAGCAGGTAGGAGCTTTTTGTGAACACGATGCAAACTCACACTGCGCAGCTGGACATCTTGGGGGAAGGCATGGGCTGATTAATCTATGGCCTAAGTAATCTGTTCACAAACAATTAAGTTGTCTGTGAATCCACTTGTGCATTACACCAGGCTTTTAAGAATTGCTCAAGTATAGACTCTCTATTCTGTATTCATGCAGTAAGAAGATGAATTTTTAAAAAATAAATGCTGACTGAAATTAAAACAATACAAATATTTTAAAAGAAAGCTAGGAATTTGACTTTTATTTGCAAAATTAATTCTACTCTTTCCTGAAAGTATTTTGTACACTTGAAACTTTGATCGCATTACTTTAAGAAATCCATGACAAAAGAACTACTACGTTATTAAGTCTGAATGAGGAAGAATAAGGGGCCTTTAAAAAAAAACACACACAAAAAAAAATCGGCTGTCCATCATACCTACATTGCTGACACTTGCACTTGTGGTAGGCAAAATAGGTAGCAGTGCTCCGTTTTCTTCTCATAAATCATTTTTACATAGTAAATACAAAGAACTGAAGTAATTTTTTTTTTATTTTTTTATTTTTTTTTTTACAATTTTGCATTTTATATTTGGAGTTGTAACTTCTAGCTAGAAACTCACTCTTCAAAAAAAAAAAAAACAAACAATGTTCTATACTTGCCTGCAACTTTTGTGTAAGTGCAAGCAAGTATTTTTTAGATGAACCACACCGATAGCTTTGCACTTCCTTGAGGCCTCTTCTCTTCTCACTGAATGAACTCCAGGGAATGGCATCATGTCGGGCCTTCCAGATGGATTATGTGAAGCCATAGCTCAATGTCATTTTCAATAGCAAGGCTCATAATTAAAGGTCAAATAGTCACTTCATCTGCAATCAATCAATAGAAGAAGTACTAATACTAAGTACTAATCAATCAATGGCAAATGCACTAATAAAAGCCATGCATCAAATGTCTGCATATGTGTGTGCTCACATGTACTGTGCATATATGTGAGCAGGGAGAAGGAGAGAAAAAGAACAAAGTGTGGGTGAATACGCCAGAGGGCATTGTGAATACTACATTTACCCTCACTACTTGTAAGTTTATATCTCGTTCCACTCGCTAAGTGAAGTATAAATAAACATTATTTTTCTACATATATGATGTATGCTATTTAAAAACTGCCAAAGCACCCACCACCATTCAAAAATACTGACTTGTAATCCTAAATGAGAAACACCAAGGTACCTACCCTGTGTAATTTGTCCTTACACAAACATGCCCTGCACTCTGATCTGTGAGACAAAAAGTGTGTCAACTGTTCTGTCTACAAAATAAAACCCAGCATATGGGAACAGCACTCATCTCCGCGCAGAGCAAGCACTTATTCATGGATTCAACAGTGGAAGTGGCAGTTGGCCTCATGAGCATGCACTGCATGGGAATTAGCTGGTTTCATAATATGGTGTGGGAGAAAGTGACTTATAAAAGTCTTCTCATGCCTCTCCCATTACCACTTCTAAAGCTTTAAAGCTGTCAGCGCTTCTCCCACTTTTGTCGGTGCCACTCTGAGTCCCGCGGGGAACGGGCCAGACGTACCTATCGGAGCTTCACCTGCCAAGCTGAGAGAAATCAGTTTCAAAGTGAAGGAAGAAGTGTTGGGGGGTCATTTGTATACTACCACTGCAATCTTGAAGACAAATAAAGCAGATCCCCGCAAAGGATACAAAACCAAACCCTGTGCTGTGTTTGGGCTTTCAGGCATTGTAATGACAGAGAACAAAAACTCTCTCTGCTACAGGAGAACAGAAGGTTTCTCCTTGCATGGCTTACAGTAAACACCTCTGGACAGGGAGAAATGTGACAGAACAGCAGAAATAGTGAGGGGCAAAATACCTATGTCTCTCCTTATTTCTGCTAAGATCAAGGTAGACAAGACTGTGCTGCAGATACATTCAACTGTCATTCAGAAATAGCTGATCCTTCAGAACAAATTATATCTACTCTGCTTCCACCTTCAGTGGAGAAATATATGCTAGTTGCTCTGATTTACAATTCCTGTTTATATCGTCAGTTCAGGGGCATAGCTCATCTTGCTACAGCTTTATAAAACCAGCTCCTCTCTCTTCCTAGTGTGCTCCATCCACCTGCTCATTTAGATGGAAATGTACATTTATGCAGCTCTATTCTATATGGACCTGGTACTAGGAGCAAACGGAGAAAAATACCAGTGGTCCCAACACCAATCAGCTTGAAACTGATAAACAGTAGGCATGCTAACGCAGTGCACAGAAGAGTGGCTGGGCCCGCAGCCTTACCAAAGATGGGCTTCCAGGGAGTGCCAAAAAGAGCATTTCCCATTAAGGGTGGTGATCAATTCAGGACACAATGCTGCTGGTCACACACACACATAGTAGTAGTAGTCTGGGAATCTCAAAAAAGCTTTGACGAAGCTCAGCTCAGGGATGGAAAAAAACAAGGGAAGCAGGCCCCAACCTCTCAGAGATATCAGTGCAGGCACTGAGCAATAAGGAAAGATAGCACAAAAGTGCAAAGTGCAAGAGTGACAAATGTCTGGTGACCTTCCTACTGGGAGTCAAGGTTGCCTTCCAAGAGGCACCAGCTCATCAAGGTAAAGCAGTCTGTCCTGAAGGTGACAAATGAAAGTGGGTAGCCAAGAAACTGTGCTGCAATAGTGGACTCCACCATCAACCTCTTCCATTTCAGTCTGCACACTTATCTGTAGGAGAGACCTGTATTAGCAGAGTAAAAGCATGCATGGCCAGGGAGAAGCTGCAGAAATACTTGAAGTCAAGGTGGGTGATGCATTTTTGTCAGTACGCTTGGGCAAAGGATTCTGCAAAATGCAACACACATCCGATTAACCAGGCTGTGCTAATGACAGCAGCAACTTGGAATTGTGAAAACACCAGCAAAAAAGTCAAGCAAGCTAGGGACATAGAACTGGGCTCTTTTAAATGAGAAAGTAAAATATAAAAGGGAGAGAGTACTAGCAGAAGAAAATTGCACTGATTCAGCTGTGTGTATAGGATGCAGGTCAAGATGAGCTATGTGAGGATGCTTGGTAGAAAGAGTGAGAGTCCTCACTTTTCACCGGGTGAAAGCAAGTCCCTTTAACACTTAAATATTAAAAAGACTTTATGGCTATTTTCTTAGTGCCATGATAAGCTGCAGAAGTATTCACAGAATGTGCATAAAACTATTTTCATCAGGAAGGGAAGGAGAGAATCACACATTTGTATGAGTGAAATAAAACTAGCTTCTGTTCTGCAGTATCCCAGCAGTGTCCTAGGTTTATATGCACATCAGTAAAATGGCACGTACGGTAGCATGCTATGACTTAGGTGAGGGGTCACTTTCTACAAATACAACTGTCCTCCTGAGTATAAGCTCATCTATTACTTGAAGCTTTGGTTTCACAGCACACTTGGCTGTAAAGGAACTCAAGTGTCATTTGATCTATCTTCTGCTCCAAGGCAGGACCAAGCTGAGCTATCTAAGTCCTGACTGAGGCTTGTCTATGATGATAAGAAATTCCAAGACATCAGTAGGCAACATATTCCAAAGCTCAACTGTCTTTATATTAGACAGGTTTCCCTGATTGTTAGCTTAAACCTTCCTTGTTGTAGTAAAAGTCCTTTCCTTTTCAAAGTTCACTGTGAAAGAGTTAATTTTTTTTCCTTCTTTGCATCAACCGTTCATTTATTTGAAGATCACTAACGTATCTCAGCTCAGGTTTCTCTCACCAATCCCAATTTTTTGAATCTTTCTCATGGATTGTGTTTTTGAAACCTGTGATCATCCAAGTCATTCTCTTCTGATCTCTTTCCAGTTGGTTCCCATCATTTTTGAATTGTGGAGCCCAAAATGTCATGCAGTGGCATGAAAAGCCACTGTCAAGCCATACAACTTTTGCTACTTCTCCCCAACCCTCAGGACCTTGTAACCTCGTGTGAAAGGAAATCAGACTGACTTGATACACATTTGACAAATCTATGTGGCTGTTACTCATTTCTCCTGCACTGTTAAAATTATTTATTTAGCTATTTGTTTCAGTAGTTTTCTAGGAAACGAAGTTAAACTAATTGATCTGTAATTCCCTGGCGCCTCCTTGATTCCCTTTGGAAAAGAGAGGCCTTTGTTTGCCTTTTTCTTGTCTTCCAAGAACTCCCTCAGTTCCCACAGATTTTCAAGTGCACTTGTTAATAATTTGGCAGCATAGGCCTGGCTGAGGCACAGAACCCTGAGATGAGTTTTACTATATTAAGCTGACTGGAAAACAGCTCACCTTTCTAAGTCCTCTCTGATTCATTCTTCCCCTATTTCAGGCTGAGTTCTTACCTTTGTCACTGGCACTAGCTGTGTTAATCTTTGACTGGTACAACTGCAAAGCCTTGAAAAGGCTAATCTTCAGTCACGTATGCTTTAACAAACATATATTTTCGTATTTTGAAAACCAGTAAGACAATATCCAAGTCCTAATCTTTACACTGACAGAACATAACAGCAATGAAGCACTATCAGGTGGCTCTAAACAGGACGCTGATTTAGCAGTATTTTGTGAATTTCCATCAGAACATCTTATTATCACTAAGGGATTGTAAGTGACAAATATCTCAATAATGTTTTGATAAATGAATTCTAATAAATAAAACATTGTCCAAAAAAACCCTGTAGACTTCTTAAAATAAACACACACATTTTGCTCATATTAAGTAGAAGATTGTATTGTCTCTTCGTGGTTTCTGAATACACTATATGTTTTGATTTTCACTTGTGCAACTCGGTTTTGAGATAAAATAGCTTTACTGTGGGACTGTGCAGATGTATCTTAGAATGTTTTCAGTATAACAAATGCTAGATATTATCAATATTGGATTAGAACAGAACAGAACAACAGAACAGAACAAAAACAGAAAAAAAAAATCAGTTTTCCCTAAATGAGATGGTCTTACTGTATAACCACTGAAATCTCAGCTGAGACGACCATGTTGTCTCCCCTTTAACATACATTTATTTTCCCTGTGTGAAAACATTAATATCTTAATACCACACCGGTAGCATTACTCGTCACACTAAAATCAAAATTATTTAAGCAGAAAAGCTAACAACCAATAACTTTTTTTCAAAGAAGTAAAAATGTTACTGTTGTTTTGCTCAAAAGCTTATCTTGATCTCTCCTCCTGACTTACCCAGGGTGAGGGATTTGTGTGTGGAACAGAAAATGATAGCCACTGTGTCTGCTGGTGTGAAACCAGAGTTATTCCTAGAAAAGAAAGGGTTTTAATAACCTCTGTTAGCAAAAGCCTTCTTAAAACATCATCGATCAAATGTATTACTTTGAGGATCCATATGCATGTTCACATCACTTTGATCAATTCTCGTGACAGAAATAATTCTACCCACAAATGAATAGTAGCGTTTGATTTTTTTTTTTAAAGTAGAATTGTTTCCCAGTTGTAGCAAACTCTCTAATGAATATACTCTCACATAAAGGAGAGGAATTCTGAACTTGCTGTATGTAGGACAACTTTATTCTAGCCAGAATTACTTTTGCAAATATTCAATAACATGCCCATTTGCCACTGCAACAAAAAACAATGACCTATGATTTCTTTTCCTACTTAATATTAAAAAAAAAATGCTCCATTTAAATTAGGAAATTAGGAAAGTGACTACAAGACACAAAGTCATTCTCACTGTACTACTTTTTGAGATATAAATGGACAATGATTCCTCCTGGTTGATATTTAAAAAGGAAAGAACACTTCTACCAAACATTTGTTCAGGACAACCACTTTTTACGAAATTCCATATAAACGTAACACATTTGACATATACAGAGAAGACTGAAGCCCAGCAAATGTATCTTGAGATGTAAAAAGTCAAACTGAGTTCTCGCTCTCATATGTCATCAGTATGTCTGCAGGGCAAATTATACCTTCAGTGACATCTGTGCAAATCCATTTTTTTTCAGTGGATGAGGTATAGCAGTGATTGATTGAGATTTAACAACTCTGTAATTAACACACAAGAAGGGACAGAATCCAGGTCCTGCTCTGTTAGACTATGAAATGCTAACACAAAAAATGCAGTAACGATGACAAGGAACATCAACATGAGGTCACCCCCTATTCAGAAACCTGCCCTTATGCATCTGTATAACTGAAGCATGCAGAACCAAATATCACACAAAACAAACATTCAAACATTCTGTTTCAGTACATTCGATTACCTTGTAGAGAAGAGGAAAGTCAAAAACATGAAGCTCAGCTGAACAGAAAATACTGAAAACAAGAGAAAAGAAACAAGTTAAAATTAAACTTACAACACAGAAGTAAAGATCACTGAAATCTCTGTGTGTGCCGTGTACATGCCTTTTGCACCCATGCAAAAGATCAGCAGCCTAGGCTGCTGAAGGTAAGCCTGGGCCAAGTCAATCCAGAGAAATCCAATGACAGAAAACCATGACAGATTTTAAAGGTGCTAATTTGGACAATTATGTCTGAAAGAACAATATGGATCATTATATCCAAGAAAGCCAGAAGTATTACCTTGGCTACCCAAGATCCTCCTGAGGTTATTCCTCTGAATCAAGTATATCTCGACACAATGAAAGACAGAGAAGTTCACTTTTGAATGCGCCCCAATCATTTCTCTTGTTTTGCTTATTAGGTTGACGACATAAGATCTCTTGGACATGCTCTAGCTGCCAGATATTTCAGTTTAACCCATTTCTACTTAACAGAATGAAAGCACAATGTGTAGGCATGATCACAATAAATATTCTCACATGCTAGGTCTACTACTCTCCTGTTAACAGAAGATAATCACATACGTTTAACTCTCAGTGAGACAAAGGCTAATTCCTGCGTACATCAGACAAAGCGGCTATTCAAGCTCAGTGAACTTTATGTATGGATGTTTTTTGTGCAGGCTGAGGGGAGCTCTCCCCTCCACCAGCTCACGTGATACCTGCAGGGCTTCTGGGACACACAGAGCCCCCACGGTGTTGGTGGAGGAATGGGCAATGAGATCAGGGAAAGAGGTAGCTTCGCAGCTGTGCTATGAGTAGCTGCTGGGGGCTGCAGAGCCCCCTTCCCCTTTCTGTTGGGGTGCAGGACTGCCCCACGGAGCCAGGGCAGACACTGTGACCTGCCCAGACCTTGCGCAGGCTTGCACGCTGCAGGGGTGAGTGCTTGTACTTCTACCAGAATCTGGAGCGGGTCCTTCCCCTTTTCCTTGCTAAATCTGTGAACACACTAAGGCGAATGTGCCCCTTAGGGTAATGCAAGCCAAGCCAATATATTGGATTTTGACCACAGTTTCTAACTGGGCAACATGGCCTGGTTATTAACTACTGCCAGTGATATTTTACGCTCTCTTACATACCTTTCCTAAGATGCATAACTGTCACCTCAGCATGCACTTAATACTTCCTTCGTGAACTAAGGAAGCAATCCATTGTTACTGAATTACAGGGTTTTTTTGCAACTAAGTACATTAATTTAATATGAACAGGAAAAAATCCCTTTCTTAATAGGTGTAATTCTGTAAAGCAATAAGCATGTGTTGATACCAATTATCTATTGTGCATATTTTGCTGTGTCTAGAATATTAACAGAAAAATTACATGAAAACATTAATCAGCAGAATAATAAATGCAGTTTCACCTCAAACTCCTTGTGCTAATTTCATTTCCTGGTGTAACACAACACACACATCCAGCCAACACATACAATGGAAGTAAACCTTTTCTACATTATAACATATACATTCATCTTCATAGCTTTCTTATTTTTCAGTTTTATAAATATCTTAGAGAAAAATCAAACATCTAATATGTTTCCTATCAGATTCAAGGCTTACATTAATATTCTTGCAAAGAAACTCCAGTTACACACATTTGAAATGAAAAGGTATATACAGTGATTTTCAATGTATTGCACTGCAAGTGGTGTATATATAATTACATGCGGCACAAACGCAGAGCTGTCTTACAGAGAAATAAAAGAAAGGAAAAGAAAAGCTACAGGAGTAACCACTCTACAACAACTGTCCAAGCAAGAACACTTTTTTAAGATTTTCACATCCTTCTTTTTCCCCAACAGCTTGGCCCTGATTTAACTGCCTCAGGGATGTGGTCCCTCTTCAGGTGCTTAGGCAAACAAGTATTTTCTCCATTTTGAAAAAGTTCATTAGATGGCCTCCCTCTTCTTTGTTTTCAGAAAAAAATGACAGTTCTGTGGTTCACCATAAACTAGGCAGTACCAGTTATAACTCTATGTAATATTCTCACACATTCAGAATTCCATAATCCAGAAAACTGCCACAATGAGGATATGTAGGACAGAATAGTAAGTGACCCACCAAGAGCAGGGACAAATTTCTTACTGACTTCAGTAGAAGCTGGATTTATGTAAGATACATATTTTTATTAGACACAAACATGTGCACATGCACGCAGTTTCAGAAGCTGATGTAATGATTTCCTGAAATCTAACACTTTTGGAGCTTACAGGATGTGATTTATACTCTTGTATACTGTAGTTACCTCTCCCCCAAGCAGATTGAAACTTCTGTCTCTGCACGGTCTGAAGCAAGACAGGAATTACCGACCGGGAGAGGAGACAGTGCCTGAATACCACCGCTTTTCCCTGGGAGGTAATGATCTGCAAGTGTATTTTTAACTGACGGCAAAGATACCAGCAGTCTATTCTCAGGTGTGTGTTATTCAAGGCTGAATGAATAGAGTGCTTCTAAAACAAACTCCCCAACAAATGTCTCTATCCACAGAAATATATCAACACCTTCAAACTCCCTACTAGTTTCTAGGTTTGTAATATGGGTAAGAAAGAACTATTTGAAAGTTATAACAATGCTTTTGAGTAGCAGCTCAAATCCAAATCTCTCCTTTCTGTTTGGAATGCAACATCTGTTCATGTATGGTTGTTTAATAACAAAGACACCACAACAGTATGGTCATAAATGACTGAAAAACAATACCATGCCCCTTTAGAAAGGAAGTACCCTTGAGCAATCTCAGGCACACCTAGCAGCAAGGTTCATTACTCTATAAAGGCTTACTTAACTTCCTAAAAGCGTGCAGCCCCTACGAAGTTGGATAGTCTATTTGACTTACTAAACCCATTAAAAGTGCAAACTCCAGACCCAAGCCAGTTTCCCTTGCCCCCGCCCTCTCCAGTACACATTGCTCTTTACACACACGCATCTGATAAAAGAGATGCTTTAAGTCTGAACTTACTTATAAACACTATGATAATCAAGCTAAATTTATCAAGGTCAATATTTGGATTGGCGAAAGTATCACAGAACGTTGTGTAGATGATCATCAGAAGCACGCAGCTGCTGATAGCGCCAAATGGAGGCTTCTTCCTTTCGAGCCAATCCTTGATGTATCTTCGGACAATCTGAAACACAGAAATCAACAGGTTGCCTCTTTTCAAAGATGCAGGGAGCCAAGTTGGGCATCACAAAATGAATCTGACAGCGGAAAGACACAAAGAGAAGAGAGTAATTTGGATGACGGCCACAGTGGATTTCAAAGCTTCCCTGCCACACAACTCTTCTTCTGGGGAATTTAACATTTGTAGTGCAACTTCCACTGGGCGTCCATAATGAGAGTATATTTTCAAGTACATTCAAATCCATCCTTAATCATGCCAAATGTTCTTTGCTAGCTGTCACTGAGACATGCCCATTAAGCCTCCCCAAAGTTTATCTCCTCTGCTGATACTAATGGATGTATGTAATTATCACAGTCCCCTTTGCATCAACAGACAATTCCAAGTGCAACTTTGGGAATCTTAAAAATCTGACATCTTCAGGAATTTCATGATGGTAGATAATCGAAAGTGATCCATGGAACATTTTAATATTTAAATAGCTAGCAATGCACCAGAAGTTTTTAATTAAATTATAACTCAAGCTTGAAAAGCAAAAGTGCATGTGTTGTGGGAGTTTAAATAATTCAAACTCTGAATATCTAGAGTTTCTGTAAATCCAAAGACAAATGCCATTTGCACGCTTTTAGAATACCAGAATTAACACATGAAAACAAGCAAACCTACTGTACTTAGTGTAACTTTTGCACTTTCAGGAAATTGATTCTGAAGCTGTTTTTCCACAATTTTTTTTTTAGAAACAACCATAAATGTTAAAGCAAATTCTAAACTATGCCACGTAGTACAGGACTAAGCATCAGCAGAGACAGTACATCTATCCAAGCCCTGCATGGGGAGCTGCTTCTATTTTTTCCTCTTTACTTTATATGGTTTGAAAAAACTTTTTACAGCTTTTATCATACAGCTGTGACTTGTGTTAATTTTTCAGCAATCACATTATCTTGCCTAATTTCTGCTGAGACCTCCCAACATTCTCTGTTACCAAACTCTTTCAGAAATAATAGCATAAGATCCTGAGAAGCTTCTATCAGAGGTTTCTAGAGGTGCCTCATTATCTTCCCACAGCGGTACCAGTAATGAATGCCACTGCTATCAGTTTAATAATATAGAACATTTCAGAAATATTCAAGATTAATATCAAAGCATCATCACCAGTGTCACCACAGGACCTTTTCACACACTAACTGCCAAAGCTGGTGGACTGACCTCACGGCTGTCAGTTTTCCTCACTGCCTTCCCAGCTTGTTTGCAAAGCTCTCAGTAGGGAAGTCCTGTAAGTAGCTATCTGAGTAGCTGCAGAAAACTGACTTTATCAATCACATGGGAGAGCACATACTAAAAATTTTGCACACGGGGCTCTTGAAAAGCTGAGTAGGCTGAAGACCAGCCCTTACCTCACAGTACTTCTCAGCTTCCTGCTAGTCAAAAATAACAGATTTATAGGAAACCATATAAGGAAATGCTCAACACCCCAGTGAAAACACGCAACTTTCAAATTTCACACTTGCCAGATGTTGAAGAGCAAACAAAACTCCGTACTACTGCCAGACTTCTGAAGGAGCGTTCAGTGGAGCTCCTTCAGCCACCTCCTTGTAACACCAGGTAGGAACAGACCACTGCATTGATGAACAAGAGACAGGTAACCTGCGTGCAGATGGTAATGTGCAGAGTGTGAAAGTAAACAAACAGGAAGACTGGATTAGCCTAATCTGGCACTCTCTGTAATTCTCAGAAGCAAAAGCAAAGTCTTTGGCCTCTAGAGTGAGCATTTTCTGAGGAAGCTTAAAAAAAAAATCCTACTCTCCCCTAAATCAAAGTCACATTGAGGAAAAAGAAATGCTACATAAGACCACACATTTATGGGCCTTCAATCAGACAAATGTGAACCAATACTGAAAGTAATGAAGATATTGAAAAAGAAAAGTTATGGTTAACAATTATGCCACAGTAGAATTTACGTCGGAAGCATTTATTACCAAAACTACAACCTTGTGTCTGTACAAAGGTATAATTATAACATATTTGACAATATTAACTCTTTATGCATATTTAACATGTACAGAAAAAGGGGAAAACATTTTTAAAATGAAATTCCAAGCAATAGTTCCTCCCTACCTTCTATCAGCTGATGTCTTCTTTAAATATCTACCTCTAACCTCCTTACCCGGGCTAGTCTGGAAGTTAATGCGAATCAACAAATGCCAGTGAGGCTTCTTAACGTATTTTATGTTTAAAAAGAATGGCTTAGTCAGACCCTGAAGAACTAAAATGTGGCTTCAGGAAATCATCTCATAACAGAGCATCAAGCTAAGAAATATATATTATAAAAACACGGACAAATACATCCTCTCTAAGACAGAAGCTCATATGTTCTTGGCTTCTCTTAACGTTCAAGGTGATCTGTAATTTTAGGGCATGTTGATTCAGCCTAAAATCATTGATTTGAAGTAATTAAATTCTTACGTAATTTAAGAGGGGAGAAACATAACCAAGCCCCTATAGGTGTTTGTGAAAGTTAAACTAGATTTTTCACAGGGAAGCTCATGTCAGCTGATTCATTCTGACTGAAAAACAATCCATTTGTTACTTATTCATGCCCTGCAGAGTTGTTTCAGGACAAGGATGCTTTGAAAGCCTCTTAATTCTTAACCCAATTTTATAACCTTTTCAGTGTTAACATAGGACTTAAAAAAAACTTGTAAGATTTGTAGTGAAATCATAATAATTCCCACAAATACAATAAAGACAATGCGCAAACAGACCAGATCCAACCAGCCAGCAAACCTTGTTGCTCTGTAGCAACGGCACTCTGACAGGAAATCTAACAGAGGTTGAAAAGCCACGAGCAATGTGGATTGAAACAATTAAATAAAGAATCTCATAGGTAAATTGAAGCCTGAGCAAAAATACTGAGCTTCATTTGTCTGCAAACATAGAAGTCAATACAACGATTTCTGCCTGTTATGGCCTGCACTAAGGACACCAGACTTGGATACCACACCAGTGTGCCACTGGTATGTGATGTCCTAAACAGGATAGGATATGTCATAGGATCACATAGGATGACATAGATGTCATCCAAAATAAAGGCCCTAGACAAGCATATTGATGAAAAGAGCAAAAGAACAGCACTCTTCAGATGCAGTAATTCCATAGTTCCTAGTGAAAAGGAATTCCTCACACTAGAAAAAATTCAATTAAAAATAGCTTCCTATTACAGGGGGGAAAACGAAAAGCTGTTGGGAAAGCAACTCACACATAAAACACAAAAGCATTTAAAAACACACTTTCCATGGGAAAATGCTGCAGGATGCTACCATGTCACAGAGAAAGCATTTGCGATCTCCTGCAGCACAACTCTCCGTAGGTCCAAGTGCCTTGCAACCAGTTTCCCTGCCAGACTCCTGCAGAGCTGCTTCTGCAAAGAGAGCTTGTGGCCTCCAGCCCAGGGGAGTGACCACATCAAGCATGAAGCACTGCAAAGATTTCCATGCAGATTTAAATGACAGCCTCAGAGAGCAGCGAATTCCTGCAGGCTGACCAAGAAACTGCCCACAAGAAAAGCACATGGTGAGTCTCTGCCTCAGTCAGTAGGTTGAGGGGGAGAAGGGAGGGAGAAAAGTAAATCTTTGTTTTGGGGGGTATTTTATAAATAAACTGCATAATATGAGATGCCGATAAATTCACAGGAAAGTTAGATGACAATAGAGCGAAATGGTGTCCACCAGGCAACTGCCCGCTGGTGACTACAGCCTTCGCAAGGTTTATGGAAAGGCGCCAGGTCAAATTTGCTTCACAACACATTTCCAAGCTCTAGATATGAGCTCAGACTTGCCTCTTGCCTCTTGTTTCTTTATATAACAAAAGAATGTAATAACACATTAATTGTTAGATGAAACTGTAACACACGAACAGCAACACAAACATATGAATCTATAGTGTGGCCATTTCAATGCAGTTCTTCTACTGGAACGGTTTACAGGTAGAGGTTTTTCCTCCAGGCTACTCAGCACCCAGCCCTAACCTTGGTTAAAAACAGTCTCCCCAAGCAACTTGGGGTCAATCTGCTAAATGGTCATGTGCTTGATTCACTTGCTATCCCCTTGTATAAAGAAAAAGGAGCTGCTATTCGAGAGAAGTAAGTAAATAATGCTCATCTGTTGTAAGATCAAACATGAAAACAGCAGAATATATGTTTTAAACAACAATTCTCTTATTTTATTATACCTTTGTAACAGTCACACTACATACCTGTAGAAACCTGTGAGGAAAATACAGCTAGAATATTTCCACCTGCCTGCTCAAGCGGTAGATGCACAAGATAACGAATGCAATAAACTTAATGCAATTCATTACTGTTTGTTATCAATGGAACTTACTAGGGAAAGGTGCTTTTTCTTCTCCCAAAATTTCATGGAATGGAGTTATTTCTGACATTTGCAATATGGTATATCTTTCAAAAATTGCCTAGATCTTCAACTTCAAAAAAGTTTAAAACCCATGACTTGAAAGACTAGGGGAAATAATAACGAAATCACTTTTTCTGTTTCCATATACACACAGGAGACTCTCTTGGCATTTACATCATCACACAAAGATTTCTCCTGTTTCTATCGACTCCTGGGGACTGATTTAACCTTTAAGAGAATTTAACATGTTTAAATTGTGCTTTTTCTCCTATTATTATATATCAGCATGCCTTCAAATACCTGGACAAAACACCTAGTCTTTAACATTTCAACTAAGAAACACAAGTCACACACAAGGCAACAAGCCGAAACAGAGCTGGATCACTGCTAGCCCTAAATGCAGCAGTTACTTTATTTACTTTCTCTTTTAAGGTAGGATTCTTAACTCGTTCTTTGCTACTATTACTATTATTGCTACTTATAACATCACAACTTTGCAATGAACTCTGCAATGCAAAGTTTTCTTTTGGAAAGCTTTGAGTCAAGCTAGAAAGATATTAGCAACAGTTCAATAACCTCTCAATACTCCCTCTTACACAGTGATAGCAAGTGAAGAAGAAAAATGACATGGGATAGTGGAAGCTACTTTGGTGAAGCTTGGAAGACATGAAAGGGGGAAAAATATTTGTCCAAATTAGAAAAGAAAGTGAACTAAGAATAGGGACTGTGAAAAGCAGCAGAAAGAATCAGACAGATATTGAGATGGAAGTGAGATTATGTGGGCTGTAGGAATCACATAAATAAGATAAAACTTCCTTCATGTCTTTATATAACGTAATAACCCTTCATACATCCATGATCTGCAGCTGCACTTCAAACACACTGACCCTTTTCCTGGCTCATGCCACTTCAGCTGGACCATATGGTGATCATTTCATAGGGACGGTATCTGTGTCAAGCCATGCTTTTCTGCCCATTCCTGGACACTGTTATAAAGCCAAAACTTCGTATTGATTCACCCACCTTTCTGCAGCTCCTAAGACATCAACAAATGTCAAATCTGCCCCCTCCTTTTTTTTAAGGGAGTGTACAATCTAATGTAATATTTCTTTCCTGAAGATAGGAGAAAAAATATAAAAATATTTTTATTTTGCAATCTGAGGGGAAAATATTTACAAGAGTCTTGTTTTCTTTCCTCAGATTATTGAATTCCCCTAAAAGCTATCTTATGCCTCCATTATGTCATCCAATTTACTCCCCAGAGATAGCTCCTGACACATATACGCCTTGAAACCAAGCTTTACAAAACCTACACAAGGCCGTTTTGAAAATTAACTTTCCCATTTGGGGGCAATTTACAACTGTTGCTTTACAGCATTAAAAACAGGTGCAACATGGCAAAACTGTGAAGAGATTCTGTAAGGGCAACGCATGTATTTTCTTCATACTTTGTTTGTATGTCTGCGGAGACTAGGTTCTGCTCCATGTTTGAGCCAAGCATCCGTCAGAAGGGAGCGAACCGTGGCCTGAATGCTGCTAATGTGTCATCTCAGTTTGCTGCAACAACCCTCCAGAAGCGCTGATCTCCCTGAGCACCACTCCTCCTCCCTGAAGCACCCCTGGAGATTTAAGGAAAAGTAGGGCTACTTCCATGCGGATTGTAGTTACAAGCCCGAAAGCATTTGAAACCGTTCCCTTTTCATAACAATTTGACTATTGCTTCCCGAACCCCCGCCCCAGCCACTATAAATCAACATTACGCTTAGGTGAAACGTACCTTCTGCTCACTGATAAATGCAATATATACCCTCTCCCTTTCAATTCCTCTCCAATTCCTTAAAAGTAAACTCACTGCCAAGCTGTTTAGCTTCAATTTCACTGACAATTTGCACTGCAACGTGGCACCCATTTAAAGCTGTGCTTATAAACATGCTTTGGTAACGCTGGTAGGGTTCCTGCGGAACATTTTGGGCAATGACACAGAAAATGCTTAAAATCCTTCACTTGTAGAACATCAACATTTTTTGATTCTGTGAGGACTGCTGTACAACTGGCTCCACTTCATAGATTTGGGAAGAAGAACTACTAGAATCATAACATTAATTTTAGCTTTAGTTAAGGTCTGGCTAATATGAAGTGCCCGCTTTATGTTGGCAGACAAATTACCAGTGGGGCAACTAGAGAATGCATGAATGATAATGTACAGACAAGCTTTTTATTATTTATTCATAGAAAACAGTAGGTTTTGGTGTGCTGCTTTGAAAAATGTTCAAACTAGTAGAATATAATGAAAGCACAGTGAAAATTCTATGTCATTAACATTTAATCATAAATCGCTCTTTAATATAAAACATAAAATAAAAGTCTGTCATAAGCACTTAGGTGCAGAGAAAGGAGAAAGCCTGCAAAAAGGGGAAAGGAAATATTGCAGTGGTTTTCACTGCTTCTGTTATCTGTCACCTTCAGAAGAAAAAAAATAAACAAAGAAATAACAGTCTTGAACCAAACTCTCAGAACTGGTCACGAAGAAAATGCTTAGACATTTCTTGAAACCTTAACTTCAGCCAGCAAAAAGTATTGCCAACACCTATAAGCAAGGTAAAAATATTTTAGCGCAACTGTGACAGCTGAGGAGCAACGTTTTTCACCCCTTCCATCAGACTTCACAGAACTCTGTGCTACACAGAAAAAAAAATAATCAGCACTTCAAGCTCCCACAGAAAATTCAAAAATCAGACCTTTTCCATGAAATATCTACTACCACTACCATCTGTATAACAAGTATTCTCAAATTCCCTTTATAGGTATACCAAAGTGGTGTGCAGTAAGTTCTTGAACGCCACAGACCTCCGAGGTTCATAGAACATGAGACCTCTAGAACATTAGCGCTCGTAATCTCTCTTCAAAACCGCTCGTCAGAGACGTCTTACCTTCTACTCTGTAAATACAAATGCAATATTATACTATCAATATTGATTTGAGCAACATCACATTGTCGCTTAGCAAAATGCATCTGTAGACACAGAGGACACAGGCCACTGCACACAACCTAAACATCTCGGACAAAGAACAGAATAATTCTCCTTGTCAAAGACCGTCTGCCAGTAACTGCTATCTGTAAGCCTCAGTGGCTTTCTCATCACACAGTATCTCCTTCTTCTCAAGCCAGCTCCTTTAGCAGTCCTTTCTTCAGCTGACAAATGACAGTCTGCACCCGAGCAGAGGCTGTACCTGCAGCCCCTCATGCGTTTGTCAGTGGCTAGAAAAGCATGTTTGACTCCAGTCAATGGCAGCCTGGTAACACGCTGAACAATTGTTGGAGAAGCAGCAGCAAATAAGCATCAATTACGCTATTGCCACTTCTTTCTCCCATCCATCATTTAAAAATCTCACAAGTCAGCCAAGTAACCAAAATTCTTGATACATTTTGCCATAAAACAAACAAAAAACCAAAACAGATCTAAAAGCACCTTCTCTTCTGCTTTGCACATATCCCAGGGGCTGTGCAAATAGCCAGCTTTGCAGCCTGCCCAGAAAATGAGCACTTAGGCAATACAGATTCTCCCAGAGGCGAGATTTTTTTTTTAAAAGAAAAACATCCCCCTCAGAGAAGGCTCCCTTTAAGCAGCCGCCTCTGTTTTACACCAGTGTGGATCAAGCTTAAAGCCTCTGTTGATCACAGCTGAGTTAGGATGGTTGAAGAGAAACAATCCTCCGAGCAGGCAGGTCCCAAGCTCGTTTTTTTTTTTTTTTCAAATCAAGTTCTTTGCTACTAGGTAACCCTAACAGGCATTCATGCACTGACTTTTCTGCTGAGCGGTATGACTGTGCATGGTAAGGAATTGACACTGTGGGTGTGAAATGATAAATTAGAGGTAATTGCTGAAACTGTCATTCATGAATTGTGGGCCATTATCTCTTAATGCATCTGGAATCCCAGAGTGAGCAACTTGTGATTTACCAAGTATTATTACATTGTTACACAGCATGTTGTGCAACACTTCAACAGAGAGTGAGTAGTGGTCTACAAATGAGATGCAAAACTTTGCATTTAATTTAAAACAGATCCATGCCACTTCTGGATGAAGGGAAATCAAATATACGACTATACCACTTGGTGTCAGTACTTTTATTGCATATTGTTTTCTCCTGATTATCGCAGGTTAGTCTTGGACACCCACCTTCAGAAATGGCTTCAATTCTTATCTGGACTAGAAACAGGTTGGTTTATTTTTGTACAGTTCTATCTAATCAAGACAATCACCGTCGACTACCTTTAGCACTTTGATCGGTAGCTGTCCTTAGCATTTCCTTTCCTCCATGTCCTCTGAACAGATCTCACGTTCTTTAGAAACAAAGTCTTTATGCTTAGAGGAATGTGGGTTATTTCTGTTGGTGTTTCATTTCCAGATACTGCTTCAAACACTTTTCAAGGAAAGTCAGCCTTCTGGTTTTTTGTTGAAGAGTATTTATAAAAACCAAACAAACTCTTAAATAAGTTTGTGACTGAGTTACACAACATCTGTTCTCTGTTACGTCTCATCACAATTCTGATTTTGAACTTATGATCACTCAGAGCACTTATTTCATATGCTTACTGCGCAATTTATATTACTTAGCCTTATCATATGGTGCCGCCAAAAAAATCCCAACCCGCCAGCCATCTCAGGTAGCAATTTCTTGTAACACGTCTTTCCAAAGTAGCATACCATTATGTATATATATGAAACTACCTTTGAAATTTTGCAATGGCTTTGTCTAGCAACCTACCACCATCTTCCAGCTCTCATTAGATTTCAGTATAGATTGCTGATACTCTAGCATGGTTGGTTATTTCATTCTGCCTAGATCCGCTGCCATCCTATTTATTTCCTAGAAATTCCCAACTAAGGTAACAAATTCCAAGTTTTGGACCTTTCAGGACTAGAGGATTCAAGTAATTTTGCTCATTCTACATTTCACGGAGACTTAATTCAATTTTGGCAAGATGAGAATGAAATACACAGGAATGTTCATCAGCAACTCCTCATGGTCCTAATTAATAAGAAGGTTCTTAGGCATTTAACTCAAAATAGGTGAGCAATTCAACAGACTTCAGGGGCACAATGATTGTTATCTCCCTTTTCTATGTGATATAGTTACATGCACGTCATGTAGGTACTGATACCGGTGGCCAGAGTTGTGCTTATCACACACATCTTCCTATTACAGCTTAATGGTTCTTTTTGACAATGTAAGAAACAAACCTCACTAGGACTTCAGTAAGTTACAGTATGTGCCAATTTTGAAATTTACCATTATAGTTTGATACAAGAGTGATTTACTGATCTATATACATAGCACAGACAATGATAGATATTCTTCATATTGCCCTATGCACTCCGTTACAGGCTCCACTTTCATTTGTCTACATTTTAACCACATTTTACGTTCCAAAGCCGACTTTAGGCTGACAAAATTCAGCAAGTTCCAACTGAACCCAGAATTAAAGTGTAGATTGTAGAGCCAGCACTGGTACTTTTCAGGAATGAGCTGCAAATCCCAGTGATAATCCCTCAAATGTGGTTTCACAAACAGGATAACCTTCAACTATTGTTCCTAGCCGCTTAGTGGCTCAAAAAAGCAGAAGTCTGCCTGAATTCCGCTGTGCCACTGCTGACTGGCATGCGTGTGCATGAGTGTGTTTGCGAGACAGAGCAAGAGATCAGCATGACTTCACGTGAGGTATTTTGTGAATTTTCTTTTTACTCTCTGTTCTTTTAAAAACATGAGACAACGTTTCAAAATCCCTACATAAAATGACAGCAAAATTAAACCTCAAA
This sequence comes from Struthio camelus, assembly GCF_040807025.1. NCBI lineage: Eukaryota > Metazoa > Chordata > Aves > Struthioniformes > Struthionidae > Struthio > Struthio camelus. Next base: position 35,073,461 of record NC_090945.1, read on the forward strand.
AGTTAGAAAGGCCACTGTCCAAGGAATAAATCACAGCTGCATAGGATATATTATTTTCCACAGGACTTTTGTTTGCAGCTGAAGTTGAAAGATGTGCAGTGAATGAGGCATGGGAAAGGGCATTGCACGGTTCAGATGGCTGAATACCATCCTGAAGAAAAGGATTCAACTCACGTTTCTGCCAACAAGCTCCCATTTGATGCTATGCAAGACAGTTAAATTCAACTTTCTCAGATGGTACCAGATCCTTTTGTCTTCTCTTCTAAGCAGCCAATGATCTGTGACCAAAGTTGCAAAAGGAGGTATCTTTCAAAAGTACAACACAGTCTATGGGAGTCTGATTCCAAATGCCTGAGAACAGTGAATACTTTACAAGTATGTAAAACTTAGATTTCAGGTGTTTTGCTTTTGGTGTCCAAGAACAGTGGACACTTTTTAAATTTTGATCTTAGTATAGCAATTTCCCAACCATGAAGTGGAAGAAAAAAATATTTAATGAATATTAACATTTGTGGGGAAAAAAAAAAACAGATATCAGAGAGAAGTGTCACAGAAAATCTTACACTGCAATTAATACCTTTGCATTCAGTGCAGGATTTCAATCATACACCATGAGAAATAAAGCCTTGTATTTCAACATGAGCAATGAGGATAAAATGAAATATTGAACAGCTGCTCATTCCATGAGTACCCTCCATCCGGTGTAACAAATGATGGAGGAGTCTTGTGGAAAAAATAGTTTGGGAGTGGGCAATTAGAACCCTGATTGTAAAGTATATGCAAAATGGCTCAAGCAACCTTAGTTTTATCATTTCTTAACTTCTGACTGCTTAGCCCTAATGGATTTTTTTAACGTGGGGAATTTTTTATTCCTGTAATTAGTAGTAGATACTACACAGGGAGAACTTCCTTCATCAACCAAGCAAAGGGCATGTGACAAAAGGACTATATAGTATTCTCAAAGCTCATTTGTATGGGGCTGGAATTTCTCACAGTCTGGGCTGCCATTTTTCCCACTTTATGTTCACAAACTCCCTTCTCGATATGCAATAGCGTATGTTTGCGGTAGTGAGGGACAGATGCTCAATCTCAACAAAGATCAATGTGGCTCCAGGGAGCACTGTAGCATCTCTTCTCTGATATTAGACTCCACTATCCTGAGGCTGTTTCCTATGTAGCGGCTTACCATGTTGCCAGTCTATCTTTACAATAGCTCTCTTTATCTTATTTTTTTTAAATAAGGATGTATATTTAAAAGACATACCTGTCCAATAATAAGAGGGACTACAACAGTCATAAACAGCTGCGAGAATATAGATGTAAAAGGCACAGAGGAGGATGATCCAAGCTACAAAATAAAAGTATACCATTAATATTCAACTTTTTCTTAGAATCTGCAAATTTCATGCATAGATACCACACATTAATATACATTTTATTTTATATGAAAAAACTTGGAAGCACGTGCACACGTTTAATTGTTCAGTCCCAATAATGCATTTGGTATCCCACAATAACGAAAGTAAAGCAATCTCTGGTTGATTATTCTATAACCTAAGGTAACAGTCATATCAATATTCATTTAACTGAAACCCTGCTACACGCATATGCAAAGTAAATCATATAAGCATTTGTAGGATCATAGTCTAAAAAAGACAGAGTGAATCTCTTTCTATGTAAGCAGTTAGATCAACTAACCTTGCCATTTATATAAAGAAATAAAAAATCCTGTTATAGTTATTTTCAGGCTATTTAAAAAGCAAACAAAACAAACACTAAAGACATTTATGTGTTTTATTTCAATGACATTAAAAGAAGACATTTTTTACAAGTTCTTTTATTGTGAAAACTAAACAGTGACAGGCTTCATCTTCAAAGAGGTGATCTTTTAAAAATATACTTATGATTTGAAATACTAAAAGTATTTTCTTAAAAGATGCACGAAGAAAAGGTGGGATCAATCCCAAAGTCAATGGGATTTTTGCAGCCTACTTCAGAACATGCAGGACGATAGGCACTATTTTTTTACACTCTAATTGGACTTATTTTATCCTAGGTCATTTAAAAGTTTCATTTAACATCATTTACCGTCTTTTTAACAGTATTAGAACATACGTTAAAAAATGTATAGTGTGAAGAGTGAAATAGCATCGTCAGAGCCATTCCACAGATAACTGTTTCATAACGGGGTTAAAATGACTTAACACTGATAGCAATGAGGATTTCACAGATCCACATGATTTTATTTCGCACTTCATTTTGAAGATCCACAAAATGATGACAGAATTTGGAATCTTTTCAGCTCCATCTAATTAAGTGATACTGATCTCCTAAAACATTCTCACATACTTCATGCTCATAAATTACACTCACACTGCATTATACTTCTGACATACATCTTCCTTTCAAAGCTACCTGCGGGCATTATAGACAAGGTGATCATACAATCTAGTCACATCTTATAATTCTGCCTAGAAAATCAACATATGGCCATAAAAATAGGTTTGGCATAAAAACAGATTCTTCAGACATTCAGAGTACAGAAAGAACGGAAATTTCACATATTATTTTACCTTATTCAGAACTGTATGACTACAAGCTTTATCCAAATAAAATCATCTGATGAAAAAAATGAATGCAAATTATACCACTTTGACAGATTTTTATGTGCACTGCTTGGGAAAATGATGTTCATGGCAATGGGGCTGTGTTTGTACATAAGCTGAGCTCTTGGTGCATGCAGTTGGCACTAGAATCGGGAAACAGCATGAAATGAAATCCACTTCTGACACTCGGAGAAATCACCACTCTTTGAACGTTGCTTGGCTAGCTTAGCGTTTAAGAGAGTGGGACCAGACCAAGCCTCTTCTTTGTAACATAGTCCATTGCTTTCTTTCATACGACCTTTTCTGAATGCATAGGAGAGACCGTTCTGCAGCACATATTGAGATATGGCTGTTTGCTATGTGTTTCCTTAACTAGCAACATCAGGGAAGACTCTGGCCATTTAATAAATTAGAGAATCTCATCCATTTTGTGCACAATCGTGTCATCTCCAATTTTAACAACGTGGGCACAGAGGAGGGGTTGAGGGGAGCAGAAGATGTCATCTTTCAGACTTTTGGTTTGTAAATAAGGCGCAAGGGAGAACACCAATATTAAGAAGCTTAAATTTCCCATGGAGGCAAGAGGGAGAAGTAAACGCTTCCAGGGGAAGATTCGCATCCCCCACATGAGTACATCAAGTTAGACAGCAAAAATATTCCACTCTCAGGGGAAACGGGGAGCTGGAGCCATGATTCCTTGCAGAAAGTGGAGCATCAAAACTCCACCATACCACTCATGGCCACCTTGTTGTTTTGATTCTTGTAAGGAGCTTCTGACATTTTAAAAGGTTCATAGTTTTTCAAATTGTATTCAGACTTTTTTTTTGGCTACACACTGGGGAGTTAAAAGCATTACTTACTACACGTTCCAATAAGCTTTTTCAAGTGAAAAAGACTTTTAAACTTTAAAACCTCACTGAGTCACAGAGCAATGAATCTAACCAAACAGTTAACGTTCCAGGACCCTCTGCATGGCTTCATGAAACCATGACACTTTGGCAGCAGCTCTTGTGGATTTTTATAAAAACATCCATTGGAGTTTTCTGACTGTTTTAAAGTTTTATGCTTAGTGAAAGCATAATCAGTTTCTAAGTCGGGAATAAAAAAATGTTAAACAATAGAACATATTGCTAAAAAAAGGCATCCACTCAAACAACAACAGTCTTGCCAACCTTTTTAAAAAAATACTGCTTCAAATGTAGTATCTGTTAGGGATTCATAAGCACTGAGTATGAAGCTTTTTTTTTCTTTTTAAACACAAAAGAGAAACTGAATTACAGATACTGAGACATGGGATGCTAAAAAAAACCACCTACATCACAAACAAATTTACCTGGGAGGAATAAAATTATTTTATTCCAAGTAACAGTCTTCTATATCAGAATAAGATTCACCACCTTGCCAACTTCACCCCACCAATTTCAGGCTCATCTCACTCTCCTCCAGCCCAGCAAAAAGACTGCCACAGACACTCTGGATACCTCTCTCAACCTGACCACATTTTAAATAAAACAAAAACGAACAGAGTAGTCCAAAATGTCAATTAAAAGAAATGAATAATCTTCCTTTTGCCCAGAGCAAGTCAACTTTTTGGCTACTTCTAGTTTGCGAGGAAAAAACTCTCTTTCTCTAAGAAAAGATCTCTAAGAAGTTTTGCTGCTCCTAGTATGACTCCTCTTCTGGATGATCCTATGATCATGCTGTTTCTGAGCCTGTTTTAGCTGAATAGTTGAGAATCTTATTCTTCTGCCAGTCTCTACCACCTCAGTTATTTTCTGCACAACAGCTAGCTTCTTTCTTGGGTCCTTACAAGGTCCTAATACTCTGCTACAATACACCTGGACACAAGTATAAAAGAGCAGTGAGAATTTAGGAATAGAGGAAACAGAAAAGTTTCAGTAAAACATTGCTCAAACTTTTCTACGTGTTTGCAAATGCAAATATTCTGTCTGAATGAATAACTATGATTTTGTTCAGGTTTTAGTAGGATCAAGCCAAGTTGTGTGCCACTTCTGCTGTCATGAAACGTTAAAAAAAAATCCTACATCTTTTGCATAATACCAAAATAATACAGTATTATGATAAAATATCGGATTAGATTTGGCTGTATTTAGCTGTCCTCCTTGTTATAACAATCTCCATGCCTAAAAATGAACCTTTCTTCACAGGGGAAACAAAAAAAGAAGAAAAAAATTATAAGAACGGGTGTAGAAACCTCACAAATCAAACTGCTTATTTATAGCTATAAAAAAAGTTGGACTGGAATATCTTATGGAAGATAAAAATGTAATATGTAATGAAAAAAATCATAAATTCTCATTCCAGTGTTTTGAAAAAGTACTTATCTAAGTTTATTTTAGAACCTTTTTTTTTTTTTTTTTTTTTTTAAACAGAAAAGCTTAGTATAATGTGACTGGTATGTGCTATTCTGGATAGCAGCAGGCTTATCACACTAACTAAATTCAAACACAGACCCTGAAAACTCTTTCTTATGGAAAGGAACAGGCACTTGTCACTTAAATAATATCAGTTATTTCAGTCAGACAACTCACATGAGCAAGAACTGCATCTTCTGTAAGCGTCTGCTGGATATGGCTTAACGAAAGCGATTCCAGGCAAATCTTTCCAAACAGCTCAGTCATCACACCGTCACCATGCAGCACTTTAAACCTGACCTGTAGCATTCTTGCTACTATAGCTCTAGAGCTCTCTTCTCAAGAGACTGCCTGTTTTGAAAACACCTGACAAATTATTTAGTGGGTTTGTTTATAAGTTTATGGTAGAAACACTGGCTTATCCTTAATTGATAGGGTGTGTTTAACCAGTTGTGGTAGAAAAAATACCTTCCTTGCATAAAAACAAGACAATCCCACTTCCATGCCTAGATTGCCTCCACAAGCCAGATGCTCCATTCTCATGTTTCTGACTGACTGGGTAGGTATCAAAGTGGGGGTTTCTTCCCCAAGGATGTTTCAATTTCTGCAACTGCCACTGATTCAGAATAAACATGCCTCCTATCAGTCATACCAAATTATAATCCAATGCCACATGTTTTGCCTATATTGAGTCCACTTCAGAGGCAGCTGTCCTTTGGAGCCTTACTCTTCCAGCGTTTTCTTATAATTAACATGTTTCCTCAAACTGCGTCTTTGCACCCTAATATATCATCAGCCAAATTCAGCCTTGCCGTTTGTTAAGCACAGGCAGGCCTCAGCAGGGATAACAAAGTGAGGTGGGGTCAAAAAGAGGATAGAACTGAGTGGAAGGGTCACTGGCTATTCTCTTATGTGAGATCTCTAATTGAAGCTTTTCTTTTTTACCTTCAGGTTAGGCTACTCTGATATCTGTCTTTATAGATTTTGTCCTCAACATTTTACCGTCACTGCTTCCCTGCTTTCTGTTGCTTTGTGTTACTCTCATCCAGCCCAGATTCTGCTGCCATGGGGGCCTGCCGGGACCACTCCACACGCTCATCCCCTTATGTCTTGCTGGGGGTGACAGTCTCATCACAGAAGGGAAGTGGAAGGTGATGCATTTTTAAAAAAGATGCAGATGGGATGCAGCTCAGTACAGAAGCGATGACCAGCTGAACTAAACCCTCCCTGCTTTGACTTCTTCCACTACACTTATCTTGTCATTGTGGTATGCTACATTTCAGTAGAAAAAGTATACAAATCACCCTATTAAATAACTCAGGTACTTGACAAACAGGAATGCTTTGCAATTAGTACAATATAAATACAGCAACAACGTTCAGGCATGAAAAGGAGGAAACATCTTGCACTACTCTGCAGGAATGGGGCTGACAGCACCTAAGAGCTCAGCTTTGCACTTCTCTAGATTTCAGGTAGGAGGCAGAGCTTGGAGGTACAAGTATAAGCAAAGTAGTTCTTTTGATCTGACCAAGCATGGCAAAAATACTCTGGTAGAAAAGTATAAATCAACCATCTTTTACAAAAACAAAAAAAAAAAAACCCAGGTCTAATAAAGACTCTTGCTGTCTTGCCTTGCTCTCCCATATAAATTTCTATGAAAAACGCCCACAGATGTTTCAGTAAGAACACAGCAAGGTAAACTCTTTATTACACAACTACCAAGAAAAAAAATGCAAAACAATCATCATTCTTCTTCTTGGGAATACAAGCTTGTCTGCCCTTAGGTCTTTAATTTATTCTGATCACAGGAATTGTAGATGGAGGTCAAGAGAGATGAAACAGTCATTCCTGCATAACATTTCATGACAGTCTGAAGAGAGCTAGCAGGTCACCAGGACGTTCCTTCCTACTCCACTGCTTTAAAGGTATTCACAGGCAGAGTGTTTAGATATCTCTGAAAGTAAGGAAGAGAAGCCATGAGAAAGAGGTTATGTCCCAGAGGTTGATCATCCCAGAGGTTCCACTGGTCCTGGAACTGCCCCGGCTGCTAACAGCAGGAGGGGAAAGGGAAAGGGAAGGGGAGGCACATCCCTGAGGACGGAGCTTCCAATAAAAGAACAATGAAACAAAAAAGGAGGGAAAGAAAAGCATGAAGGATGAGGGACTAGGTGGCAAAAGGGAGGTAGTAGTATAGTTTTCTGCTACTGTATTTGTTACTTTTCCTTGAGGAGGTAGCTTTGATAGAGACTGATAGGTTTGAAAAGTTATTTATAGACCTTTATTCCCACTTCACAAAGCCACTTAGGGCTGGCCTTCAAAGGCAGAGAAAACTATGGTCACCAGGCTTTAAGTTCTGCTAAGCACTGAAGATTAGTCCATACCTTCTGGACTGATTGCTGCAGTCACGTCTTTAGACTCAGGCTGCTAACTGAACTAAGAACCCTGCCTTGTTTGGCAATGGGGACTGACCTAAACAAAGCTTTAGAAAAGGGCAGTCAAATCAGTCTGTCACTAACCATCACTGTATTCAACATCACCTGCTTCACAACCTTCTCAAAGTTTAGCCAGTTTCTCACGACAAATGTTAAATCTGATCCTGTGCAAATAAGCAGTTTTTAGAACTGCAATTTTGCTGAGAAGAGCAAGAAAAATAGTCTTCGGCATTCAGAAACAAACGGGCCTCAATTTCCTAGCACTGGTAGAACCAGAGGTATCAGAAGTAATGTATTTTAATTTTAAAATAAAGCTTTTAATTCTGCCTATCAAAAACCATATACTGTCTCTTGCCTCAGAGAAAGGAGCTAAAGATGCAACAGAGATCATGTTCAATGGTTTGGCAATAGTATGTTTAACAAAGAGATCTTTCACTGGTATTTCTAAAAAGTAAAGGCAGACAGATGTCTCTAGTTCTGCTAGAGAAAAGCAAAGAGACGCTGATTATCTTATGATATATTTTGCCAATTCCTGCATATTTGGTATGCTTCTGTGGCCATGGAAATTGATTTGGCACAAACACATTAAAAAAAAGTTTCCTGTCCGCATATACCCTCCAGGTCTGTTTCCCAAAAAAATGAAGTTTCATAATCAGATTTGTGGAAAAAGAAAAGCTGACAGAATTCATCACCTTTAAAAATGCTTTGTTTGCCTTTGGCAAGGAGATAGTATATTTTGGGATTCTCTTGTTGAAGTGATTAGAGATTCATAATCCCATTCTGGGTTCCTCCATGACGCATTAAATTCCAAGCCAACCGAAACATACTTGCCATTTTAAAGCATTTTGTAGAGCTATAAAAATATCCATAGATATTTTCAATCGGAACTATACTGGAGCTAATATTCCTTTACCCTAGGACAATGATCTTGAGCACAAGTATCAAACAAACAACCCAAAGGCACCTAAACAGGAGTTGGATGGTTAATTCCTTTGGAGAGCTGAGACTTAAGAACTAATACCCAAACACTCTTCTATGAACTTGGAGTGACTAACTGGAAATGAGTAGATTAGTAATTGTGCATCCATGAAAAAGGCAGCTGTGACATTCCAGAAGAAATAAATGAATCAAGATAGGGGATACTGGTGACACTGTACAAGACTGGATAAGCTCTTATGAAGAGTACCGTGCTACTGTGCACAATTCGGATTACTTGAGTTGAAGAAAGAATTAAACCTAGGGACAGATGCAGAAAACATCTGAGAATGAAGACTTCATTTTATGAGCAAAGATTAGAAATGCATGGTTTATGTAACCTAGCTGAATGATGTCTTGGAAAGGTGATAGGACTGTACACTATGTAAGAGTCAGGGAGATAGACTCCAGAGAAGACATGCTGTTCAGCTGTATGATAACACTGGGAAAAAAAGGCAAATGGCTAAAGACCTGTCACAAACACTGATCAGCTGCAAATGAGGTAGTTTCTACTCATCAGAGAAACAAGTTTCTAGCATTGCAGGGGTGGGGGGGGAGAGTAAAAATCCTTACGCATTGGAAGCGCATTCAGTTTTCAGATGGATTGCACGCATGGAAAAGAGGACAACTAGATGACTCAGGACCTGTTCCTCCCAGTCTCCCAGTTCCATGCATCCTATTAAGACGCATGTTTAGTTTCTGCTGAGCAGAAGTAGGACACATCTTTGGAAGACTCCCCTAACATTGTATAGTTGTAAAATTCCAGGAGCAAAATCAAGCAGAAAAGAAGGTCCTCCACAGAAATGTTGCATGTTTTGTAGCCTTCTGCCTAGACAAATTTACAATAATTTGTATGTGTCTCAGGAAGTGGGGACATCTTTTATTCTCTGAGTGTAATTTGTATGTAATTTTATATAACAAAGCCATAAAAGGTTAATTTGACAAAGGGGTAAAATGTGTAAACTAAAATTTCACAACAGTGGTTGAAAAGTTCTTGTTAATTGTAATGGGTTTGGATCAGACTGACTGTATTTGTTTCTTCCTAATGATTACAGAGAAAGGAAATGGCGAGGTAAATAACCAGGTAGAAATGATGATGCACTTTAAATCTTCCACATGAATAAGCTGATCCGTTAACAGCTAATGCACTCTGCTGCTCCCTCCCTGTACACCAACGCTCTCTCTAATCAGCCTTTTGTCACATAGTAGAGAAATCCATTAGCTGCAACTTCCTTATCAACTTCCAAGGCTTTCCAGCTATTAAAATATTTGCATATGTAACAATTCATTCCTCAGTTGACTGGTATCAGCACTTACTTACAGGGGACTTGATGGAAAAGCACGATACAGTGTGCAGAAATCTTGTTTTTTAAAAAAAGCCTTGATTGTACCTTTTAATAAAAATATTTATCTGAAATAAAGTAGCATGGCATTGGAGAAGACTTAGCAAAAGAAACTAAGAAAATCAAGAAATGGAAACTCAATGTTTTAATTTAAAGATTGTGAAAACAGGAAAAAATGTAACTTCAATATTTCTGTCAACATCTAGCTTGATTCCTGTCCTTATTCATTCGTTATTTTGTTTTCTCTGAGATAACTGCACAAAACGTCCTTCACTTGACTTCTCCTGAATTCTTTCAGCAATGTCACTTTCTAATACTTATGACATCACTATGTACAATGCCATCATCAAAACATCTGCTATAAAATTCAGAAACTAGAGGGGGTACCAGAGAAAAAAACTGCCACTGAAGAAATCAAGAAAAGGAGCAAGCTGATAAACCATTAGGAAGCTTCCATTTGGACATATATGTCATGGTAATCATCTTTGGTAGAACAGCAAACATGGAAGCAATGTGTGACAGTTACATGGAGTTTTTTGCCAAGTGTATTTTTAAAAATATACATGAATTTTGCATTGGCTCTTTATCTTTCCACGTCAACTTGTTTGCAGGCACACTTATGAAGTACGTAAAATAAATAAAAATGTAAAACATATACTTATTTCTAACATTTTCTTTGATGGCTTTCAATACAGATACCTGGATTCACACACCTTGAGTTTGCTGCTTTGATAGCTAGTTGACTGTGCTTCCAACAACCGAAGGGACCACATCTGTCAGCCATCGAATCTCAACAGTAGCAGTAACATCAAGAAGATGGCAGAGCTGGGATACTGCGCCATGAAAACTACAGTATCACATTTGGCTTTGGTAAACATGCAGATGACTGCTCGTATTTTGATACAAAACACAGTCAGTGAAATCATATGCTTGTGTGGCTTGATACAACTGCCAACCCATGTGCTCAGCTCAGTTCAAGGATAGGGAGGGCACCTCCGCCAGCAAGGCTAGAAAGGGGCAGAAGCACTTCCACATAGGAAAGGTCACCCTGCATACTCTTCCGCAGTGGTACAACATCTCCACTCACTCTGCTTCCAGGGCAAATCCAAGAGACGTGACCCCGCTGAGGCCCTAGGTTGCTCTCCATCCTGGGGCAATACAAACGGCACATGAAAGCCCTGAATGAAAACAAATCTGCATTTGTACATATTTCTGTTTTTCATGCCTGAAGTTACAGTCTCAGGAGATACACGCATGATGATATAGTTCAAACTGCTGCAGAGGGCAGTGTTCCTGAAGTTGCGTCTTTCGAACGAGACATTTTTAAAAAGGCACTGATCTCTCAGAGTTAATAAACAGATCACAGCGCTATTATCATCACAGCATGACGGCCCCTTTTGTTTAACTGTCTTCTAGTAACGTCAATGTGTCCAGGTGCAACATACCTCTGAATTCAAATCCTAAACAAATCCCTGCAAGTGGACAGGAGTTAGTCTTTGTCCAGCCACACATCAGGGTGGGCTTGAGTCTTGTTTGCCTATCTTCATTAGGAGTTTACTCTGAGAGTCAATTGGATTAGGTCAAGAAATATAATGTTGTCTCCTGAAAGCAGGGGTATCAGACTTGGATCCGTTTCTCTTTCCTTAGCTCTCTCTCTTAGTTCAATGAATACTTTATCACCTCCCACAGTAACCTGGTTCAGCAATAGTGGGCTCTTAACATTTGCCAAGGAGATGTGGCAGTACAGGCAATGGTTTAAACCACTGGACTGTAAAGCTCGCAAGGCGCTGCACAGACTTTTTTTGACGAAAGGTTATTACTAAAGGGGAAATGTTATTAAAATTACAAAAGGAAATAACTAAACTGAACAGAGAGAACAAGTCATGTGATAACTGCGGACGCACAGTACCGTTTCATACCCAAACAACTGAACTCCTCAGGCGTTACTTACACTATTCATAACCATTATTTACCTATATCAATATAGATATTTTCAAAAGCAAAACTTCTTCTACACCGCAATTTCTAATTATTTGAGTCTTTTTTTTCCCCTCAAATGTTTTTGAGAAAATGAAACAAAAAATTCAGTTCTCTGCTTTAAAAATCTTCATGAATAGTTAGTCTGTTATCATTGGTTTCAGCTAAGTGTCTGACCTGAGGAAGACAGACAGCATCCTTCTCTGAATGCTTTGGTACACAGACTACTGTCATTAAAGAAACACTGTTGACTGTTGCAAACAGCATAACGCCATGCTAACTTGTAGCTGATGAACCTTACAGTACTTTATGTTGAAGCACTTCTGCTTATCATATACATGAACCCTAATGAATTATATATAGTTTATGGTACGTTGCCCTTTTATAACACCATTGCTGGGAATACAACTTATTAACTGTTAATAATCAGGGTTAACGCAAGGATGATGACATTGCAGATTAATGCACCTAGAAGCCAAGACTCAATAGCTTCTAATTGGGTAAACTGTTAATCAGATATCCAGTGAATGCTGCTATTCTTTAAAGTCTAGCTAAGTGTTCTCTCAAGGATATAGCCCAGTAATTAAGTGTACAATATCTAAGGTTTCATTAAGTCAATCATTACCTCTCAGAATGTTTTTTCAGTAAGCTTTACACCCAAAGTTTCACAGTAGAAATATACTTTTCAGAAATCTCATTGACAATCTTACATTTAACACTATTCACTTAACATAAGAAATTATTTGCATGTCTTTATCATCTTTGTTTAGACAACTCATTTATAGTACCAGACATTTACAAACAGCAAAGACAGTTTAGAATATTATATTGTCTGGTGCATATAAGCCAAAATTTAAATCATAACCATTGCCTCAGGTTAAGCTATTTAAAAAAAAAAGCCCAAGAACAAGCTAATGGACAACAATTTACTATATTCCAGTAGTACTAAGAGTATATTACGCACTGTATATAGGGAGCCTCACCAATAGGCTCACTGATACCGTATAGCATTCTGATTATTGTAGTGTGACTGTGAAAGAGTTAATGCTAGTGAGTACCACATTCATGAAATAAAACTTACTAAAGGCATTGACTCCAAAGGGCACTGAATAGTATTCAGAAGCCCAGCTCAGCTACTGTTGAGGTAAGCAGGAGTTTTATACTGAAACGTGAAAATTCCATCCTGTATTAATTAAGCAGTAAAATGAGACTGGATAACTAAACTAATGAATGGTACAGAAACAACAGACAGGAAATTATCAGTCAGTGTTCCTCATTCCACAGCAACTAGGCAGTAGCACATGAAACGATCAAGCAGTAAATTTAAAACAAACAAAAAGAAGTGTGTGAACTGTTGCTCGATACCACTACATGTTGTGGAGGTCAAATGTCACAAGGGAACCTCAAAAGAAAATTAAACACGTTCATAGGAGAAGTTTCACTGCAGGCTACTAAACCCAAAGACATAGTTGCAGCCTCCAAGCTCAGGAAGCCCAAACCACAGATTGCCTGGGTACGAGGAGGGTACAGCGGGACAAACGCATTTAGCTTGCTATCCCAATTATCTGCCGCAGATAAAATGAACCTTTGGAGAAGATGGACTTCATATTGGCAAGACAGACTGCTGGTCCAACCAGAACGGCTGCGCCTCATGTGTCAAGTCCTCAGCAAACATATCAAGGACTTTTAAATGTTTATCTACCTCAAGAAGAGTCCTCAAATTTTGGGCTGTGTGACAAAGACAGAAGCTGCAGCCACACTTCCCCCCCACCCCCCAGACTAGTTCAACTCAGACAAAAAAACAATTCACATGAATATTTACACTAGGAGGAACAGCTCAGAGTCATGCTACAGACAGCAGAACAAATGTTATGCGTTTTGAAGTAGCTCCACTTATTATACAAGTGTCTCCAGGTCCAGTAGGAAGGATAGAGGTCTACTTTTTGCCTCACTATTCTTCTTGCACACACAGAAAAATTACCTTCTCTGTAAGAATAAGCAACAGTGAAAATTGCTATTTACAGGACAGAATACTTCATTATCTATCTGTTTAAAAAAAAAAAAAAAAAAAGTGACCCAAAGAAAGATTTTTATCTTGCTTAGAAAGGTAAGCAGATCATGTCTTAACTTTTCAATTTTGACAAAAAATAGCCCTCTCATAGGGTTAGCTAAACAGAGCACCACAACTCAGTGATGCATAGGGGTGAAAGTTGCCAGTGAGCAACTGGCAAAAAAGAGCAAAAAAGCTGAAGCTTCAGGCCCCCAGAAGCAAAGGCCTCTGGAAGAAACATATTTCATACAAGAAAGAAGAGAAGAAAATACTGAGGCACACCATCTGGAATCAATTTCTTCAGGGTAAGAAAAATAAAATAGTCATTTCTTTTAGAACAGGTATCTTTTCAAGCCTACAGAGAATCTATGGTCCCAGCTATACCAGGAAAGCTCTGTGGGTGTATATTGGTATACATGATGTCATCAAAGCAGTTTTTGCATAAACATAGCTGTATCAGCTGAAATACAATTTGTTAGAGTAAAATAAAAATCTTCCCATGCAGTGTTACTGAGTGAAACAGTAGTTAACATTGTTGCAACCATTCTCACAGTACTACATAGCCCAGTATAGTATACACTGTTACATATTTTTTTACACTCGCACACATGTATAGTATATATGCTGCTTCTCCTAAAACCCTAAAAGTGTCTCAGCCTATCTACCTCCTCTTTACAAAGCTGCAGTCCTCAGTAACTTGCACCATACTTTGCCAGCAAATTCTCCACAAGCATCAACCCTTGCTAACTGACATGGGACACCTTGAAGAATCATTACCTGCCTGTTAAAGTCTCTTCGTTACATACTGACTAATATCCGCTACCATTACAAAACATGAAGCTAAAACTTCGGCTTCTCCCATGACCTGTAAGGAACAAAGGCCTTAACTGAAAACTAACAACTGAGAAAGTCTTAATCTAACAAGAACAAACCAACATCTTATCAGTGGTGCACAGGGGTGCCAGTAATTTGTCTTCCTCCTTCCAATATCTCACTAACCTCTACCACAGAAAATACCCATAGGCTTGGATGCCCAAGAGCGAGGCTTCATTCATCTGAACAGGGCTCCCTCCAACTGGCTGTCATCCAGTTTAGATGGTTACGATCTTGTCTGACTCTTGCATGTGCGTGCTCTCCAAGAGATCTCCTAACCAAGCGATCATCTTACACGGCAAGTGTTTGTATTTGACCCAGTCTGTCTAATAGCATGTGGTTTTGTGGTGCAGCAAAAACAACAGTTTTCAGTCCTTTTAGAAAAAAATACAGCTAGTGTTTGCATTCACTGTGACACACTTTTATGGCCCTTCTGGAAGGCAGTTTATTTCATATATTGACCAAAAAATCTGTCTTGGTATTTAAGCACTGTGAAATCATCCAAATTGCTCTCTTAAATATAGTGTCTAATGGTACAAGATTACGCAATAAAAAGACAGAAGTCTTAAAATCAGCATACTTACAAAAAGCAGAAGCAGCAGTGGAGTTACAACAATGCCCTGGAAGAGATAAAAATAATTGTCTGTTAGTCAGGGAAGCAGATTACTCTTTACTTCCTTGTACCCTGATGCATGGCAAAACGTAAACTTCACTCAGCATCATAGAAATTAATTGACAAAAAGGTCAAGTTCAGCTTTGCTCTTCACTGTGTAGGTTCTTTAGTGTCTATAAACGGATCATTTTATAAACAATATTCAGTACAAATTATTATTATTTTTTAACCTCTAGCTTTCCCCATTTAGACCTAAGACCCTCTCTTTTAAAACACATGATATACATAAATATAGATTGATATATAAAAAAAAAATATATATATATATATATATATATTTAAGCTCTCCCCTCACTGTGCTGTAACTTAACTCTACTGAGTTGCCTCTCCCTAGGAGACTGGTGGTTGAGTCCCATGCTGCCCAATCCCAGGTCCTCTCCTGAGCAAAATCCACATCAACTGTGATGAATTAGGTGTTGTGACTGTGTAATGCAAGCTGATATTCCCCAAGGAAATGAGCTGAGATCTCAAAACTCATTTCACTTGATTAGACTTTGCGTCTCAGTGGTAGAAGGCAAGTCTTTCATCTAATTTAATCACACAGGACCACCTCAGCTTTCCACATCCCCCAGGCAGACGCAAGCAAAAAGATTTGTTTTGTTCACTGACAAGGAACAGGTTTAAAGCCGACGATTGGACAAAATATGGGTCTTTAAGTTTCATAAGGGTAAATCCTAAAATGAGTTGTTTGGGTTGGGAGTTAACATGACACGCATCAGTTTCATAGCTACAAATAGTAATTCCCCATCGTCCTTCCATCAGACTTCAATATTTTATTATTGCTCAGTAAATACATTTTAATACATACTAATTCACAAAGCTCACTCAGAACTTCTCTAAGCCAAGACTACTCTTTAGCCAAATATTTCTCAAGAATAATTTTTCTTTCCACTATTCACAAAATTTATTGTTCAAAGGACAAGACTCTCAAACTTGCTTACATCCATCTAAAAGGATGGGGGGGTTTTTGTGTGTTCATTTGTTTTTGAGTCCAAATGAAAAACAATCAAACAAAAAAGCAGTCATCCTCTGCTTTTCATTTAACCTTGAGTAACACAGCTTTACTCAAATCTTTTGGAAGCTAATATAAAGAAAAACCTTATATGAGCATTTTTCTATTTGCCTTCTAGGCCCACCAAAGCCACTGGTCCAGGCAGCCCACCAGGCAACAAGTAAACGCCCTAAACAAGAGCAGACAAGCAGAAACGAGGAGGTAACAGTTAATCATACAACTTGAAGGTTCTGCAGAATTTTAAAACATATTTTGAAATAAATAATATATGCCATATCTGACTGGCCCACAGCCTAGCAATCCATAATCATTTATCTTTTTGCAAATGTCACATCTTAAATAGATCATAAAAGACTGGAAAGAGAAGAAGTGGAAGCATTAATAATTGCTTCAGGGAATCACTCCCTGTTTAGGGGGAGGCCTAGACCAAAACGTAGGTATGTTTATGAAGAAACATAGGTCTTCAAGGATATCAGCTGCGGAGGAAGAAAAAAAAAAGTTGAGGACAGGAAGAGGCACTAAGAGCTGAACCAACACTTAAGAACAGTATCATCTACAATGCTTACAAGGGAGAACTGACAGTAAAGTCTGTATAAAGTGGATGCAATACAGTCACTTCATTAGAATGAGCAAACTCCAGCTTTTATGAGATATTACTAAGAATACGTGAGCCAGACCTTTCTCCTCTTCCCCTTTCTCCACTAACAACTACACTGCACAGCTCAAATATTTCAGAGTAACTGAGTTTTCCCAAAGCATCCTGTAATTTTGGGACTGCAGAACACCCTGCAGCAGGGTACCACTACAACCCCTTCTGGGTAAGAACAAACAGGAGCATTTAAGGAGCAGGAGGTGATATACTAAAATCAACCTGCAGTCTAAGAGAGTTGAGCGCAGGGCATTCCCAGTCGGTGAATACAGCTAGCTTTCCTCTACATCTGAAGGAACTCATTGATTCAGCACTGTTACTCATTTCTTACATGCTTCATGCCTCAGCATAATTCAATAGCACTTCTCTACCTTACAAAAAAGTGCAAAGGTAAAAAAAAAAAAACAAAAAACCAAAAAAACCTCAACTCTCCCCTTTATCTTGCTAATGAATCAAAGTAATGTCCTTCCTTAGGATGGGACCTGTGACTTTGTACGTATTTCTTTTGGAAGCTTAGGGATATCAACACAATGATCTGGGCAAGAGCTGCTACTAATTCAAAGCATACAATGCCATAAAACAAAATGTTACCTCTATGACAGTAATGTTTCTTCCTAATTCTGTAAGCAGAGAGAAAGAGGGAATATCCCTATATACCATAAATAGATTTCTGACTGTGCTTGTTTAAAGTCTGGTATTCAAAAGGTCCATTCTGCAATTGTCTAGAAAGTTTTGCAATTAATTCTTGTGATCTTAATAATCAGGAACGAGTTTCCTACTGTTCCTCCACAGAAAGGATTTACAGCATTGAATTTTCTCATTTGCAACACACAAGCAATTCCCTGGGAAGCAAAACAATTACTGGACAGAACAGATGAGTTCATATTAAAAAAAAAGATGCTGTTGCTGAATTAGAGTAATTTGATGTTTCATTTTTATTTTGATAAGAAGCGTCAGTTTGAAAAACCACAGAGACTACATTAAAACCAAGGGGCTTTCAGTGCTGTGGTGGCTGTGATGGTTTATGGGTGTACGTAAGGGAAGATTTATTAGGGGATGGGATAGCTGTTATTAGAACAACTGATACAGTTGGAAAAGGCTTTGAGCACATAAAACCCTTTATATGTTATATAAAATGTACATGTTATACGGAAACACTGATGTGTTTGTGTGCAAAAGCCCTTCTCTTCAGGTTTCTGTTCCAGATTTGAAGGGTTTTATATGATTGAAGTATATCTGTCTAATAAAAGATATTACCTTTCCCGGCAAACACTGTCTCACTTCAATACATTTTTTTTTTACACTACTTTTTTTTTTTTTTGTTAGAAATGAGCTCCTCGGTGTGCTCATAAGCACTATGTGATACATCTCAATTCATATCTACTAAAGAATAATATATAGAGCAATTTCAGTCTCAAAAACTACTGATAGAAATTACAGACAACAATTCAGGCTTCTGAGGTAAAAACAAAACTCTGATTCACTCAGAATAAACAGAATCAGGAAGATAACAGTTATTCTACACTGTCCACTTTATGGGCTAACAGTTCATAACATAGCCTATTCTAACATATACAACATGGCTATAATCTAAGATTACTACAGATGTAATTGCCAAAAACGCACAAAAGAAAATAAAAATAAAAATAGAGACTGTTGTTTCTAAGTCCATTGGATAGTAATACCATCAGGGGAAAAAGTATCTAAATTTGACTACTCTTTTCCCTGCCTTGCCTTCCAGGCAAGTGCTGCCAAATATATAGTGTATGGAGATAAACAGATTGTAGATTAGCACTTCTAGCAAAAGCTGAGCATCTGCCCTTGAGAATGCAAGGTCATTACACAGTTTTAGCATCTTCAAAGTTCGGGGGGAGCATTAAGCTTTCTGACTGCTGCCCACAACGGAGTCAAAGTTGTAAAGTGGCTGCCCTTTGCTATCAGCAGAAAAACTTTCAAGAAATCCATTTACACCTCTGATGTGAAAGACTGACTGAATATATTTCAATGATTTTAGTGAAAAGGGAGGAAAAAGATCTCAGGCTGACCTGAAACACTGATACCAAATTGGCATCTGCATAGCCATATTAGATACCTGAAAACGCACTTCTTTTTCAGTAAGGGTCATGAAACATGTCTTAATTAAGAGTTTAAGTGCACACGTGCATGTGTGTGTGTGCACATGGCATGCACAGGCACATACATTTTAACAGGAATGAGATACCAGGAGATGCATTTAACTTTTCTTCTTTGTAAGATGTTAAGAAGTTTTCTACATGTTTCATCCAGCATAGCATTACTGTAGAGCAATATTAAAAGTTGTTCTCTTGTCCAAGAGAATATGTAGAATCAATACTGACAAATTGGTTAGCAAAAAGAAGCAACATAACGGATTTGAATCTGTGATGGAAAATCATTAAGAAAGAAATTATGCAAATAGTTAGAACAAGGCGGGCACAGATCCAGAGGGACACATGGCAGAAGAGGAGTAAGGATTATTGTAATGAGGCATGAAATACATGTGAACTTTCCTTGGTTTCCTTTACCCACAAATTTCCCAGGCAATTTTTCTTCATTCTTACAGGTCATCAATATGACACACATGTGGCAATCATCAGTGGAAAAACTCTTAACCAAAGTAGCTTCTGATTTGTCTTAAGAAGTAGGATTAGCATGAAAAAAGTTATTTGTAATTAAGGCAGTGAACCAATGCGTATTTTCTGAAATCAATTATCCGTTCCTGTACACAAAGCTACGGGTGTGTTTGAATGCTTCACTGAAGTAGGGCACAAAAGGAGCAAAAGTTTAAGCAGCACTAATTCATACACTAAAAAAAGGTTACTTTAAAAGTTAACCGGTCAACATTTCCTTTTGCACTGCCAGGCTAATGTCTGAGAAAAATGGCTATGAACTCTGCATAATTTCATTAGAGGAAAAACCTGAATGAGAACTGAAATTCAATCTTCATCTGTGTACACCAGCTTTTCTTAAAATGTTATTTCAAGAGTGACTGGCTATTTGGAAAAGAGAAAACAACCAAAATACCCGGACAAAACAACCCACCACAACCAATCTGTGCATTTTTGCTGCTCACAGCAGAATTAGACTTCAACTTGAAACAGCTATTACTTCTATTTCTTATGCTGTTTGCTTCCTTGCTTTTTATGAATGGAAACATTATTTTTAATTACATTTTTTCTATTTTATTTTTGACAAATTTGCAAACCACTTTATGGTGTTTTACAGTTCAAAAAGAGAGAAACCTGCCTCCAGAAAAGTGCTTCTAGGCCTGAATTAGATGTGTTTGTGAGCAATACAGGAAGGCTAGCACTAAAGGTCTCGCAGAATAGATAAGCAGATGTCCTCAAAAATCTGTTACTAGGAAAAAAAAAAAAAAGAGCTATTTGGAAGGTCAAAAAGCTTATACCTCAGCATATTCAAGAATATGATGGAGACTGCAAAGATCACGATCGAGAGCTGACATATGCCACAGAGCAAGCTAGAACCCCCTGCGTTTAACATAATAAACTGGTTCCAAACCAGAGGTGCAAAAACTACTGAGAGTCAGGTTCTGACTGCTCATGCGAGTCCTTGTGAACCCTCGACACATGCTTGAATGGAGTCATAACAGAAAGGCACCAGTATCAAGGCTGCATAGGCAACTGTGAATTTTGCGTTTCTCAATTTTTGAGTATTATACCATTTTAATGATTTCAAGTCTGTAACTGAAATCCTTTGGAAAATGTTTCAATGTATCAGAACATGGACCAAGTTAATGCAGAAATCTATTCAAAACAACATTTTTCTGGGTTCTTTTAACAGTTTTTCACATTGTGTAAGCATGGCTATAAAAACTACGCTGTCCATTTGTTCCTACTTAAAGATAACACTGGAGAAGTTAGATTTTTGAACTACCTCTCTTAATTTCCACACTAACATATAGATTTTTCCCCACTTTCAAACTGCATGTCCAGGCAAGAGACATAAATGTTAGTTTTTTATCTGCTGCAGTTTCAGAAATCAAGTCAAAACTGCATTTTCTGATATCTTCATTATTTCCGTCATTGCCCCATAACACAGCTTCAAGATCCCTGTGCCGTTCCCCTATGTACAGCATAGAAGCTCCTGATGCCAGATAATCACTTTTGTCTTATTTGCTTTCCCATTTCATTATTTTCAATATTCCTCAAGTTATAGAACATAGTCTCCTATCACACATTCCTCTTTTGTCAGCTGAGACTTTGTTGAATTTGAGAAGGCTTATCCAACTGTAGGACTTAGGAATAAAGTATTTTATTTAGTTCCTTACTGTACTGTTTTATATCAAAGGATTGATGTGAATACTGGGAAGAATAAAGGCTCTGTGAATTGATGCCTTTTAGGATGCTAAATTTACCCATCCTCCCCATCATAAATAATATGAAAATCTGAATAGATAATGAAAAGACCATGAAGTTAAATTCATATATTTTGTTAAGATCACACTGCAAAACACTAAGGCACCGTACTGCAATGCTAAATTGAAAATACAATTTTACCTAACCCCAATTCAAATAAAATCATGAATAAGTATCACAGTAATAGCTGCAACTCCTCCACTTAGGCCAATATTGGATTTTAATGACAAAACTGTAAGAATCAGAAGTGCTATGTTGAAATGGCTGAGATTTTCTTAGAGGGGACAAAATAAACGAGATTTCATGTCGCATATGCAGACGAGACCATGCACAATACTTTGTATATCATTCCAGACAATGAACATCTTTGTTCTGTTGTGACAGTGTCCCCTACTATGGGAAGCAAAATTTTAAGTAACTGATAAAGTTAAAAAGCATACTAGCATTCGATAACAGTAGACAACAAGAGGGTATCTACCATTTACTCGTAACTGCTAACTGCAGTTGTTTTTCCTCCACGTTTTATGCAAATATGAAATCAAGATGGAATCAAAAGGGCTGCAAAAAAGCAGTCAGAATTCGGTTCTCGCAGCACAATAAAACCTAAAAACATAAGAAATAGTTTTCTAAACTTCTGGCAGTAACATTGCTAGACTTGGCAAAGATTAAGCGTTAAAAATGAAATCAAAAGGAAGAAACAGTTTTCCTCAGTAACCTTGAGGGGTGGGGTTTCAGTACAGTGTTAAGAATTAACCCAAGAGCAAGAAAAGAGTATTTCAGGAAAGTAAAACTTCATATAAACTTGATTTGCTTGGCTTACCAGCAGAGGGCATCTTTCACACACTAGAAATTTTCTTCCTTACACAGCAGTAGTTTCAGGACAAAGTAGTGAGGAGCCTGAAGTTTTAAAGTAATTACAAAAGCTTCTTCTGATTTTGAAGGTACTTGACTAGCGTCTGGAATGAATCAGCGTTGGCCACAAGTGCTTCACTTGAAACATCCTGAAACCTCAGGACCTAGACTGGCAATTATTGTAACAGTAACTGCCTGCAGCTCAGACGGGAGCTGCCCAGCAGCGCACGGATGGCCCCGTCAGTAGGCAGCGGGGGCGCTGCTGTCCGGGGAGCCGGGGCTGGCAGCGCTTCCCTTGGACCACGGCGACTTTCCGCTCCTGCTGCGGCCCAGCGCTGTCACGGAGGCCCTTCGTGCACATACCTGCAGCAGGATCCAGCTATATTCCCTATTCAAACTTGCGATGCCTCCCAGTGACTTTCTACTGTTTCCCTCTGGCACAACGCGTTCAGGTCAGATGTTGACACCTCCAGTGCATTCAGTGACGCTGCTCAGCCTGCAGCTCTCCTTTCCCTCTCCTTTCAGTTCTTCTGGCTGACCATCGTTCCTGGCTTCAACACTTATTTCTTCTCCGTTATCTCTCACTCCACTGCAAACCTTGAGACTTCCTCATGTGCGGCACTAATTTTTTTATAATTCCAGCTCATTAAACCATTGTCTGTGCCGATTCAAATGTATTTCTCATGCAGCGGCAGCAGAGAAGAGATCACTGTAATTCTGTACAGCAGTGTAGGAACCGCGTTTGCACAGTACCTGCCACGAGGTGGGCCTTCCCCGGGGGACACACAAAGGGAACTTCTCAGTTCACACCCGTGCATTTTCCAGTGGGTTCCCCTTCTCCTTGCAAAAACTGTTTTGCCACAATCCTGTAATTTTTCTTATGCAGGCAGGTTCCCACACCCTATAGCATGACCGGAGTGAGACTGAGCGAGAAAGCAGCACAGCTTGTAGGATGAGGGTGTCTGCAACTGCAAGCATAGCTCGTTCTCAGTAAACAATTTAATGTATAATAACGATACAACAAACATACACCCCAACAGATGTAAATAAATGCAACCCTATCTAAGAACACACTACATTTCACCATTGTTTTATATGAAGAAAACAGAAATGCAGTAATGTTTATATATTTTAGAAAAAGTTAATTTTACATTTAATTTTTAAGTCTGCTTTCCTGCAGAAGCAAATTATAACTGATCTAAATTCCTCCTTTATTTGGATCTATCTAAAGTAACCAGCACATCCTAATTTCAATTAAGAGCAAAATACGCCAGCCTTAGCACCTCTGTCATCCCACAACCTTTCGACAACCTGCAAGGGTGTCACACTAGGTGGTGCTGTGGGACCTTCTAGGGAAAAGAACTTCCTTCTAAGAGAGAAGTTTTTGCATCGTTAAACCAGCCATATTGTTGATTCCATATTTTGAAACACATATCAAAGTTCACTAACTAAGGCACAGTCAAGAGAAACCACCATTACAGAAACAGACGGACTACACTAAAGGAACATTACATTTTGGCCGATACTCCTTTTTGGAGAAGTGTCCGCCTTCCACTGCAATGGTTTCTCATCTCTCCCTCCCAAAACACGAGAAAGCAGTTTTTGTGGTCTACACCACTTTACTTTTAAGCATTCTCCACGTAACACGGAACTGCAAAAGTGATGTCCGAAGTCAGAAACCAGATATATAGCAAGGTCCTTTCAAGCCTCCTCTGTTCTTCCTTCCGAGCTGGATAGAGTGACTCTCGAGGCATCAGTATTTTATTCCGCAAGTGATTAAAAAATAAATCTTAACAAGATAAGCTTTGAATTATCTGAACTGTGAATTAACTTTTCCTGCTGTGATAATTGGTTTCGTGAAAGAAAATAAAAATACAAAGGAAAAAAACTACAGAAACTGCAAAGAAAAGTTACGATAAACACTGCCAAAATAAGCAAATATTGAAAGAAAGTAGAAACAGTTTTGGTAGACTTATTTGTAACAGAAAAACTGTGAAGTAGAAGAGTCTCTGTATGAATTCACCATTAACATATGAATGAAAACAAATTTTGTCCCGTTAACATATTAAAACACACTATATATATTTAAATAATCTCCTTTCTGTCTCGTTTTTCTTGAAGGCAGGAATCTCAAACAATGTAAGTATAAAGCTCTGTACATGTCCTCTACAATACACGGAAATAAGTAAGCTTCACATAATGAGAAGAAGCGTTGTGTCAATAACAACCTGGAAGCAATCACTTACTACTCCGCAGTAGTAAAATCCTTTCTTAGCATTGCCAAGGTCTCTTGGTTACTTACTTGGTTACTTACAGAAATCTCACTTCAGCTAAATCACTACAGTGCTTACATAATTAATCTCACATTCACCTAAACTGAGGTTTTGGGCTGTGGTATCCATGAAATAAGCTGCCATCCCCAAAATCACACCAACAGCATAGTTAGTCTATAACTATTGCTATAAATAGATGAGGGAGTTTACACCGGTTTTCTCAGGAAAACCCCTCACCAGTGAAGGTGCTAACCACGCCCTGTGAGGTGAGAAATGCTCTCCAAATCCCCCGGGCTAAGTGATGCTCAGCACCTTTCTGGATTGTTTCCAAGTCTGCTCGAAAGTTAAGCTAGCAATCATTAGTTTGAGAGTGAGCCCATCCACATATTTTTCTTCACTAAGTGCCCTGAATCATTTTATTAAAACGTATCACAAAGCTCACTCAATCTGTTCTCCACTACTACTCCCGGGTAGGATCTCCTTTCAGAACTGGGCATTTCAAAGGCCTTAAACCAAACAGACACACACAAAGCCCCCCAAAACCCCAGCCCCCAATATGGTTATCTATATTGCTTGCGTTCTGCGCTGCCTGCCTGGCCCCAAGTCATCAATAATGAATAGAAATGTACAGCTACAGCAGTAGCCTGTGTCATGGGCTTGTCAGGGATTTTTGAAAAGGAACAAAAACACAGGTTTGCCATTTGACTGTATCTTCTTTTGCAAACACAGGACAGACAAAACAAAGAGGATATTTAAAAAGGGGGAATATGATTAATACTTTTTGTACTAATTGATGGTCTCCTCCGCAGCACAGCATAGCAAATCACTTGCTTGTAATGCAACCAGTAGGCTAGGAGGCCTGGGAATTCAACAATAATGTTGATTTTGAGCACAGGGAGAGGAGGTTGCTTCTATTTCTCTTCCTAAGATAATGAACACATGCTGAAGAGGACTAAGATACCACGGTTTGCATAGAGGAGGCAGACAAGAATGGTTTTGCTTTCCCAGAAACCCAGAAAGTTCAGTCCCAAATAAAACTGGTCCTGAAGAAGAAACTTAATGCATGCAAATGCACCTACACACAAACACATACACAGAGTCAATGAAAGCAACAGCATTACTAAAACAATATGTAGACCATAATAAATGGGATGAGCTAGACACTGTTTTAAAATAATGTGAGGTTTTTATAGCTATTATTTCTTTTCAGTGTTTTTGAATACATTTCGACAGACACTATGACCGTAGTATTACAAGAGCGATTATCTCGCGTCGTAGGAGCAGAACGCAGCAGCTGGCACACCACCGCTCCACTCTCCGGGGGGGAGGCAGACAGCAAAACGCCGGCAGGACACACACAAACTAAAATTATTGCAAACTCGAATCATCCTTGCTCTCTATAGCTGAGTAAATTCCAGAGTAAGTCTTGCACCGGGTTTTCAAAACATTAACTGCAGTAATAACTTCTGCATTAGATGAGTAAATATTCACTGCTTCAGAAGATGTGGCTTAAGAACAAAAAAGCCTAGAACTAGATAATTTGTATAATAAATGAAACTATATAAACATGCGTTTTCAACTGGGCATCAAGAGCAAGACATCTCAATTCAGTGCTGCCATGCCACTTTTTCTGGAAAAAAGTATCAAAGCCTAGCAATTGATTTAAAAACAACTGAGGAAAATCTTCAAAAGCAGCAATCAGTAATACAATTTAAACAACCTACCCAGTGCTCTCACCTAGCGTTATTCTGTGATAGCCATTTTTAATGCTGAACTGTATATACATTGCTGAACATTCATGGGTTGAATATGTTATTAATGACTGTGAATAAGCCAAAACGAATATAAGCCATCTTTTTGTGTAAGATAATAAAACACCTCCCTCAAAAATGAGCACACGTTATAGCCTGCTAAGGTTACAAAAACCCAAACATGACTGTTTAGTTTAACTAGGTGCAAAGATAATTTTGTTACGAAAGAAACTTTATTCTGCTTAAAGTTACACAATTGTTTTATAGTAGAAAAGTTGTTTTTCGGTTCTAACGCCAAATGCACTTCAGCATGACTAGACTGATTATTATTCATTTCATAATTCTATGCAAGCAGTACGAACCGGCTCTTTCCTCACCACGACATATTTTTGTGGTTTCTCAAGCACTCAGTCACTTCTCTAGTCTACTGTCCAAACAGGCCCAAGAGTGAGAAACTTCAGTGTTGCTTTAGATACCCCTCAGAGTAGACAATCTGCTTAAAATACGTTTTAATGCTCTCAATATGCACTTTTGCATCAGAATATTGTTAATACGTATTGTTAAAATATTGTTAACATACTGTTAATATGCACAGTAGGGTGTGCAAAAGCCCATGTTCTTGTTATCAAAGCTATATAGTCCTTGGAATATCTTGTTATTTTTTTTTTAAACCATCTGCTTCAAAGATGTGCATTTTTTGAAATATTATTCACTTTCTATGGATGCAAATCTCACTTTCAAGACAGCATGAGTGAAGCATTTATTAAATACACACTCTCTCAAGTCACAGATGACCTATTCAGCCAAGCCATTGCTTACAGCAGCCTGCCCCTCAGCGCAGCATCCTAAATCACTCACTCCGCCTCCCAAAGAACCTGACAACCGCTTTGAAGCGCACATGAAACTCGTTGAACCTACAGTTCTGTCACATCAAAAGAGCTATAGCTACACTGATTTTGAGCTGACAAGTCCAAGGAAAAGCCCGGAGTACGAGCCCTTCCCAAAACTCAACCCGGCAAGTCCATGCTGCCTGGCTTCCAAAGTCCACCTGCCCTTGCAAGCAGCGCCAGGAGCGCCCGCTGGGAAGGCTGCCGGACTCCCCCCACGCCACCCATGTTGCCTCGTTGCAGGGGAAGGAGGCATACGGGGACAAGGTCGAGGAGGGCGGCAAGCCCTGAGGCCCACATGCGCTGCAGGGAGCGTTTTGTGGAGTGCCCTGACACAGGCGGTACGGCACGGCTTACCTGGGCAGGGTGACATCAGCCTGCTCTGAAAGTCCAAATCCCAGGCAGAGGCTGTCTAAAGAACTAACTGTAGTAATAATAATAATAATTAAAAAAAGGTGAGGGGGGAGCAGATGGGCCCACAAAGCAAAGACTTGGCTTTGCACTACTATTTCTTGCACGGGTTATTCTGCTTGCCGTGCAACAAAAGCTCGCCATTAGAAGGAGCCTGCTTTTCCCCTGTCTGATGTGAAAACTGGTTTTGCATTTAAATTATCTGCCCTGAAACACGGATCTTTGATTCAATAACATAACGGAATATTTCCAGAGGGGGAAAATTGTTTCTAAAAAAAAAAAAAAAAATACTAGTCCAGGAGAGATTGCCTAGGCAGGAGAGGATGCGAGACTAGAAATGAATAAAGAGAAAACACTTCCCTCTCAGCCCCTACCAGATGGGCTTTTTTGATGTGAGCTCCTAAGAGCGCAAACGACCCGCCAGCACTGAGAACTTGGGAGGTGTTTCCTCCTTCCAGAAGAGCCGAGATATGGGAGTAATGGAAAGATGTTATCAAAGAGCTCTACCTTCCCCTTTGCCGGACCTGAGTCTTCTCCCTTCTCTGTCCTCAAGGACATCTGGGCTCCCTAGATAGCTTCTTACTGCTTCCTCCAGGCTTTGCCCCAGCTCTTCCCAAAGAAATCTGCAAGGCTGGAAGTTCGTAGTGTGGCACTTGTGTATTTATATTTCCAAAGGCCCAAGTCCTCCATATCCAGAATAATTTTCTTGTTACAAATTGAATATGTTCTTTTACTTCTTTAATTTTAAGGGATTTCATTTCTAAATGACATGCCACACATATTCACAAACCCTCATTAGCTGGAGGAACAATACATATCCCTAAGGCACTTAATTTTTACTAGTTCCTAGGATTTTCTAATCAATGAGAGTGTTTGTGTCTGTTCTGGTGGTCAACACTTCTCACAAACTATTTCTTCTGGTGGGTGGCAGAGAATACTCGCTGCAGGAGTAACGGAATGAGCAAATCACCTGCTATTTCTACCCTGAACACATGTATTTCTGCAAGATTTAACCCGTCCTAAGATTAATAACTGACCTGATTTTCAAACTAGTTCTCAAGTGTACTGTTTGCCTCATTGATATAAAAGCAATCAAGATATGCAACCTAATTAATGCCATGCATCACCGTGACTCACCAGTTTTAACCATTTTGAAAATTACAAAAAAAAAAAAAAAAAGTCCAAGTCAGTATTACCTGGGGGATTAAATAATAGCCACACCTACTTCATATACAAAGTAGAAATAACCATCCTGTAGGTTAAAATTAACAGCTCTTTAGGATGATAGTTCTCCAAGTTGGCACCGTAAATGAGCTATAAGCCACCTAAAGGCTTCAAAAGTTTTTAAGCTATGCTGTTTTACCGAGAAGGTACAATAACTAAAGAGCTTCAGGATCTCTGAACAAGCAAATGTTCCCAGGGAGCACCGAATTTGTCAGACGCTTATTGGCGTATTATACAAAAATTAAGTGCTATAAAACTGGGTTATTTTTGATGTATCTTTTGTAAGAGAGCTTTTTAGTGTAAACATTATAATTTAAATTGTTTTTTCCTGTTTTGCCTACAATCAAAAGCTACATCACAATTCAGTGGCCTAAACAACCTAGCCAGCCAGACAGAGGAAGTTCAGTCAGGCAGTAATAAAAAGCTTTGGCTGTCTGGCTTCAGGGAGAAGAAAATTGCTTGGATGATCACTTCAGTACTTTACTAGGTGATGCACTATTTTATTCTTTCTGATAGCTGCAGTTTAAAAGAACTCAAAACAGGAAAACATACACGTAAAGGCTCAGTAAAGATGCGGACTGAAGCTTTATTATGTTTGGTTTCAAATTCACACTTTTGATAGAGCCTAGGGAGCCAGAGGGAGAAGAAAGGAAACTGTCCCTGAGCGCCTGACAGTATCAAAAGTGAAAACAGCTGCTTAAGTTACAAGCTGCTTGTAGGGTCTGTCTAAGAGCGAGGGACTCTGCTGTGCGTAGGATACCTTTTGCATTCATAGCAAGTGTCATCACAGTTTACTTGCCAACAAAAACAATGTCTTTCTCAAGTCACAGTTGCAATTACATTTCTTATCATAATTCTCCACAAGAAAACAGACTGTCATTCTAGTCACCTGCAACTTTGCAGTAACTCTAGATTGCTGCTCATTATGGTCCCAAGCACTTACAGCTCCTCCTGCAAAAAGGAGGCATTCTGCACCTTGCGGAAAGGATTCCTTCAGCAGGAGGTGGTTTCAGTGCTAAAGACTCTGCCTGCACTCTTTTTAATTCTAATTACATCTAGCCAGTTACAGTGGCCAACTCCTTGCTATTGATTAGTTTTAAATTCTTCTGTCAGCAAGATTGGCTTGTCTTTCTGTCAACACGATTGGCTTTCCATCGTCTTTGCCAGGCTCTCTCCTTTCTGTTCATCTTTTTTTCTGTCCTCAAAAATCAGTCTTTCCTAAAAAGACCAGTTAAAAGCATAATCCTCCAATAGGCTGAGTTCCAAGTGTCCCTCACATACCGATACAGGTGCTTTATATCTTTTGTCTCATATATGTTTTCAAGGAACTCTTACTTATTGATGAGATCAAGAAATTCCTTCTAACTTCATTACTATTACCAATATTGGAAAAAACCCTCCTATTGTTAGCTTGTCTTCAGCATCTTGCAACTACAGACTGGTGTCTCAGACCCTGAGCTGTGATGACAATTGGCAAATAAATCTGACTTGGTCATTTATCCAGTAAGCACAGGGCATCAAGATGAACATTTCCAGATTCACCATGTAATTGCTGTATTAAACAGTTCCCATGTACATTTCTCAGAAGTTGATGCCTCTCCGTAGAATACGTATCACTAGCAGCAATAATCATTCTGAATAAGTGACTATTCTCTTCCAAGGGTAACAGTATCTGCTTACATAAAGGGATATTTTTGGCACATTCTCAAGGTCTTCTTTCTTCTGCCCTGCTGTCAGAACGCTAATCAGGTATGCACAGCACCTACAGCGCTCCCGCGCACTCCAGGTAATTAGCCTTTCCACTAATCAGAGAGCACCTCTCATAGCTGCAAACCCACAGTACGCTGCTTGTTCCTTAACCCTCCGGTTTCCTTTGCTCGTTTCTTGGAGAATTCACTGAACACTGCTTACCTTGAACTACTCTTTCAATATACACCATTTAGAGCTTTCCAAATAAAATCATTTCTGAGTGTTTTGCTGGGAGCTGACTTTGAAGAAATGAATTATCAATGTCTCAGCAAAAACGTACCCCCAATCTTTCCTTTTTCTTCTAATAGTTAAGAAAAAAAACATTCCCAATATGTTTCCTTGTGACCACGCTCACATGTCTCTCTGTGCTTGAAAATTGATCATCTTAGATAAAAGCTAATTTACACCTTCAATTTATTAAGGCAAGAAACTCCTGTTCAAAGGAAAAAAAGGCTGCAGTAAGTGTCTATGCTCTGACAAACGACAAAAAATACAGCTGATTTAACAAATGAGTGCTCAATCAATGATGCACTGAGGCACATGACAAAGGCAAGTCAAAACCCATTATGTTCAAGAACCTCCTTTAAATTCCACTTCAGTGCACTGACCCTGTTGCTCAATGCTAAAGACTTTACAAGGTTTTCGGAAACATTTAGAAGAGCTTTTGTTTTGGCATTCACTCAGCTGCACCTCACAATTAACACTGCCAGACTCCTTTCTAATCAATTATTCATTAAGATTACTAACATATCTTTTGAGCGCCGTAACTTCACATCAGAAGTGTGTGAGGGATGACACACACATGTGTACTTTACAGAATAAAAGGCAGACTCTAAGCAGGTTTTAACGCTAAACGAGAGAACAAGGCTAAAAGAAGTGAAATCAACACTTTTAGTCAAAGTTGAGCTTCAGGCGAGCTGCAGGCAGTGCACAGCATGAGAGAATTTGGCTCCAGAAAGTGCCCATGTGTTGACAGCTGAGTAAGAGTTTGAAGGCTTAATGGTAAGAAATGTTCCGTCAATGATAATGTTACACAGTACTTACTCGGTTAACTACTCATCTTCTGCAGCCCTGACAGCTAATGACACAAAATCCATTTGATAGAAGTTTTACCATTAGCTAAACAAACAGGTTTATTGTGGTTACCATGGCTAATATTTTTGCTAATCAAATGAAAGAAGCAATTTTCAATTAAAAAAGATATGAAACATAACTGTAGAATGTAAGAATGTGGGAAAATCTGAAAAGCTGCCCACACTAAAGAAGAAATACGATTCAATTTGAGCATATTTCTACAAATCTATTAATATATATGCAAAATAAATTATTATCAGTTTGTA
Source organism: Struthio camelus (assembly GCF_040807025.1). Classification (NCBI taxonomy): domain Eukaryota; kingdom Metazoa; phylum Chordata; class Aves; order Struthioniformes; family Struthionidae; genus Struthio; species Struthio camelus. The sequence continues at coordinate 35,105,307 of NC_090945.1, forward strand.
TTGCAATAGAACCTATTCTGTTAAACGCAGTGTGTGTTGGCAGAGGAAAGGATATTTGTACCACTTAACATTAAGGCACATAACTTAAAATACATAGGTTAAGAGCCTGGACTTTGTATTTAATGAGAAAAGAGAGGTAAGCACTTTATTTAAATACTCTTAAAAATCATCATGAGCTCCTCTAGTTGTCAAGGAAGTCTAACACAGGCACTGCAGTTACAGAGTACAAGTGTTACTTCCCATGGTACACAGAAGATACTTACTACAAAGTCTTAGCTTGTATCCACTTGTTATAACCTGCGGCGTCAAAGGGTAGAGCCATAACCGCTCAAAAGCCTACAGTGCTACTTGGATAGAATTGAGGTGCCTGCATCAAAACTTGTATTCTATGAAATCTCTGTGTCTTTAAGTGGTAGAAGAGTCTCTAGCCACCTAAGAACATGTCATTAAATGACATTCCTCCATTCTGCATGCCCACAGCTGCTGCCATCTTGGCTGAGAAGAGTGCCTCTGTGTTTACTTTCCGCACACAGCAGTGAGAGAAATAACAAGCACTTGTTTGATCAGGGCATTTACCAAAGGACGGATCTTGCATTCTAGTACCTATCTTTACGTTACAGAACCAATAGAAAAAATGC